>NC_064641.1:570414782-570722401 GCF_023864345.2 Schistocerca serialis cubense | reverse complement strand
AACCGAGATCATCTTTGACGCTTTCCAGTAATAATAGCATCAGATTTTTTTCCGACAGTACGCCAGTGTACGGTATAAAGTCAGTGATTGTCTCTCTCTCCGTGAGTTTTACCGTCTCCACAGGTTGTGGTCTTGTGTTAATCTGGGCACCCGTTTCTCCGGAATATAATTCTGAGGAGTTCCAACATCTATGAAAGACCCTCTGTATCTGAAATGGTGCGCGCCCTGTGTAGTACTGTTACTAGTACTACATTCCTCTGCGAAGGGTGGTGGCAGCTGCCCTAATGCAAATACATGTCAGTGTGCGTTTTCTTCCGCTACATACAGTGGCTCAGGGTGCCATCAGCTCTTCTCTTGACCATGACGTCCAGGAATGGTAATCTTCCTTCTTCTTGTGTATCAATAGTGAATTTGATGTTGCAATGTATGGAGTTGAAATGTATAAGGAAGTCAAGGAGTTGGTCCCGTCCATGGGGCCAGATGACAAACGTATCATCCACATAACGGAAGAAAACGTTGGTTCCCATGTGGATGACGCCAATGTTTCCTCCACGAAGTATTTCATACACAAATTCGCAGCCGAGAGTAGGCCGTCCATTGCGATTCCTTCCTTTTGTTGACAGCAAACTCCGTTAAACTGAAAATACGTGAAGGTCAGGACATGCCGGAGAAGGTCTGTGATGTTCTCGTCAAACTTCTCACCGATAAGCTTCAGTGACACTGGTTAGGGGTGCCGGGATCAATAACGAAACGACGTCAAAACTTACCGTGATATCTGAGTCTTTCACCCTGAAGTTATCGAGGCGTTTACAAAATCCACAGAATTGTGCGCCTGTTGAGTGCATTTATCTACATAATATCTTAGTATTTTCAGTAGGTAGTTTGCCAGCAAACATGTAAGCAAATAAACAGGTACCTTAATGCTGCTGACAATGAGGCGCAAAGGCATCCCATCTTTGTGAAGTTAAGGAAGTTCATAAAGTCTTGGTGGTACAGATTCGTGAGGTAACAGTTTCTTGGCGACCCCCTCTGGTAAATCCACGTCCTTGAGAAGAGCCCAAGTCTTGTTCTCGACCTTCTTTCTGGGGGTCAACGTTGACCCTGCTGTAGGAGTCGTCATCTAGCAGGTCATGCATCTTTTCAATGTATTTCCTGTTGGAAGGAACAACAGCATCGTTGCCTATGTCAGCACGTAAGACAACAATCTCTGGGCACTCCCTCCAGCCCCGGGTAGTCTCACTCTCTCTGCTGGTAATGTTCAACTTCGTAAGCTTAGTTATCGTCAGAGCACAACAGGTTTCACGACGTACTTCAACTGCTTCAGGCGGTAGGCGCGCCGCAACTTGTTTAACTGCACTGACCGTGTTCGCGACTGGTTTGAACTCGGGGGTGGGAGTGAAGTTTATTCCCATAACTCCCTTCTCCAGAATTGAAACCGCGTCGTCACTCAGGACCATGTCACTCTCATTGATGATCGTCTTGCACAGAGGCTCCAGTGATGATTTGTCAGAGAGAGAATAGAATTTTGATATTTGACCTCCCATGTCCTTCCTATGGGTGGAATCGGCTGCCACCCAGGTAACACAAGCAATTCAATCCCAGGTCTAGGAATTAAAATGACTGGTCAGTTCCAGATGGTCTAAATAGTTCCTGGGGTTTGCACTCAAGACTCCAGCGGGTTAAGTGCACTCACTCACATACCAAAGCAAAGCCGGCCCGCTTCTTATTCTCCTGGCAGCTGCAGCATCGATGTGATACGTGACCTCAGTAATGTTCGGCACAACACGCTGGGTACGATATCTCTTCAGAAATGCAAGAGCACTCAGCAAGCACTTTGATGCCGCAGCTTGTCGAATTTCTTCACGGCGTCTTACGTCACCGTCCCATTTTTTTTTTGGTCCTCAGTCTACTGACTGGTTTGAAGCGGCCCGCCACGAATTCCTTTCCTGTGCTAACCTCTTCATCTCAGAGTAGCACTTGCAACCTACGTCCTAAATTATTTGCTTGACGTATTCCAATCTCTGTCTTCCTCTACAGTTATTGCCCTCTACAGCTCCCTCTAGCACCATGGAAGTCACTCCCTCATGTCTTAGCAGATGTCCTATCATCCTGTCCCTTCTCCTTATCAGTGTTTTCCACATATTCCTTTCCTCTCCGATTCTGCGTAGAACCTCCACATTCCTTACCTTATCAGTCCACCTAATTTTCAACATTCGACTGTAGCACCACATCTCAAATGCTTCGATTCTCTTCTGTTCCGGTTTTCCCACAGTCCATGTTTCACTACCATACAATGCTGCACTCCAGACGTACATCCTCAGAAATTTCTTCCTCAAATTAATATTAGTAGACTTCTCTTGGCCAGAAATGCCTTTTTTGCCATAGCGAGTCTGCTTCTGATGTCCTCCTTGCTCCGTCCGTCATTGGTTATTTTACTGCCTAGGTAGCAGAATTCCTTAACTTCATTGACTTCGTGACCATCAATCCTGATGTTAAGTTTCTCGCTGTTCTCATTTCTACTACTTCTCATTACCTTCGTCTTTCTCCGATTTACTCTCAAACCATACTGTGTACTCATTAGACCATTCCGTTCAGCAGATCATTTAATTCTTCTTCACTTTCACTCAGGATAGCAATGTCATCAGCGAATCCTATCATTGATATCCTTGCACCTTGTATTTTAATTCCACTCCTGAACCTTTCTTTTATTGCCATCGTTGCTTCCTCGATGTACAGATTGAAGAGTAAGGGCGAAAGGCTACAGCCTTGTCTTACACCCTTATTAATACGAGCACTTCGTTCTTGATCGTCTACTCTTATTATTCCCTCTTGGTTGTTGTACATATTGTATATGACCCGTCTCTCCCTATAGCTTACCCCTACTTTTTTCAAAATCTCGAACAGCTTGCACCATTTTATATTGTCGAACGCTTTTTCCAGGTCGACAAATCCTATGAAAGTGTCTTGATTTTTCTTTAGCCTTGCTTCCACTATTAGCCATAACCACAGAATTCCCTCTCTCGTCCCTTTACTTTTCCTAAAGCCAAACTGATCGTCACCTAGCGCATTCTCAATTTTCTTTTCCATTCTTCTGTATATTATTCTTGTAAGCAGCTTCGATGCATGAGCTGTTAAGCTGATTGTGAGATAATTCTCGCACTTGTCAGCTCTTGCCGTCTTCGGAATTGTGCGGATGATGCTTTTCCGAAAGTCAGATGGTATATCGCCAGACTCATATATTCTACACACCAATGTGAATAGTCGTTTTGTTGCCACTTCCGCCAATGATTTTAGAAATTATGATTGAATGTTATCTATCCCTTCTGCCTTATTTGACTGTAAGTCCTCCAAAGCTCTTTTAAATTCCGATTCTAATACTGGATCCCCTATCTCTTCTAAATCGACTCCTGTTTCTTCTTCTATCACATCAGACAGATCTTCACCCTCATAGAGGCTTTCAATGTATTCTTTCCACCTATCTGCTCTCTCCTCTGCATTTAACAGTGGAATTCCCGATGCACTCTCAATGTTACCACCGTTGCTTTTAATGTCACCAAAGGTTGTTTTCACTTTCCTGTATGCTGAGTCTGTCCTTCCGACAATCATATCTTTTTCGATGTCTTCACATTTTGCCTGCAGCCATTTCGTCTTTGCTTCCCTGCACTTCCTATTTATTTCATTCCTCAGCGACTTGTATTTCTGTATTCCTGATTTTCCCGGAACATGTTTGTACTTCCTCCTTTCATCAATCAACTGAAGTATTTCTTTTGTTACCCATGGTTTCTTAGCAGCTACCTTCTTTGTACCTATGTTTTCCTTCCCAACTTCTTTGATGGCCCTTTTTAGAGACGTCCATTCCTCTTCAACTGTAATGCCTACTGCGCTATTCCTTATTGCTGTATCTATAGCGTTAGAGAACTTCAAACGTATCTCGTCATTCCTTAGTACTTCCGTATCCCACTTCTTTGCGTGTTGATTCTTCCTGACTTATGTCTTGAACTTCAGCCTACTGTTCATCACTACTATATTGTGATCTGAGTCTATATCTGCTCCTGGGTACGCCTTACAATCCAGTATCTGATTTCGGAATCTCTGTCTGACCATGATGTAATCTAATTGAAATCTTCCCGTATCTCCCGGCCTTTTCCAAGTATACCGCCTTCTCTTGTGATTCTTGAACAGGGTATTCGCTATTGCTAGCTGAAACTTGTTACAGAACTCAATTAGTCTTTCTCCTCTTTCATTCCTTGTCCCAAGCCCATATTCTCCTGTAACATTTTCTTCTACTCCTTCCCGTACAACTGAATTCCAGTCGCCCATGACTACTAGATTTTCGTCCCCCTTTACATACTGCATTAGCCTTTCAATATCCTCATACACTTTCTCTATCTGTTCATCTTCAGCTTGCGACGTCGGCATGCATACCTGAACTATCGTTATCGGTGCTGGTCTGCTGTCGATTGTGATTAGAACAACCCGGTAACTGAACAGTAACACACCCTCTTCCCTACCTTCCTATTCATAACGAATCCTACACCTGTTACACCATTTTCTGTTACTGTTGATTTCACCCGATACTCATCTGACCAGAAATCCTTCCACTTCACTTCACTGACCCCTACTATATCTAGATTGAGCCTTTGCATTTCCCTTTTCAGATTTTCTAGTTTCCCTACCACGTTCAAGCTTCTGACATTCCACGCCCCGACTCGTAGAACGTTATCCTTTCGCTGATTATTCAATCTTTTTCTCATGGTAACCTCCCCCTAGGCAGTCGCTTCCCGGAGATTCGAATGGGGGACTATTCCGGAATCTTTTGCCAATGGAGAGATCATCATGACACCTCTTCAATTACAGGCCACATGTCCTGTGGATACACGTTACGTGTCTTTAATGTAGTGGTTTCCATTGCCTTCTGCATCCTCATGTCGTTGATCATTGCTGATTCTTCCGCCTTTAGGGGCAATTTCCCACCCCTAGGACAAGAGAGTGCCCTGAACCTCTATCCGCTCGTCCGCCCTCTTTGACAAGGCCGTTGGCAGAATGAGGCTGACTTCTTATGCCGGAAGTCTTCGGCGGCCAATGCTGATTATTTATCAAAATTTAGGCAGTGATGGGGATCGAACCAGGGACCGAACATGTTTTTTGATTATGAATCAAAGACGCTACCCCTAGACCACGGGTACCCGTCCCATATACGTATATAATGCGATTCTTCTGGCCTGGCGTATTTCTTAATCGAACAGTCCACGGGTGTACTGCCGTTTCATGTATTCCAACGGGAACAACATTTCGGTGATTAGACATGTCGGCATCTTCAGGTGCGCTGACCACCTGAGCTCGCGAGTGTGCGCGACCGACTAATATTCCCTGTCCCCCCAAGCCGCACTGACCGTGGTTCACGACCACGGCCGCGCCACGGCCGTTACAGAGTCGCTAGCGTCGGCGACTTGATAGCGCTAATGTAAGTCCTCTGTCGACCCTGGTCGCAAGATCATATTGTTTTCTAAGAGTTCAAATGGCACTCTAAGCACTATGGGACTTAACATCTAAGGTCATCAGTTCCATAGACTTAGAACTAGTTAAACCTAACTAACCTGAGGATATCACACACATCCATGCCCGAGGCAGAGGCAGGATTCGAACCCGCGACCGTAGCAGCAGTGCGGTTCCGGACTGAAGTGCCTTGAACCGCTCGGCCACAACGCCTGGCTTGCTAGGAGTCTTCTTGATTAAATTCAGTGCTGGTTCCCAATCACTGCTAAGATTATAGCCGCAATCTTGATTAATGAGCGAATTCCTATGGCCTCTCTAACAACGCTGTCGCAGTATTTGGAAGTCTGTGCCATCCTGGAACGTTCGTACTCACTCGCGTGATTCTCGGATAAACCGTGCACTGGTACCCGTGACATGCTGGCATACCCCAGTCGAGCGTGCGTCTGGTGTTCTCGGCAACGATATGGATGACACCTTCGTCATCTCACCTCATGGAAGAGAAAAAGTTCTCGACTTCCTAACATATCTGCACTCCATACATCTCAACATTATATTCACTATTCAGACCGAAGAAGAAGGAGGATTACCATTCCTGGACGCCATGGTCAAACGAAGAGCTGATGGCAGCCTGAGCCACGATCTGTGTCGCAAGAAAACATACGCTGACCCATATTTGCATTCAGACAGCTACCACCATTATTCGCAAAGGGGTGGGTTACTATAAATACCAGTACACGGGGCGTACACCATTTCATACCCAGTGTGGCAGATTAGGCGCGCTCTCCGGCCCACCTTGGCAAGAGTGCAACTTGTTGAGACGGAAGAAGTCATGGAGGAAGAGGCAACTACTTCCCTTACAAAGTTTACTGGTGCAATATCGTGGAAATCGGAAGCATATTGAAGAAACACTGAGTGAAAACCCTTATGCCCGCCCAGTAAAACATGAGCATTATTTTACAGCGCCGAAGTTGATCTCGACTTGCGGAGGGCCGGCGTATACCAGATTACATGTCAATGTGGGAAGACGTATATTGGACAGACAGTACGCACCTTCGAAGATAGTTGCCGAGAACATCACAGGCACATTCGACAGATGTGACGCAACAAATCATGGGTCGCAGAGCATTCTTTGTCCGAAAATAACGCGATGGAATACGAACGTACCAAGATCTTGACACAGACTTCCGAATACTGGGACAGCGTCGGTAGAGATGTCATGGAAATTCGCACCAGGGAGGATGTCATCAATCGAGACTATGGCTACAATCTTAGCGAGGCTTGGGAACCAGCACTGAGTTTAATTGAGAAGATTCTCATAAAAGCCACTCTCTGGCGATCAGGGCGGACAGAGAACTTACATCAACGCTATCGGAGACGCGGACGCTAGCGCCTCCGCGACCGCCGAAGCATGGTCTCTGGCACGAGCCACGGACGGAGGGGCTCGAGTGTCTGGGGCTATTAGTCGGCCGCGCGCCCTCGCGACCTCAGTTAGTCAGCGCACCTGACTATGGTGACATGTCTGATCGCCGAAATATTGTGTCGTTGGTCTATGTGAACCAGCAGTACGCCTGTGAACTGTTCGATCACTAAAATACATAAACTTCTATTATTTCATCTCATAGTTATTCAAGTTTACTTGAAGGTTTACCAGTAATCTGACACATTATAATGCTGTTCATTCTCAAACACTTGAGCTGAGCTGTGTGAAATGATACTACACACACTTAAAGTTTCTCATTGAAAGAGTAAAGCATAAAATCAATTAAGCATATTGATGACTCAGCAATATATAACATAAACGCTTGTGTGTGTGTGTGTGTGTGTGTGTGTGTGTGTGTGTGTGTGTGTGTGTGTGTGTGGGCGCATGCATTCAAAGGCGAATATCTTTCATAAATATCATTAACCCTGGCGTTTTATGCATCATTTGGCTCAAAAGGGAGGGGGAGGGGGCAGGGACGGAGGCGACGCTTTTTCTCTTTCCACTAGCACAACTGGGTTAGTTCCACCATGATGGGTTTTGATGAGCTGTTTCATTTTAATACAACACTGTGAATGGCCGGCAAGCGTGGGAGGGAGAAGCGTAGTGAAAGATCGTTCAAATGGCTCTGAGCACTGTGGGACTTAACTTCTAAGGTCATCAGTCCCCTAGAACTTAGAACTGCTTAAACCTAACTAACCTAAGGACATCACACACATCCATGCCCGAGGCAGGATTCGAACCTGCGACCGCAGCGGTCGTAGTGAAAGAGAGAAGAAAGTTGGGAAGAG
The DNA here is from genome assembly GCF_023864345.2 of Schistocerca serialis cubense. Classification (NCBI taxonomy): domain Eukaryota; kingdom Metazoa; phylum Arthropoda; class Insecta; order Orthoptera; family Acrididae; genus Schistocerca; species Schistocerca serialis. Next base: position 570,714,637 of record NC_064641.1, on the reverse strand, counting down.
ATGGTTGAGAGGTGAGGAGAGGGTAGGGGGAAAGGGCTTGGGTTGATAATGTCGAAATTGTAAACAAATGAAATCTTTTTGACCTTATGGACCAGAATACATGTAACCCTACAATTTGTCGTTCATTCTACTGGGTAACCTCCAATGTACTTTCACAGTCCCACGTCCCTAGTCATCGGGCCGTCTGGTCTGCTATTTTGTATGAGAGCGTTGGGACGCCTTCTAAACTTTTACTTAATTTAAATTTTATTACAGACAAACTGTGTACCATATGACGATCAAATGTATATGTCATCCTCTCACAGGCAATGCTCTGACCACCACTGTATCCATACACGACTCACAGGTCATTTTCAAAGACTGAATACTCGTGGCCCGCTGCATTTCTTTTTTTCCAAGTTGCATAAGATGGCAGGCCTTAGTAGATTGAATACTGAAAGAGCTCTTCCCCTACTCTCCAAACTTCACAGAAGCTACCCCACATACAAAACTGCAGTAGTATCCAGGATAAAAGGATATATCCGAGACTTCAATTAACATTGATAATATGATTCCCTTGTGGAGTTTTGTCATAGTTCTTTATTAAAAGCTATCCATTTTATTTTTGTTTTAGCGTAATCTCTTCTGTTGATGCTTTTTAGATCGTGAGTAACGAAGAAATGCTGCAATAGGGGAGCCTATGCAGTTATTAAAACATTGCCTCGGAATAACTTCCTTCCGTAAAATCTTGAGTGGTCTGCAGATGGCTAGCACTAGTTCAAGCGCTTTTCCTGACCATTTTTACAAAGTGCCCAAGATGTGTTCTGTGGAATTACGTCGCCATTTAATTTATGCATTTCATTTTCTTTAATTCTGCAAGGACGAACTGAATAATGTTTTAAATAACCAATGTGTACTGAAAATTTACTTCACTCTTAATTTTCTTCCACACTTCTCCGAGCTGATTTCATGTAACTCGCATAGTCGTAAGGATTTACTTATCTAGTCTACGGCTTGCTTCCCTACTTAAAATTTTGTTCTGCTGACGTAGATTTCTCACCCCTCTCACGGGAAAGTTTCGGTTTGGTAGAGAACTATTACTGTCCAATTTTTATTTAATTATAATCACAATTTTCCTCTGTGTTGAGTTGCTAACCATTAATATGCTTTGTTAACATTTCGTATTGCTGAACTGAAATGTTTACTAATCGATAATCGCAATCAGTTGAATTATATTAATTGTTTTTATACTTCCTTACACTAAATCTTATTTTCTTTGTGCAACGTCACAGCTGAATATGAGTATTGTGAAGTGTGTCAGTTAATCCCCTCCCTTATCATTATGGAGGTTTTGCCTTACCGAGTTCTGCACAGTATCTTATCTCTCCCCGCATTTGCTAGCATTTTCCATGCTCACATTTTCCGTACCATGGAGGAAGGTCAAGCCGGGAATCCGAATTTTTGTGTCTTTATTCTCACCTTAATTACAACCGACAGGCAGTACAACACGTACCTATTACCACTTGTCCGAAACATGGGTGCCCATTCATTTTGAATGACTGTGGGATTATAACAAATACATACGTCTAGGCAAATTCAGGTGGAGGCTCTTGGTTTAGCTTTGCAGTAGCAAAATTGGAAGGCAGAGGAACGTCAGCTTCGAAACCAGCTCCAGTGATATCACGTCAGGGCGACGGTGCATCACCAAACGCTGCCGCTCATCCCTAGGCTTGGGACCGCTTGGTTGGCTATTTTCACAGCGTTGGGACGCCTTCTTTAAAATTTCAGCGAATTGAATCCAATAGAAAACGTTAGGCCGTGAGAAGCGGTCGTTCCCTCTCCTGTCTTCTGACTGGCGGAAAAGTTTGCTCTTCTAAAAGAAGCAGTCTGGCAATTAGTCAATATGCTCCCAACAAGGTTTGTCACTCCCCTAACGCAGAGACGAAGAACTTTAAATTTTGGAGTGAATTTACCGGGACGTGGACGGAAGTAGTCGCTGTTCTGTGATTTTGGTGGAAACTAGATCACTCTCGAGTTGGGTTTCCGCGTAGATATGCAGGTCCATCGTTAGGAGCAGTGCGCAATTCTTGCGAGTGACGATTTCAGAGTCGTTTTTTCGTAAATTCAGATAGAAACGAATACGGTGTTTGATCGGTTGCTTCATGCAACGTATGCCCAGTTGATTACCATGGTTCTCTTCGCTTTGAGTAACGAGCTGGCTTTAATGATTCATTTAGTAATGGAAAGTCGTGAATTATTTTGATTTCGAACCTTTGTGTGTAACTGCGCGTCCTTGTTGCGCTACCTCATCCCACTCGTCCATTTGCTGACAAATGATAGATCTTAGTATTGTTTCCTGGTATGGAACCATCGGTTAAGTATGATTGTTCCATGTAAATGTTATCTCAGAGGTACGATCCATTTCCGAAATGACTTAATAATCCAGCTACTTAGTTCGTCAAACTCCACATCAAAGTGCACACCAGTGCATGGTGCTATGACGTGTAATGTTTAGCGTCCTGTACCTTGTGAGAGATAATTAGTTAATATGTTGGAAAAGAGTGATTCCTCGTCGGTCGTTCTGCAGTTCAAAACTTAAAATTCCCTTGCGCAGTGTTCTCTTTAGGACACAGAAATGACCTAATAATCAATTAAAATTTCATGGAACTTCAGGTTGCTGGCACTCAGGGCTGAATAAATGATGTTTAGGCACAGATAACCAAGGTCTTTTTTGTAAGGTGAAATAAACATGACGCGAGAAAGGCTTAGAAACAAGAGGTTTATGTAAAAAGACAGATGGTAACATCCAGAAAGATAATGCTTGAATCCAAAAAAAGCTTGATGAAATATATAAAATGCAATTTTTGGAACGCAGTTATTTATGAGTGCGAAAGATGTACAATGGAGAAATGAATGCAGAAATGCAGAAATGAAAAGATCAGAAGGATTTGAAATGTGATGCTACAGGAGTGCTGAAAATCAGACGCACTGAACGAGCAAAATCAAAATAGCTAGAAAAGAACATAAGTAACCATAGAGAGAGAGAAAGAGACAGAGAGAGAGAGAGAGAGAGAGAGAGAGAGAGAGAGAGAGAGAGAGAGAGGGGGGGGGGGGCGGGGTGGAAGTACTTTGACTTTCATTACATAAGGTATTGGTGAAAAACATACATGAAGTGTTGGTGGAAGGCGGCAACCACTATTCAGACTCAGAAAGGCGTACATAAAGCATATGCTTGAACATTTAGGATGCCGTAATTACGCACGAGTATAGAAGGCAGTTACCACGTTTCAGGAATGAGGAACTGCATCAAACCAGCATTAGTGCTGGCTGCAAAAACAATGATTACAGTTTCACAGGTGTTGAAACTGTATTTTAAAAGTCATTGCATTCCTATAAATAATTCTTTATTAGTCAACATCGCGAACATTTTTTTTTATAATCATTGATAACTAGTTTCAGTTAAACCAACTAGCCGTCTTAAAATCAAATAAGGCAAACGTCATTGTATCTACTTACTATCAATTACTATTAAGTCACAGATTGCATATCTTCAATCTATGTCAGAAAACAACACACTTCTAAAGTGTGTTTCAAGGGATCTCTGAAAGGTCAGGAGGAGGAGGCCTGTGCGTGTGTGCATGTGTGTGTGTGTGTGTGTGCGTGTGTGTGTGTGTGTGTGTCCGAGACAAGATACGCTGAGAGAATCTCAGTTATTAATGTATCTGTTGCGAAATGAAAGACTTGTCACATAGTATTTCAAATCAAAATAGGGAGCACATTTTACACTTTTCGTCACGTCATAATGTAAATTGTTCCGCAAACAGTGTTTTCAGCAGACACAGTCAAAGTAATAATAATAAGTTACAAAGAAAATTAGGCAGAAGTGAGATGAAAATTAAGGTGTTCAGTAAAAGTGCCAGTAATTTACAAGGGAAGGAATGAAGACGAAGGGAAAGACGAAATGGTTGCCGACCACCGTCAATAATCGGAAATGAAAGGCTCAGCATTGCATCGAGTCTTTGTTGTTTTTTTCGATTGTATCAGTTATGCATACAAGTGGAGTGTATATTAACGGCATTTATTTACTTTTGTAGGTATTGAGTATTGTTGACTGACTACATTGTTAGTCTCATAAACTGAATACACTTATGAGGATACCATTGGACAGCAATACTCAGTTATTTTTTATAAGCTACACATTAATCAAATTAATCACGTTAATGATAATTATCCATAATCAAATTATGTGTCTACACAGTGATGTAACCATATACTACCGTGTCTCTTATAAGGGGACGTATTAGTAACGGTGTTGGTTTGAGTGTGCTTATCGAAAATTCGATTACACAATCAGGTACATGCAGTAAACCATCAGTGTGGATAAAAGTCATCACGATACAATTTCAACATGTAGCGTTGTGAGTATTAACCATGTATTAGAACATTCATCTAATAGCTTACTATTATTAGGGGAAAATCTCGTTTTGTACATCGTGATTATATGTGGAGCAACGTATCCATTTAGGGTGGGACGTTCTCTAAAATCAAAATAAATATTTGTCTCTAAAATTGTAGACTTTTTGCTTGTAAAAATAATTTTGTACTCAGTCTTATTCATCAAGAACGACAGCAAAAATTTGTGGATCTTTCTGAGTTACAGTCACTCTCAGAAAACTGCAGTGGGTGCCATATTTTAGGCTACTGACGTGCATCGTGCTTATAGGAGTTACTGTTGCCAACAAACGTGCTTATTTCTGTAACTGGCGAAATTCTTCAAGCGAAATTTTTACTCACAGAGGGAAGACTTTTTTTGTGTCCAAACCTAGCGTGCAAACGGGTTTTCTTCTCCGGTGATCCTGGCTCGTTGAGGCAGACTGCATTGCGCGTTCAAGATTAATGACCTTCCAGCGCCGGTTTTTGGTCCTAATTTCATTACGTGCTACGTGGCGCAACCGCGCTACGTGGATATATGAACATCTGACAGAAATTTTTTTACCCTTCTCTCTTTCCAACCCGATACTCAGAAGGAAGTACAAGGTCCGTGACCAAATAAAATGAAACAGGGCAGTCCGGAAAGAGACGGGGCTCCTTACTAGGAGCAGGAATGAGCAGCGGAAAATAAATCTCTCTATTTTGGTTAGCATTTGTTATCTATGCAAGAATAAGTTTATTTTCTGATTTTAAATGAAAGAGATGCTACCAAGGGATTTATTTGTCTCCGATAGATATAGTTGATTTCACCTACACACCAAATATTTATGCGCATCAATAATTCAAAAAATTAAAAGCAAAATGATCATTCACAGAGGAAAGCCTCTTTGTGCATCTGTAATAATTCATTATATTAACTCTATACGCCAGGTTCAAAAAAATGGTTCAAATGGCTTTGAGCACCATCTTAACATCTGAGGGCATCAGTCCCCTAGAACTTAGAACTACTTAAACCTAACTAACCTAAGGACATCACACACATCCATTCCCGAGGTAGGATTCGAACCTGCGACCGTAGCAGCAGCGCGGTTGCGGACTGAAGCGCCTAGAACCGCTCGGTCACAGCGGCCAGCCGGACAGGTGTGCTCAATCACTTCGAATGTGGACAAGTCATTGGCTGTCATCTGAGTAACAAATCCAACAGAGTTGCTTCAACCCTTGCAAAACCGCCCAAGTCGATAGTTTGTGTCGTGATTGTGAGGTGGAAACCGAAGGAACAACCTCAACTAAACTAATACCAAGCAGGCGTCATGTATTGACGGTTAAAGACCGTCGTACATTGAGGAGGGTTGACGCAAAAAATTGCGCGAAATTTGCGAAAGAAATCACTTGAGAGTTCCAAAACGTTACTAGCATTTCGGATAAAATAAGGAGTTAAAAACCGTGGGGTACAGCGGTCGAGTAATAGCTCATAAGCCACACATTTCTGTTGTTTGAGTTAAGCGACCAGAGAGGTGATGCATAGAGCAACATTACTGGACAGTGGATGTGGAAAACGTGTGGCAATCCGATGGAAGGGTTTGGGTTTTGCGAACGCCTGGAGAACGATACTTGCCGTGATATCTTCTGCCAACAGTACAGAGGAGATGGTGTTACCGTATGAGGGCTTTTTTCATTATTAGGGTGTGGTCCCTGTATTGCGCTTAAGATAACACTTATTGCAGAAGGAAATGAAGAAATTTCAATATATCGTGTCCTGCAAACGGTAGAAGAACAGTTCGAAGACGACGATTTTTTGTGTAAGCGTGGAAATTGAACCTGTCGTGAAGCAGCGTCTGTGGGGAAATGTTTTGTGGACAATAACATTCCTGAAGTGGAGTGGCCTGCCCAGCGGCCCGACCTTGCCCTTAGCCCAATGGAACACCTTTAGGATGAGTCAGAACGTCGACACCAGCGCCCCAAATTACTAGCTTCTCTGGTTTTGGATCTTTAGGAAGAACGAGCTAGCATTCCAGCACGGACACCCGGACACCTCACTGAATGTGTCGCCAGCAGAGTTCAAGCCATCATAAAGACGATAGGCGGACGTACCACATGCTAATGTTCACTAAAAGCTGTCAGAATACTTATGGTCGTATAGGGTACTAGACAAATCGCCAGTGGTAGGGGTTCCAAGGTTCACAAGCTTACTACTGTCTCCATCAGTGTGAAACATCACTGAGATAAGTCAAGAGTCTGTCAGTTGTTAAAAGCACGAAGAAAAGTATAGCAAATATTATTATCCTAGGTGCTAACCAATCCATCATCTCTTCGAGTGATACAAGCTTTTCAATTCTGGGGAGACTGCATCAATAAGCCCGGAGGTATCAGAGGCTCGTAGATACAAAATCAACCACCAACAGCTAAACTTTTTTGCAATCTTCAATGTCAACTCGCTACTGCCAAACAAGTATCTCTTCGAAGTACTTTCACAACATCAAATTCTAACAGCAGCACTTTAGAAAATAAGATTAACTGATGAACATATCTTTGAGTCTCAGGGTTACAGGATCCTCAAAAGTAAACGTGGAAAGTGGGTTGTGTGAATTGCCCCTCATCTTGGTACAGTATCCATTGTTGACTAAATATTCCTAAATTATATGATATGTATTTCTTCCCGTAAGAGGACTGTTTCTCATCTTTCGTAGAATGGACGAAATGTAAATAGAAATATTATGACCCTGCCAGCCAGCCAAACAAGACAGAACCATATGTAGAGGATAAAACACTATTAACGTGTCGATATGTTTCACAGTTCAATTCAGATTACTCTCCTACACTCGATGAAGACGAAAATCAGAGAAATAGTTATTATCTGTGGACCTGAATGCGCTACCCACTCTTTTTCCCGCATGAACGTTGTATCCGTAGTTGCACTGCTTCTTATTTATCATTAACAATCGCACCAGTAGTTCTTAAACTTACTAAGTAGTGTATCTTAGAATCTGTCTATGGACACACAAGCGCTGGGCAGAGAAGTTGAGAGGGATTTCTCAGTCAACATTACCAGCTACTTATAATAGGGGGATGTGTCTGGCTGTAACGGTTCAGGTAAAGGGGTGAACGCCAGCGGTCAATCGTCCTACCGATCACTCGGTGACGGGGATACCGCCCGTGCTATATAAACGTTGTCTGAGAATTCCGCAGAAACTGTGTTACGTCTCCTGCTTGTGGTTACTGACTGATTTCATGAGATTTTTTTTCGATTTCTCTTATATTACGCAGAATTTGTTACTTATTATTCCCATGTAGAATATTTAATTGTCTAATTTTATAATGCGCTCTTTGTGTGACGTACTACACGAGCTGCGAGTAATATGCGTTATGTGTTTAGCCTATTTCAGAGCTACAGAAGTGGTTTTGTGATTTATTTAATATAGATTTCGGTTGTTAGTCGGTTAGATGTGTCACACGTCAAGTAAGCGGTCGCATAGTGACTCTTTCGTCTCCCTAAACCATAGAAAAGCATTTTTGTCGGCCGTTTTTGAGGTAGACTGTTGAATTAATTGTTCAGCTGCGGGATATTTTCTCTGTACCACGAACCACGCGAGTGTCGAGGAAGTTAGGAACGATTCTGATCGAATAAACGTTTCCGAATTGAGTCTTTCTCCTCTTTGAACGCCAAATAAGGAATTTCGATTGCCATTCTAGTAAAAATTATGGCATTCGTTCTTTATTGTCGTGGTGCTTGCATTGCTTGAAAATCCAAGTGGGTTTTACCATGGACGACTCCAGGGGGTGATGCCATGTTAAGAAATATTTTACATTCAAACGCTGTGAGTGACTATCTACGCTTGTGGTGGATCAGTTCAGCTATTGTATGTCCAATAACATTGTTTTTGTACACTTTTTTTGTTCCTGAGTAACTGTAACTAGTTATTTCTCACACCGACACCACGTGACTGACAACGTTCACTGACTTGTCTCCCTGAACCTTCCCCTGAGCGTCTGGCGCGACTGTTGCTTCTCACTAGTTCTACAGGCTGATTCTGTGGTTGTGGACGAAACTTTCACTAACGATGGGGCAGGGTATCAATTTGAGGTAATGGACCATGATCCGGAAACGACCGAGACGAAAGTTATAAACGAAACTCTTTCTGATACCTCTGACAATGGATCTCTTCTGCTACAAACAGGTTAGTTTCCATATTTTTGAAGGCGGTAGTATGGACCGAAACAAGAAAAACTTGTCTAGTAACTGTGGGCTCTAAAATGCACGCCTTAAAAGCTATGAACACTTCAGTATAAAATGGTTCAAATGGCTCTGAGCACTATGGGACTTAACATCTGTGGTCATCAGTCGCCTACAACTTCGAACTACTTAAACCTAACTAGCCTAAGGACATCAAACACACCCATGCCCGGGGCAGGATTCGAACCTGCGACCGTAGCGGTCACGCGGTTCCAGACTGAAGCGCCTAGAACCGCACGGCCACACCGGCCGGCACTTCAGTATAAGAGATGTGTTTCACAGTTGCAAAGATGAACAAGAATTCCGTACAGCCCACGTGTAATGGACACTTTTTTCTTGTTTTGGTTCATACTGCCTCCTCTCAAAATACGGAAAGCAGAGATCTTTCAATAGAAAAGGTCCACTGTCACAAGTATCATAAAGACTTTTGCTTATGACTTTCGACTCGATCGTTTTCGAACCAGGGTCCCTTACCTCAGATTTATGCATTTATCCTTCGCCATGATTCCCAATAGTTTGTGACGGAATCATATGGTATAATGTCTTGCCACTGATTAAGAATTATGAGGTAGGACTCTTTACACGAATGGTTTGCCATTTGAGTTTATGTTCCTTGTTTCTTGCATCGATTACAAAAATGTGGGATATTAGTGTTCCGTACAATAAATATAACTACAGTTTCCAGTGTTTTGATTCTGTCTATCATTTACAGGTAACAGTCGCTGAAAGTGCTGTCGTGGGCGAGGATTCTCTTTGGACAACAATGAAGCGGGTGTAGCGTCGGCTGGTACTTGGTGTCGGCGGTCAGTCAGCCGGTGGGCGACAGTGATGGAGGTGCAACCTCGGAAGCGCAGTGGGCAAACAGCAGGGATAGTTAGCACGTGACGGGCACCGAGCACTGGCCCTCTCTCCCCTCCCCCTACGCCTCACTCTCTATTATGCGCGCTTCTGTGTGCGGAGGACGGTGCGCTAGTACCATCTACCAATGTCACCTCCCAGTAAAGTTACTTGTGGAATTGACGGTTACGTGCTAACACGGCTGTCAGCCGCGGTTACCGAAGGAATTAGCCTACAAGAAACGGCGGAGTGGAATTTGGAATTTGTTCGCTAGTTTGCGGTGCTCGTCAGTATTTATATTACTGCGAAAACCTGCGTTTGTTACCGCAGTGAGAGCATAGTAATGTGACTTTAACGTTATGTTGTGTCTGGCTGGTTTGTGCGGCGTTGTTCTTCAAGCATTTGGTTTCTATTCAGGGCGTCGTTTTTCTTATTTGCGGCCTCTGCCAGGGTGGAGCCGTTTGTTGGCCTAGCCCGAGGTTGTCTCGGTGGGAGAATTGTGTTCGTCGCCTCGATTACTATGTAGAGAAATAAATAAGTAGACATGAAGACTAAAGATGTAGAATGTTAATAAACTTAGTTTGATATTAAAAGTTTTAAGTGTTTTCACATAAATTCGGAGACACTACTTTTCAGGTATTAGTTTTCATCACGCTCTCGTACATCAGAATATTAAACTGTGGCACATCGACCGATTGTAATTTAGTTCTCGCAGCGAAGCGTAATTTACTGATTGTTTTCATTAATAAAATTGATTTGTTATATGCCCATATTTAAAACCAGCACATTCCACTTCCCATGTCCACGCTCCCTACCGTTACATAGTATGTGCTGCACCATTCCGAAAGTAAGTGGTGATCATTATTTCTGTTACGCTTGAGTTCAAAAGCACCACAACTTCACCTACTTCACCTGCTTTGCTTGCGTCCGAGTACGTGCGTGCGTGTGCGTGTGTGTGTGTGTGTGTGTGTGTGTGTGTGTGTGTGTGTGTGTGTGTGCGTGTGTGTGTGTTCGTAACTCTTCACTGTTGCTCTAACCCATAGTTCGCATAACAATCATATTTTTCAAATTTTATGTAATTATATTGGTAGGTAATTTGCGTATCAATTCCTCCTACTACGATTTCCTTTCCATTTTATTTACAGGATAGGCATGCTACTTGCTTGTACGACTCACCTTTTCGTGATTTATTGTGATCAAAATTTGACGGTGTCTTGCGTCGTCCCATTATAGAAGACATCAGTCAGATCACACACCAAAAATCATCAACGCACCAGGAGAAGTCTCCAAAATTTCCGACATTTGGTAGGTCGCAGGAAGCACGTCGACTGACAAACTGAGGCAATGCGCTATGTCTCGTAAATTGGGGAAGCTTCACATTGCTCGTCCTTGGCATTTATTCACCCACTTCGTAAGACTGAATGGACGTGAACAATTATTGTGGCAACTCTCTGCTCTAAATAACCACCAAGGCTCTTTCGAAAGTGCTTCACATTAGTACAGATAAAACAGAAGGATTCACAGCAGAATGAATACCAAGGAGGGCGTAGGGAATAACGTGTAATTGCGAATGGGTCAAAATATTTACATGTAGTGAAGAAATCATCACCAAAATCCCCAGGAAACACGTAAAAATGTTACCAGGAAATTTTAATGCCCAGTTATGCAGGAGACGATTGTTCAAGGGACGGAATGAGATAACACACGGCCCACAATAATAGAGAGAACCTGATAAACCTCTGCAAGAATTTCGACTTCAGAGTAACGTAACGAAATTTCAGATGGCACATAAGATACTAGTGACTTGAAACATCGCCCTAAAAGATAGACCACATACCGGCAGCCATGAAAAACGCCAGAGAAATTAAGAAGGTTAGAACTAGAAAGTTTTCTTTTATTACAAACATCTCATACTATAAAGAGAAATTTATATCCATCAGAAAAATCATGAGAGCTAACAGGACTCTCATAACAGACACAGAGTACCAGCAGTGAAACACGAAAGAAATGACTGGAAGGAAGTCTCAGAAAAAAAAAAATTAGGAACTGATAAAACTTCTGCAACTAGCGGGAGAAATAAAAGAGATGGTGGAACATGGCATGTTACAGGACCATAGAAGACAGAATGAAAGCACGTAAAAAATTTAACATCATCCAAAAAATTGTAAGAATTTGACAAGTTACATAAGGCATCTTCGAAAATAAACACTAGAGAAAAAAGGTTACGAAAATAACAGATTGAAGATGATAAAAGGTGACTTCAACAAAATAACAAATGTGACAGGATGTCATCCAATGAGCATATGCTTCGAGAAACAAGACTGGAAACACTGGAGACAAACGCGGAAAAGAACTGTGACCTTTTAACGCAATACTTCGGAACACTACACAACTATGATGAAACGACACAGAGACTACAGTTTGTAAAGCCACAACCTAACCGAGATTCCAAACCCCCCAACACACAATAAGACCATTGCAATATTACAGAACACCCGGAGAAAATGGATTGATTTCGGAATTCTGGAAATTACATTACGAAAACATCACACCCAAAAACACAGATTCATAGGTAACTTTTGGGAAACAGGCATGGTACATGAAGAATAGAAGTCAGCCCTAATACAGGCCATACACAAGAAAGAATACAAAACAGACCTTAAAACTATAGAGGAATTCCACTGCTACCCGTCACATATAAAAGTTTGTTCAAGACCCTTTAAAATTAAAGATACATTCACCAACAGGAGAAAACCAATTAGGACGGATCAGAGAGCGAAGATCATGCAGGCAACAGATTTGGTGCCTGAGTACGATACTAACAAAGAGAATTTCCAGGAACACAGCGATAGTATTTGTCGACTTCAAGACGACCTGCGACCCATGGATAGAAAAACACTCTTCAACACACTGGAAAAAATGAATGTGGGCAGCAAGACCAGAAAGCTTTCGAGGAAACAACAAATGCAACATCCAAAATGAAGATCATGGGAGAGATCTCGGATATATTCGAAATCAAGACAGGAGTGAGGTAGGGAGATGGCCTGTGAGCCTTTCTGTTTAATCAGTCCCGGAGAAAATAACTAGGACATGGGGCAAAGGAGTAAACTGGATAAAGTTAGTGTGACGTAAGGATAGAACCGTCTACATAAAATGTATGCCCTCTGCTGATGACACAGCCACCATAACAAATAACAGAAAAGAAACTCTAGAGATACGAGATCTCAGCCAAAACAGAATTTCAGAGCCCATATGAAAAACCAGCACACGGGCACAAAATCCACAGACGGCACTCGTTGGGAACCAAGTAGGGAAAGATAACAAAAGTAGGATCTTTCAAACACCTAGCAGAGATTATATAGAAAAGGATCGAAATGCAATGGAGAAACGATCTCATAACTGCTGAAAGCATTCAGACTTTTGTGGAACCACTAAAACATACGAAGTATCTCCAAGAATTCTAAATTAATACGTTATAGTACAGTTTTTCATGAGGCCTTGTAACAGTAACGTAAGTCAGACCAAAAATCAAAGAGACAGGAAAATGAGAGAGATAAATACTGAGAGAAAACTACGGGCCGTTTCAGAAGGAGGAGATCTGGATAAAGAAACAGACAGGAGAACTGTACGAAGAGACAGAGATTATTAAAAATAATATCAGGAAGAGTTGATCAAATTTCTACGGAAATATGTTAGAATGAACGAAGACTGATAGATAAACGTTTTAATGTAGTGATGACTAATAGACTAAAAACCATCTGCGTAAAGGAAACCATGGGAGACCTCAATAAACATCCCACAGAAGACATGACAGACAGTAAAAAAAAAAAAATGCAGAGAAAACATCAGAGCATCTGAGTAAGCGTCAAATGAGTGAAAACAAGCAGGGATGAATTGAACAGAAGAGAGGAAGAAAGAAATAAAGTTAATATATGTGAGGTTTTTAGAACAAAAGAACAAAGACGCAGAAGAAAAGGCCTTGAAAATTGTGTTTTAGTGCTCTCCCTAAAGGGAATATCTTCTGCTTGTATTAATTGTAATAGTAGTAGTAATAATAATATTAGTAATAACAATTGTATTGATAATAATGATTATAATAATAACAGCGAAAAATCTCGTGAACTCTGACATAACTACGTGATTCTTCCCCTACTATAAATAAAAAAGTATAAAGAGGTAGACCCTTGCACATATTCCACAGAAAACAGATGTCAAAGAATGACGTTTTGGTATCGCAGTAATCTCATGGACGAAAAGTATCTTCATCAATATAGTGTACGGAGTCAACAGAGGAGGATAAGAGAAACAGTGCAGACTAAAAAGGAGAAGGGTGGAGCCGGCACTTTCTTTTTCATTATTTTGTGTGAAGGGATATGTTGGAGGGAGAAGCAAAGCCAATAGTGGTCTAGAGAGCATTAAGGAATATAGAGCGCGGAAAGAGGACAAAGTGAACCTCAGCTAGTCACTGGACGTCACCTGAGTAACAAACATATCCTCGGCGTTTCAACCCTTCTACAGCTGCCCGAATCGATTGTTGCTTCACCGCGAAGTGAAAACACGAAGGAACATCCACAGCTAAAGAAGGACACGGCAGACCTGATGCACTGACGATTGTGGAGGTTGTCTGTAAAAAGTTAGCACACTTGACTCGCATTCGGAAGGACGACGGTTCAATCCCGTCTCCGGCCATCCTGATTTAGGTTTTCCGTGATCTCCCTAAATCACTTCAGGCAAATGCCGGGATGGTTCGCTCACCCGAGCTTGCGCTCTGTCTCTAATGACCTCGTTGTCGACGGGACGTTAAACACTAATCTCCTCCTGTCTGTAAAACATCGCGGAAGAAATCTCTCGTTAGTTCTATAGTGATACCTACAGTCCAGCTAGTACAATGACCGTGCGTAGGGAGTTAAAGACGTAGAATGTTCGACCAGCCTCGTAAAATACATCTTTGAAAGTGGTGTGGTAAAGGCGATTACATAGTTGCATATGTTTTATCTGAGAGCTCCTGTAATTTCTGTTTAACTGTAATAGAGCTGAATACTATAGGACAAAAAAATGGTTTAAATGGCTCTGAGCACTATAGGACTTAACATCTGAGATCATCAGTCCCCTAGAACTTAGAACTACTTAAACCTAACTAACCTAAGGACATCACACACATCCATGCCCGAGGCAGGATTCGAACCTGCGACCGTAGCGGTCGCGCGGTTCCAGACTGTAGCGCCTAGAACCGCTGGGCCACACCGGCCGGCACTATAGGAAATTTACAGAAAAAAATCGTAACACGAAAAAGTAATTAACGTAGAATAATAAAATTTTTGGAATAGATTTGTCTAGATAAAATATTTAAGTTATTGGAAATGGAAATGCCGTGTGGTTAGGGCCCCCCGTCGGGTAGACCGTTCGCCTGGTGCAAGTCTTTCGAGTTGACGCCTCTTCGGCAACTTGCGTGTCGATGGGGATGAAATGATGATGATAAGGACAACACAACAGCCAGTCCCTGAATGGAGAAAATCTCCGACCCAGCCTTGAATCGAACCCGGGCCGTTAGGTATGACATTCCGTCGCGCTGACCACCCAGCTACCAGGGGCGGACATTTAAATTGTTAACAATGCAAGATCACAGTTAATGTAAGCGTGAGCTAAACTAGTGCAAATGTGAAATACTGGTAAATTGATAACCGGAGCAACCGCCAGAATGCTGAATACAAGTATGTAAACCTGCATGCTTTGTGTTGTACAGCCGGCCGGTGTGACCGAGCGGTTCTAGGCGCTTCAGTCTGGAACAGCGCGACCGCTACGGTCGCAGGTTCGAATCCTGCCTCGGGCATGGATGTTTGTGATGTCCATAGGTTAGTTAGGTTTAAGTAGTTCTAAGTTATAGGGGACTGATGACCACAGATGTTAAGTCCCATAGTGCTCAGAGCCATTTGAACCATTTTTTTTATGTTGTACAGATGCCGGATGTCAATTTGCAACATGACGTTATATGCTGTTGCACTTCGTCGGTCAATACAGGGATGGTTAATACTGTTTGTGAACGAAGCTGTAGATGTCGTCCAGTGATGTACAGTTTGTGCTCGACTGGAGACAGATCGAGTGATCGAGCCTGCTAACTCAACGTGTCATGTCGCCACACAGTAGAACACTTTGGGTGATAACAGGTGTATGGTGGCGAGCGTTATCCTGATGAAAACACTCCCTGGAATGCTGTTAATGAATGGCAGCAAAACATGTAGGATCGCCAGTTGGACGTACAAATTTACAGTCGGGGTGCATGTCACAACCACGATAGTGCTGCTGCTGCCACATGAAATCACACAACAGACAATAACTCCACATATAGGTCGTGTGTGTCTTGACACAGTCAGGTTGGTAACAGTCCTCATTCTAACCAACACACAGCTATCACAGTCACCGAGGCAGAACCAGCTTTCACCAGAAAACACAACAGACCTGAACTATGCCCTCCAATAAGTACTCGCTTGACGGCACTAAAGTGACATATGGCGGTGGTTTGGATTCAGTGGAATGCACGCTACAGGGTGTCTGGCCCGGAGCTGTCCTTGAAGTAACCGATTTGTAACAGTTCGTTGGGTCAGTGTGGCTCCCAACTGCGGATCAAATTGTGGCGGCAGATGCATACTACAGATGCATACATACAGAGCCGTATGCCGAACATGAGGGTGTTCCTTCTCGGTAGAGCCGTCCGGAGCCGGGTCATCTTGCGGCTGCACATTCTCATGACCACTGCTGCCAGCAATCATGTACAGTGACTACGTTCCTGCCAATTCTTTCCGTAGTATCGCAGAAAGAACATGCAGCTTCGTGTAGCCCTATTATACGGACTCGTTCAAATTCGATGTTGATAACGGTGTCTTTATCGACTCCTTCACGTTCTTCATTAACAACTCACCACGTCCACTCATAAAAGTAACTGACACTCTTGTCCGTTGAAGCGTGTATTTACAGCAAACTTGATTTGCATCCTCATAGTGACGTTACTAACGCCACTCTTATGCGACTGGAGCGAGATTTCAATAGACATGACCTGTCGGATGTAGAACCACGCCGTCCATCATTTGTTTATGTCGCACAAGTCCGTTTTGGTATTGTGATTTTTTTCCGTCAGTGTATACAGTCTAAAACTGGTAACTAAAAATATATATCAAGAACTGGAATAGAACTCTCAGTCTCGAATAGTATAACGGAAGACACTAATAACTGCACTATATGGACAGCAGTGTTACAGTGCATTAAATTATGATACTATTCGTACAAGTAATTGCAGTGTTGCCACATCTATTCTTCGACTTCTGTTTTTTTACCGAAAATATCTATGAGGCGAAATTTGGTACCGACGTTTTCATATCGCCAGAAGGAAAGCATTCTGGCTGTATGGCTAAATACTGCGAATATACGAGAGGGTGCTCAAAAGTAATGCCTTCTGATTTACATCTACATCTACCTACATACTCCGAGAGCCACCGTGAGGCTCGTGGCAAAAGGAACCTTGTTCCTCTGCTATTCATTCCACTTCTTGTTCCACTCGCAAATAGAGCGAGAGAAAAACGGCTATCTATATGGCTCCGTAGGAGCCCTAATTTCTCGTGGTCCTAGCCCGCACTGTATGTTAGCGGCAGTAGAATCATTCGGCAGTCAGCTTCAAATGCCGGTCCTCTGAATTTTCACAATAATATTTCTTGAACAGAACGTCGCCTTCCCTCTAGGGATTCCCATATTTCCATTGCTGTGCTTACGTGCTGTTTGCACCTACTGGTGACAAATATAGCATTAACTTGAATTTTTCCGCATTTAGAGCTAGCTGATGTTCATCACACCAACTGTAAATAAGTCGCCTTATATTTTCCTACAGTCATTCAACTTCGACCGTCAACAATTAGCCGCAGATTGATGCCCACCCTGTCTACCAATCACTTACGATGTAGGGCCTGTCATACTTTCCTGGGCCCTCTTGACGATACCCTAGTATCACACACCACCGAGGACAACATACTGGATTGTATTACTTAAGAAGTCGTTGAGCCACTCCCATATCTGTGAACTTATTCCGTACGGACGTACCTTCGTTAACAGCCCGCAATGGGGCACCATGTCAAATGTTTTCTGGAAATCTAGAAATGTGGAATCTGCCTATTGCTCATCATCCATAGTCCGCAGTGTATCCTGTGAGGAAAGGGTAAACTGAGTTTCGAGCGGGCGATATTTTCTGTAACCGTGGTTATTCGTAAACATAAACTTCTCAGTCTCAGAAAGTTTATTGTATTCGAAATGAGAATCTGTTCAAGAAATTTGCAGCAAATTAAAGTTAGGGATATTGCTCGGCTATTTTACGGGTCCGTTCATTTACCTTTCTTATATACAAGAGTCACCTTCGCTTTCATATAGTCGCTTCACGATAAATGCAGGCTAGTAAGTGGCCAGTGCTGTAGAGTATCCTTTGTAAAACCGAATTGGGAATCCATCCAGACGTGGTGATTTATTCGTTTTCAAATCTTCACTTGTTTCTGTACGCCAGGAATGCTTATTCCTATGTCGTCCATACGGGAGACGGTCCGATGGTCAAATGTTTGTACGATTCTCCTATGTCAACCATTTATTGAACATGAAATTTTTTAAATCTTCGGCTTTCGGTCAACAAGGGACTGAATGGAAGCCTTAAACCCATTTAGGGATTTTACATAGCATCAAAATTTTCTCGGGTTCTCGCCGACCGGGATGGCCGAATGGTACTAGGTGCTTCAGTCTGGAACCGCGCGACCGCTACGGTCGCAGGTTCGAATCCTGCCTCGGGCGTGGATGTGTGTGATGTCCTCAGGTTAGTCAGGTTTAAGTAGTTCTAAGTTCTAGGGGACTGATGACCTCAGAAGTTAAGTCCCATAGTGCTCAGAGCCATTCGAACCATTTTTTCTCGCGTTTTCTTCGTATCTTTTGCTAAGTTGTGACAGTAGTAGTTGTTGTATGCTTTGCGCGTATCTTTTCACAGACGCACGAATCGCTATTAACCTTTACTTCTCGGCATTTGAACGTTCTCTTTTGAGCCGAGAGAGCATCAGCCAGTGATTCGTCATCATCTTCCGAATTTCGTTATTAAACCATGGTGGGTCTTTCCCACACTTTATCGACTTACTAGGCAGATAACCACGATTTATAATCTGCGTAAATTCCGCCCATGATTTCTCTACGTCCATCTCACTGGAACGAAGTCAATTCACTGTCTAGGTGAGATGCTAACAACTGCTTATCTGCTCTATCTAGCAGAAACACTATCCTAGGCTTCTTAACTCATTTATTAACTTACGTAATCATCTTTGTTATAATGTCATAACGATCGATAATCCCAGTTTCTCTACTGACACTGTCAATACAGTCCGGCCTATCTGTAGCTACAAGTCTACGATATTTCCATTGTGTGTGGGTTCCCGAGATAGCTGCTAAGACATTTTCCAGAATCGTGTTTGAAAGCATTTCGCATGACTGTCACTGTTCCACATACACTGTTTCATGCGGCCAAATAACATAACTTCACACTCAGCTTTGACCGTAATAGAGAATATATTTTTGTGTAACGCAATGAACGGTGTTTCCTATATATGTTCCACGACTCCTTGAATATTTCAGAGCTTTCTACTTCAGGTCTTAGCCATCTCTCGGTCCCAAGAATAATTTGGACGTGAGAACTTACCTGGGGAGCAGTAGATTCGGGAACTTTATTACGAAGACGTTGACAGTTTACTGACAGAATTTTGACAGTACAAGTGTCTTCACTCTGTACGCCGTCTGAACTTTGTTGCTGCTCATTAAGTGGCGACCGTTCGTCAGCCTAAATGCAATCCACAACTACTTAGCTATCCGAGTACTTGCTTCCTTTGTATAGGGCACCCCTGACCTAACAAATGGGGGCCTACATATATCACACGACAACGAAGGTCTAGAAATTTGCAGCCAGGACTATCACAGAGTCGAAGAAGCCTTTGGTAGAGATCCTCCATTCGACTCCAAACCAAAGGACGCCGATCAACTCGGGAAATAATGCTGCAAATTACGAGCTCTGCTTGCACCCCGACTGCGAGGCCAGCAGTCTTCACCACCTTCACCAGTGGCATGTATGAACTAAGGAAGGCCTAAGAATCCATGCTACAGGTGTCGTTAGTGCCGATATGAACCACAACATTCAGACGACTGTACCTTGCATTCTCGATAGCCGCAGGCAAGGCTGCCTGCTCCCGCCAGATATACCGAGTGCACACTGGCTTTCTTTCCAGCCCTGAACGCTGTCTAAGAGGCTACATGACGCTTCTAACGTAGGAGCTCCCGACACGATCGCTAATAAACCCCTGCCACCCCTGCTCCCCTCTGCTGTAGGAGCGGCCACCTGGGCACTCGTCGGTTAATGGGTGAAGCCAGGCGGCCTTTCTCCACATTAGCCCTGTGCATCGAGCGACGCGAACGCGTTACCACCCACCACTCACCCTGCTGTGAGGACAGATCAACCGCGTCTTGTGCGCTGGGAGGTGCCTCAGAAGCAGAGACAGGCAAAACAAGCGACACCTAAGAAGTCTCATGCGACGCGCCATGATTCTCCGCCTCCGTCACACCCCGAGGGCAGCAGCCTGGAGGTGACTGACCGTAGCCAAAAGCGCATTCAGCTGTCGTGAACTGCGGCCAGCTCCTCCTGCATCCGCACGCAGCGTGCACACATCCTAACCATCCTAGCAAGGTTAACTGAATGTCACCGATGGTCGCTGATGTAGCTGACTGTTCAGTGAGCAACTACTGCGCAACAGACTGAATGAATTTAAACTTACAAAAACTGGAGATTAAATCTCTTAAACAGAAAACCACGAAGGAAATTTAATAAGTATACTATGAGGAAAACACTGAAAAAGGTAACGACTTAATATGCTGGTCTGTTGATGAATATGAGCTGAGAGATGACTGCGGATGTTTTATGTGAAAACTCTTAAAGCTTTTTAAATAAAACAAACTTTATTAATATTCTACATCTTTATTTTTGAGCTCTACATCTCAACATAGTCATCCAGGCGACAAGATTTTTCTCCCAATGAGAGACCAGTTTATTGATACCGTCACTGTAGAATGTTCGACTGTATTGACGGAGCCTCATTCTCACTTGTACTTGCACCACATCATCACTATGAAAGGCCTCGAATGTGTCCATTAAATGATGGAAACGGATGAAAATCGGTTGCCGTCACTGTATTAAGGTCAGTGAACCCAGGACGTCCGCAGATATAGCAGGACTTGAGTGTGGTCTGGCATTGTCAAGGTGAATGGGAGATTGGACCGTATGTGGACTAAAATCTTCCAATTCGAAACTCGATTACAAAACGCTGTTTCTCACGTACCGACATAGTTACGTTACACACCACCATGTTAGGCGCAAATATTTTCAGCCCTATAGCGGAAGAAAGCTGCAATATGTAGACATGAGGAATAAAGATCTAGAATGGTGGTAACGTTCGTTTTATTTTAAAAGTTTTACGATTTTTCACATAAAAATTGGGTCGCATTACGTTTCAGCAAGCCCTATTAATATTTTATACATATTATAATAGTCCTAGTAAATCGAAGAACTTTGCAAAGTAGAGTTATGAAACACAAGAAGGAAAACAGATTTTGGTCATAACGTGAATAGGATGACAACAGTGTGTAGAGGGTTGTTTGGGGGAGGAGACCAGACAGTGAGGTCATCGGTCTCATCGGATTAGGAAAGGATGGGGAAGGAAGTCGGCCGTGCCCTTCCAAAGGAACCATCCCGGCATTTGCCTGGAGCGATTTAGGGAAAGCGCGGGAAACCTAAATCAGGATGGCCGGAGGCAGGATTGAACCCTCCAGTGTGCTAGCCACTGTGTCACCTCGCTCGGTCAGTGTGTAGAAGACAATTAGTATAGTAGACTAGCGTATTCACAAGGAGGGAATGACAAATGGCTCAAATGGCTCTGAGAACTATGGGACTTAACCTCTGAGGTCATCAGTCCCCTATAACTTAGAACTATTTAAACCTAACCTAAGGACATCACACACATCCATGCCCGAGGCAGGATTCGAACCTCGACCGTAGCGGTCACGAGGTTCCAGACTGTAGCTCCTAGAACCGCTCGCCCACCTGGCCGGCACGAATTAAATGAAAGTTAAAGTTCGATACTGATACGTGATGATGTGTTTGGTTTGTGAGTACTCACTCCCTCCACAAATGTAGTGGTTTAGACGAATGCGGCCCAAATGTGATTAATTATGATTCTAGGTGGTTGCATGACATAATTCTACAACGCGAGCTGGCTTGCGTGTACATCTGTAAACACTCGTGAGAAGGAGTTGCTATTAGCGTAGAGCCTTTGATGTCGACGTTTGTGCAATATATGTCTTGCATTCCATAAAACTGTAACCACGGAAATATTTCTAATTCCGGTCTAGCACACGTATCATTTCTCGTGGTTACGAAGTTTAGAGTGAAGGATGCATAATGATTCTACTGTCTGATAATCCAGTAGTCAGGCGTGTGCTTAATTCTGGATAGCTGTGCTATACGACACCTTGTTAGTGAAAAGTACGGTACGTATCCTCGGTGGTTGCCACATAACAAAGCACTACACTCTCTAGCAAACGAAATATTCTGGCTGATACTGAGTAACAATGTTCCGTTATTCACGTACTCGCTGTGTTAACTGGAGGAGCGTGGACACGTGCCCACGCGAAATCCCTGATACAGGGATTATGTCCCACTCCATACGTAGCGAGCGTGAACGGAAAGAGACGAAAAAAAACTGGAATAACTCGGGAAAAAATCACGCTTTTTGTAATTCCGATCTGCTTCTATTAGAATCTGCGCTGCCTTTGGAGCGGAAATAATATCCCCAGCGGACTCATTACTATGTATAAAATACGTACACGTCCCGGCGTCCAATTAACCGCGCAACGCCGCACCACGGTAACACACTGCCCTACGTCATGTCGGCCATTGCTGGAATGGCGGAAGGCAGCTTCGTGGGAGCAATGCCAGCCCCGCGAATTCCACCCACGCTTTGGCTGCCTGGACGAGAGCCACTGCACGGTAACTTTACGTGCATCACAGCAGGTAGTGGGAACAGCTTCTCACGTCGCACCTCACTAAGCCGGTATAATAAGCTACTTCAATGCAATTCCTCTTTACTGTCTCCCGACTAGAAAGTATGCAGGTCCTCTTTACTGTCTCCCGACTAGAAAGTATCAGGTACTGTCCAATGACTATCGGTCCGCAAGCGAGACGTTTTCAAGGTAATTGCGGATGTATAGTTACAAGCCGCCAGTGACTTTCAGTATCAAATATAGTACTGTTTGGTACAAATACACTGACGGAAAAAAATCGCAACACCGAAAAATAATTAATGTAGAGCAATGAAACTTCGGGAATATATTTGTCTAGGTAACATATTAAAGAGATTAACTCTGCAAGATCACACAGGCTAAGCGCGAGGTAAGCGACTGCAAATGTAAATGCTGGGACATTAATAACCGGTTTAGCCGCTAAAATGTTGAAAGCAAGAATGGAAACGTGCGTCCGTTATGTTTTACATGCGCTGTACGTCAGTTTGAGGGATGGAGTTCCAAGCCTGTTGCACATGGTCGATCAATATACACTACCGGCCATTAAAATCGCTACACCAAGAAGAAATGCAGATGATAAACGGGTATTCATTGGACAAGTGTATCATACTAGAACTGACATGTGATTACATTTTCACGCTGTATGGGTGCATAGATCCTGAGAACAACCACCTCTGGCCGTAATAACGATGTTGATACACCTGGGCATTGAGTCAAACCGAGCTTGGATGGCGTGTAAAGGTACAGCTGCCCATGCAGCTTCAACACGATACCACAGTTGGAATTGGGTTGTTTAGGGAAGGAGACCAGACAGCGAGGTCATCGGTCTCATCGGATTAGGTAAGGAAGTCGGCCGTGCCCTTTCAAAAGAACCATCCCGGCATTTGCCTGGACCGATTTAGGGAAATCACGGAAAACCTAAATCAGGATGGCCAGACGCGAGATTGAACCGTCGTCCTCCCGAATGCGAGTCCAGTATGCTAACCACTGCGCCACCTCGCTCGGTGATACCACAGTTCATCAAGTGTAGTGACTGGCGTATTGTGACGATCCAGTTGCTCGGCCACCATTGACCAAACGTTTTCAATCGGTGAGACATGTGGAGAATGTGCTGGCCAGGGCAGCAGTCGAAAATTTTCTGTATCCAGAAAGGCCCGTACAGGACCTGCAAAATGCGGTCGTGCATTATCCTCCCGAAATGTAGGGTTTCGCAGGGATCGAATGAAGGGTAGAGCCACGGGTCGTAACACATCTGAAAAGTAACGTCCACTGTTCGAAGCGCTGTCAATGCGAACAAGAGGTGACCATCACTGACCATCACGCCGAATGATACGCCGGTATGGCGATGACGAATACATGCTTCCAATGTGCGTTTACCGCGATGTCGCGAAACACGGATGCGACCATCATGATGCCGGAAACAGAACCTGGATTCATCCGAAAAAATGACGTTTTGCCATTCGTGCACCCAGGTTCGTCTTTGAGTACACCATCGCAGGCGCTCCTGTCTGTGATGCAGCGTCTAGGGTAACCGCAGCCATGGTCTCCGAGCTGATAGTCCATGCTGCTGCAAACGTCGTCGAACTGTTCGTGCAGATGGTTGTTGTCTTGCAAACGTCCTCATCTGTTGACTCAGAGATCGAGACGTGGCTGCACGATCCGTTACAGCCATGCGGATAAGATGCCTGGCCTGTCATCTCGACTGCTAGTGATTCGAGGCCGTTGGGATCCAGCACGGCGTTCCGTATTACCCTCATGAACCCACCGATTCCATATTCTGCTAACAGTCATTGGATCTCGACCAATGTCGTGATTCGATGAACCGCAATAGCGATACGCTACAATCCGACCTTTATCAAAGTCGGAAACGTGATGGTACGCATTTATCCTCCTTACACGAGGCATCACAACAACGTTTCACCAGGCACAACGCCGGTCAACTGCTGTTTGTGTATGAGAAATCGGTTGGAATGTTTCTTCATGTCAGCACGTTGACGATTTCCCACATGTGCTCGATTGGAGACAGACTTTGCGATCGAGCAGGTTATGTGGAGGAACGTTATCCTGTTGGGAAACACCTACTCCTGGAATGCTGTTTATAAATAGCAAGCCAATAGATCGAATCCATGAATGACGTCCATATTTGCAGTCAGGATATGTGGGATAATCTCAAGAGTGCTCATGCTGTCATACTAAATCACTCTCCCGACATAATTCCAGGTGTAGATTCAGTGCGTCTTAGCACGCAGACATGTTAGTTGCAGGCCCTAAGCTGGCCTCCTTCTAACCTACATACGGCCATCTCTTGCTCCGAGGCAGAACCTGCGTTTATCAGAAAACACAACAGATCTCCACTCTGCCCTCCAATGAGCTTTAGCTTTACACCACAGTGGCCGCAAATAGCAGTGGTTTGGCGTCAGTGGAATGCAGGCTACAGGGCGTCTGACTCGGAACTGTCCTTGAAAGAACAGATTGGTAACATTTCGTTGCTGCTGTCGATACCGTACGATGCGCCACAGCCAATATCGAACACGATGCTATCCAGAGGTTGCTCTTCTTGTGATAGTACAATTTCGTGACCGCCGCTGCCAGCAATCAAGTACAATCCTGCCAAACCTTTCTGCAGTATCGGACGCGAAACATACAGCTTCTCGTAGCTCTATTACACGACCTCGTTCTTACTGTGAGTTGCTGATAATGGCGTCTTTGTCGCCTTGAAGGCTTCTTGACTAACACCAATTCACCATGTCCAATCACGACTGTTACAGTGTGGATTTAAAGTAAACTAGCGCCATTCACATGCGACTGGAGCGAGATTTGAATAGACATCATCTTTTAGATGTAGAAAAAATGCCTGTTAACCTTCATGTAAATCGGGTATCTCCTTCTTGGTGTTGCGATTTTTCTTCCGTCGGTGTATGAAGGTCTAGATGAAGATGTTATTTCATTCTCGATAAACATACGTCGCCCTTTCTTTTACACCTTCACCAAGAGTGCGAGGTGGACATTCAAGATGACCATAGAGGCGTTCACAGGCATGAATGCATGCTTTCCTGGCCTGAAGAACATTCAGCAACTCTACTGCACTTCGACTCTCCCGCTAACCTACAGGAAATTCCATCTCACCAGAGCGAAAATCTTTCTAAACGTTAAGAACAGCTGACTAAGGGCCTCACTAAGCTTTATGAATATTTGAAGACATGGCCAATTAGAGGTAATGTTTCTAAAACAGAAGTATTTTTCCACCCCTCTAAACTTCTAGCATCCGCAAAAATCAGAACACGGTTCGGCCCTCAAGGGATAGACGAATAGAACGACAGACCAAAATATCTTGGTGTCATATGAGAGAGAACGCTGACATACCTTTAATACAGGGTGCCCGAGGAGAAATGGTCAATATTCCCGGAAATTAAAGGAACGATCATTTGAAACGATAAAGTCTAGTAAACTTGGGGTCTAAAATGCATACCTTGAGAGTCATGATCACTTCATTTTCGATTCTATGAATGCACAAGTGCTCATAGCTCTTGACATATTCACTTTGGAGCCCAAGTTTACTCGACATTTCTTTTGTCCCTGCTACCATCTTTCAAAATATGAAAGCCAAAAATCTTACACTAGAAGAGATTTGTTTCACAGTGTCGAAGATGTATAAGTGCTCGTAGCTCATCCGATGTGCACTTTAGAGTAACCGATTACAAGACTTTTTTTTGCTTTGAATGATCGTCCCTGTCATATTCCTGGGTATTGGCCGTCCCTCCTGGTATACACTGTCTAGAAGATACATTACACAATTAGCGAACAGCCTTCATGGTATTGCCTGAGAATGGGACGTCTGGACAGCTAGAGAGGTTCCCCAAGGCATAACGAAAACAAATTAGACAACCCACACAGGTCGTAAGACTACAACTCATATCATCATCATCATCATCATCATCGTTATCACTATCATTATTATCATAAAGTGCTCTAGTAATTGACACGTCCTGACACCACTGCTGTCTCCATCTGGTTCTGTTCCAGGCAAAATTCTCTGTAGGCTATTGTCTTTCTCTTTTCATTTCGTCTTGCATTATTATTTTTCTCCTTCCGATTTTCTTCTGTCCTTACTCTGTACCTGCAAACAGCTGTTGCAGAATTCCTTTTTCTCGCACTATTTGCCCCAGACACTCTGCTTTCCTTTTCTTAATCAGTGGCCACCTTTCACAACCGTAGAGAAAAAGCACTAAACACAAAGCATTAAAGCCTACCTTTCTCGAACCGCAGTTAGCTGAATAACAAGTGTTTTATTTCTGAGACACTTGATTCTGCAATGCAATTCTTAATCGTCTTTTTTTTTTTCTCTCATCCAGTTATAAGTTGCCATGTTCCCCACATACATGCAACCTGTTTAATTTGATCTTCTGTTGTTTTCATTTTCGTATCTTCTTTGCAAAGTACTGTCATCACTAACATACATATGACATCCAACCAGTTTCACCGATCTGAAACATACGAAGGATTCGATATAGAAGGCCCTCCACCTAAAGTACATACTAGGACGTCAACAGCACGAATTCCATTGGAACGACTATGCGCAGCGATTGTGATGCAATTCAAACAGAAAGAAAGTCAGCATTCAGTCGCGATTCAGTCTGTATTTTATTCCAGATCTATCCGCTACAGTATAGCTGCCTTAGATACACATAGGAGAAACACAACTGGCGTTCTACGGATCGGAGCGTGGAATGTCAGATCCCTTAATCGGACAGGCAGGTTAGAAAATTTAAAAAGACAAATGGATAGTGAAACGTCCCCTTAGAAAAACTAATGAATTACTGTGTTGATAAAACTCTTACATTATTTGACTTTCAAACAGCTGAGCAGAACTGAACGTACTCAGACATTTCGCTCTTTACCTATTCTGATCAACACTAAACTGACCGCCAATGTTTTTAGCGCAACGCAATCTGACTTTCAATAATCCCTACAAAAGAATGGCCCTGACTAACATTAACCTATACCTTTCACAAATCACTTACCTCACAAAAATACAGCGAGCGCCAATACTGTGAGCTAAATAAAAGATTCAAACTACTGAAGGCACTAACTACTGATAGGCATAGTTAGCAAATAAAACATTTTGATAGAGAACAAACAATGTATTTACCTTAATAATCAAAAGTCATAATATATATATATATCAGTTCATGACATCCACTCTCACAAATTTACTCTCTCTGATGGACACACGTCCAGATCATCCGCTCTCAAAACTCCGCCATCTCTCTCCCCACATCCACCACTGCTGGCGGCTCACCTCCAACTGCGCAGTGCAACACGCTGTTCTCAGCCAACTGCCCAACACTACAATAGCAAATTCCAAAAATGCCACCCAGCCACAGACTGCACACAGCACAGCCAGTGATTTTCATACAGAGCGCTACGTGGCGGTGGCGTTACCAATATAAGAACATAAACAGCATACTCACAATAGGTTTAATTTAGATATAGTGGGAATTAGTGAAGTTCGGTGGCAGGACGAACAAGAATTCTGGTCAGGTGAGTGAAGTGTTATAAATTCAAATATGGGTACGCAGGAGTATATATAATAACGAACAAAGAAATAGGAACGCAGATAAGCTACGACGAACAGCATAGTGAACACATTATTGTAGCCAAGATAGGCAAAAAGCCCACGCCTAGCACAATAGTACAAGTTTATATGCCAACTAGTTCCACAGATGATGAAGAGAGTGAAGAAATGTATGATGCGATAAAGTAAATTACTCAGATAGTTAAGAGAGACGGAAGTTTAGCAGTAATAGGGGAATGGAATTGGATAGTAGGAAAAGGAAGAGAAGGAAAAGTAGTGGGTGAATATGGACTAGGGGTAATGAATGAAAGAGGAAGCCGTCTGGTAGAATTTTCCACAGAACACAATTATAGCTAACACTTGGTTTAAGAACCATGAAAGGAGGTTGTATACGCGTCAGAGGCCTGGAGACACTGGAAGGTTTCAGATGGAATATATAATGGAAATACAGAGGTTCAGGGACCATGTTTTAAATTGTAAGACATTTCCAGAGCAGATGTGGACTCTGACCACAATCTATTGGTTATGGAATGTGGATTAAAACTGAAGAGACTGCAAAAAGTTAGGAAGTTAAGGAGATGGGACATGGATAAACTGAAAAAACCAGAGGTTGTACCGAGTGTCAGAGAGAGCATTACGGAACGATTGACAGGAACAGGGGAAAGAAATACAGTAGAAGAAGAATGGGTAACTTTGAGATATGAAATAGTGAAGGCGGCAGAGGATCAAGTAGGTAAAAAAACGAGGGCTAGTAAAATCCTTGGGTAACAGAAGATATATTGAATGTAATTGATTCAAGGAGAAAATATAAAAATGCAGTAAATGGAGCAGGCTAAAAGGAATACAGATGTCTCAAAAATGGGATCGACAGGAAGTGCAAAATGGCTAAGCTGGGATGGCTAGCGAACAAATGTAAACATGTAGAGGCATATATCACTAGAAGGTAAGATAGATATTGCCTACCGGAAAATTAAAGAGACCTTTGGAGAAAAGAGAACCACTTGTATGAATATCACCAGCTGAGATGGAAAACCAGTTCTAAGCAAAGAAGGGAAAGCAGAAAGTTGGAAGGAGTATATAGAGGATCTATACAAGGGCGATGTATTTGAGGGCAACATGATGCAGATGAAAGAGGAAGTAGGTGAAGATGAAATGAGAGATATGTTACTGGGTGAAGAATTTGACAGAGCACTGAAAGACCTAAGTCGAAAAAAGGTCCCGGGAGTAGACGACATTCCATTAGAACTACTGATAGCCTTGGGAGAGCCAGCCCTGACAAAACTGTACCATCTGGTGACCAAGATGTATGAGACAGGCGAAATACCATCAGACTTCAAGAAGAATATAGTAATTCCAATTCCAAACAAAGAAGGTGTTGACAGGTGTGAAAATTAGCGAACTATCAGCTCAATAAGTCACGGCTGAAAAATACTGACACGAATTCCTTCCAGACGAATGGAAAATACTGGTAGAAGCCGACCTTGGTGAGGATCAGTTTGCATTCCGTAGAAACGTTGGAATACGTGTGGCAATACTGAGCCTACGACTTATCTTAGAAGAAAGATTAAGGAAAGACAAACCCATGTTTCTAGCATTTGTAGACTTAGAGAAAGCTTTTGACAATGTTGACCGGAATACTCTCTTTCAAATTCTGAAGGTCGCAGGAGTCAATTAAAGGTCGCGAAAGGCTATTTACAATTTGTACAGGAACCAAATGGCAGTTATAAGAGTCAAAGGACATGAAAGGGAAACAGTGGTTGAGAAGGGCGTGAGACAGTGTTGTACCCTACTCCCGATGTTATTCAATCTGTGTATTAAACAAGCAGTAAAGGAAACAGAAGAAAAATTTGGAGTAGGAGTTAAAATCCATCGAGATGAAATAAAAACTTTGAGATTGGAACGACTTTATAATTCTGACCGAGACAGAAAAGGACCTGGAAGAGGTTGAACGGAATAAACAGTGTCTTGAAAGGAGGATACAAGACGAACGTCAAGAACGGATAATGGAATGCAGACGAATTAAATCAGGTGATGCTGAGAGAATTAGACTAGGAAATGAAAAACTTTAAAGAGTAGATGAGTTTTGCTATTTGGGAAGAAAAATAACTGATGACGGTTGACGTACAGAGGATATAAAATGTAGACTGGCCAAGCAGGGAAAGCGTTCCTGAAGAAGAGAAATTTGTTAACATCAG
The DNA here is from genome assembly GCF_023864345.2 of Schistocerca serialis cubense. NCBI lineage: Eukaryota > Metazoa > Arthropoda > Insecta > Orthoptera > Acrididae > Schistocerca > Schistocerca serialis. Next base: position 570,684,261 of record NC_064641.1, on the reverse strand, counting down.
GTATAGATTTAGGTGACGGGAAGTATTTGTTTGGAATGTAGCTATATATGGAAGTGAAACATGGTAATACATGGTGATAAATAGCTTAGACATGAAGAGAATAGAAGCTTTCGAAATATGGTGCTTCAGAATAATGCTGAAGATCAGATGGGTAGATCGCATAACTAATGAGGGGGTACTTAAGAGAACTGGGGAGAAGAGGAGTTTGTGGCACAACTTGACTTGAAGAAGGGATTGGTTGGTAGGACACGTTCTGAGGTATCAAGGGATCACCATTTTAGTATTGGAAGGCAGCGTGGAGGGTAAAAATCATAGAGGGAGACCAAGCGATGAATACATTAAGCATATCCAGGAGAATGTAGTTTGCAGTAGTTATTCGGAGATGAAGAGGCTTGCACAGGATAAAGTAGCATGGAGAGTTGTACCAAACCATTCTCTGGACTGAAGACCATAGACACTAATGATTTCCATACTGTAGCTAAAATCCAGACCTGCAATAAAATACAAATTGAATCGCGAACTGATTGCTGGAACCATCGTGTTTGGACTAGAACGATCATACAGACCTGGACAACAACATGTGAGAGTACGGGCGAATGATATGGCGGACGTCTCAGACGAGGAGGGATATGAGACTGACAGCACAGACGATACACGTAACGACGTTTACTTCCCTATGAGACGCACTGCAGTGCACGAAGTGAAATATCACTTTAAACCTGTAACTTGATTTACATAAAAACAGAACAGTAAACCAGAAACCGCATGGTTCTATACTTTCCCGAAATATTAAGCCCCATCAGTCGGCTTCCCTCTCCTCTACAATTTAAATGACTATTTTGTAATTTCAGACTTTTCTTTAGATTTATTTTTCAATCGTACAGAACTCTTAGCTGCTGTGTGGTGCATGGGATGCTGCGAGAGGATGACTATCAGGAACCTACGATTGGTGGGAATCTGTAAAATGACGCAAAGAAAAAATAAGCTTAGGAGGTAAGAGCGGATTCCACTACTGATGTTCAGAAGTTGTAGATGCATCAAGTCGAAGTAACTGCTTAACATTAATGACACAACAAAAAATTGCTCCAATAATTCTCCTGTCATATTGTATCTAATTAAGAATATTTATTTGAGTTTTTATTTTAAGAACCGTTATTGGAGCCCCAACAGTACCACTAAAACGACATCAGGTCGGATTGAATTGGAACGACTGTGCACAGCGACTGTGGTGTAATTCAAACAGGAAGGAAGTCACCAGTCAGTCGCGATTCATTCTGTATTTCATTGCAGATGTGGATTTCAGCTACAGTATAGCTGTCTCTCGCAATGCTGATGGCCATACTGTTTATTCTTGATTATGGAGTAATTGGGCGCGCCTAGGAACGGCCTACATGCCACCAACTACCTGGAAGAGCCATCGCGGCTGATCCGAAGTTGACCGAACTCCAGAAAGTATTACGAGAACGTAAAAGTAAGGTATGTGCTATCAGTCAATCTACAGCCACACTTTGCATCTTTCCCACACTTCTTATTGGAAGCTGCAGACGCCAATCGTAGAGCGTGCTCTGTTAGCATTTGTTAATTAGTGTGAACCACTTCTGGCTTGGAACTCAGGCTGGTTCCGGAAAACAGGTCAGAACTGTGGACAGACAGTAGTCCTGAACACGAAAGAAAATTTTCTGTTTCCAGTAGGTATTAATAAATACGGTAGGCAAGACAATTCTGCTTCGAGTACCGGAACCGAAAGTCACACAAGCATGTTGATCTCTCGGATCTAGTTTCCTCCAGTAAGAATGATATATTTATGTGAAAATACTACGGAGTACCGTATACAGTCATTAAGTTCGTTCGATGTTCAGAAAGGTCGTATTTTGTTACATCGTGTGGAACGGCACAGGATGTCTTACGGGAGTCAAGGAACGCACGGTCAATCTCGGCCTTTCATCCGCGGCCCCCTCTGTCGTACACAGAAAGAGAGCGAGCTGAATTTCACATTGTATGTCTGTCTTGAACCATTATTGATTTCTTCAGTAGACCCAGCGGACATCAGTACGGAAAGCAAATCATAGTTCTGCGTAACTTCTCCGATGTCCAAAAGGCACTGCCTCCGGGGAAAATAGAAGGTTTTAACGCAGCCACTTCCGCGTTTGCCTATGTCCGACAGCCATCTGTATGTGTCCTGCAAGACGGACTGCGGGATAGAGTTTGCTGTTTCGACTTGGCCTCAATCCGTAGCCGCTGGAATCCTACTTGATCTTTCTTCTCATGACTTACATTCTCAAGAGCAGTATTTTAGTACATTAAATTACACGTGGGAATGGCTACGAATACCTCTCTTTTTCCGTTGTGGCTTTCATTTGACAATCCTATCTGTTCTTTACCTGTCAGTTCTCTCATTCCTACTTCTCTGTTATTATGGATACCGTTTCGAAAATACATATGAGCAGATCATCCACCTTTAGCTCGAAGACTTCTGTAAAGCAGCTGCTGCAAGCATTTTTCCAGAAAACTCTGCCGGCCGGGGTGGCCGAGCGGTTCTAGGCGCTACAGTTTGGAACCGCGAGACCGCTACGGTCACAGGTTCGAATCCTGCCTCGGGCATGGATGTGTGTGATGTCCTTAGTTTAGTTAGGTTTAAATAGTTCTAGTTCTAGGTGACTGATGACCTAAGAGGTTAAGTCCCATAGTGCTCAGAGCCATTTGAACCAACCAGAAACCTCTGGGCAAACGATACTCTAATTATGGACCACTGATATTTGAAAAGTGAAGTTGTAATTGCAACGATTACGCTAAGGAATTTGAGAACCTTTACCTCTTGTAGTATAGAAATAGTTATGTAAAGACGATGTACCTTTTGCGGCTTTTTACAGTGCTTCGGATCAGTAGGTGATTTATTGATTATTGATATACTTATCTGGTATGTTTAAACCATGTTTCCAGTGTCCCACTTTGCGCATGTCGAGAAACTGGGGTAATCTTGAGTTGCAAGACAGAGCAGGTCTAAGTAACTCTGTATAGGTTCTTCAGTTACCAGGCAGCTGTTAAGACTACATTGTTTTCATGGTGTTACTTGAGGAAATCAGTCTGCTGTTTTATCACTTCTGACTACTGGATAAGTTCACTCCTGTCCCTTTTAGCAGGATAACTTTTCTGAGATACTTGCAAATATGATGGGTCGAGAAGTTGATGGATAAGGAACTGACAGCTATTGAGAATACCCTCCAGTGGAGTAATTTAGTACAAATCTACGGAAATGATTCGAAGTTGTCAAAGTAAAAACGTCAATGAACTTAAGCACATGACAAAAGTTACTTATCAAAGTGAAAGGCTAAGATTTACGAGTAATGATAATTGCTTCATAACCTTCGTTACCATTCATAATGTGTCACAGAAAAAATAACTCTCTGAGTCTACTTCCACGTCAAGTAATGAAAACCGCAATGAAATGACGTCGAAGTACCGGAAGGTTATAATTAAACTTAACATGTTATAACAAGGAAACTAATCACCGTACGAGTACAAAACGTAGTAGTATTAATGGCCAGAATATGATGTGCATGATTTCCATGCATCACCCTCCAGCGCCAACTAACTCCATGAACGATTATTACGATTCCAGAAACATTCTGGAAACATCCCCCAGGCTGTGGCTAAGCCATGTCTCCGCAATATCCTTTCTTTCAGGAGTGCTAGTTCTGCAAGGTTCGCAGGAGAGCTTCTGTAAAGTTTGGAAGGTAGGAGACGAGGTACTGGCAGAAGTAAAGCTGTGAGTACCGGGCGTGAGTCGTGCTTCGGTAGCTCAGTTGGTAGAGCACTTGCCCGCGAAAGGCAAAGGTCCCGAGTTCGAGTCTCGGTCGGGCACACAGTTTTAATCTGCCAGGAAGTTTCAATTATTACGATTGATTGTCATCGAATGTGCGTAACAAAGGAGGTCGTTAAAAGTAGGAGAGGAGGTGCTGAAGTGCGCGCATGGGCGACATACTGTCACCAGGTGGCGTGATCAGTCATGGTGATGCATAGTCTCACACAGCTGACCAGTTGCACTGCACTTGTTGATGTGGCTGCATGAGCTTGGAGAAAAGGAGTTGGGCATTACTGGCGAAACTATGTTATCAAAACAACAGCAATGCTGCAGCTGCACTTCGAGAATATTGCCTGCTGAAAGAGTTCCGGAAAGATCTTCTTTCTCCACCTGCTGTGCGGAGCATGATGAAGAAGTTCGAATCAACTATCTCTAGCGTCGCGCCGGGAAGAGGCCGACGACCGGTTGCATACCAAGTAGTTGTTATAGCAGACAACGTTCGCGCAATTTCCGATCGTCACGCAGTTCGCATACTGTGTCACGACAGTTTGACATCCCGTGCTCCACTGTACGGCAGGTGCATCGAACCATTCTCAAATGGTATCCGAAAAAGATCCATATCGTATAGCAGCTTGCACCTCAGGACGCACAACGATGTGTCGACTTCGCTCTCCACTTTCTGGCAAGGATTGACGAGGGCTGCCCTCGACCATCCTATGGACAGACGAAGCTCATTTATCTCTGACGGGTGAGGTGAACACACAGAACTGCCGAGTGTGGGGATCTTCACCTCCAGTCACTGTGCATGTAGTTCCTCTGTATCGTGAAAGTATCACCGTATGGTGTGGCTGCACTGTTATGCTGATTATTGTCCCATTATTTTTTGAACAGGTTGGCGCTCAAGGACCAGAAACGTGCAGTGTGTCTGATCAGCGTTACTGCGACATGCTTCGCCAGCTTGTCATACCCGCCGTAAAAGAGAGAGACGCATTGAACTCATCAGTTTTCATGCTCGTGAAGCTCACCTGCTTCTCCGAAACACATTTGGAAACGATCGAATCATCAGCCGATATTTTCCAAATGCTTGACCGGCACGATCACCTCATCTCCCTCCCTGTGACTTCTGGTTGTTGGGCTGCCTGAAGGACAGGGTTTACAAGGGGGAACATTCACACATGTGCTGATCTGGAGCGCAACATACGAGTACTTACGGATATGCATCGTTCTGCTGTGCAGAATGCAATCCTGAGCTTTCAGATTCTTCTGGGCACTGATGGGCGCCATACTGACAAGGGAACCTCCCCATCGCACCCCCCTCAGATTTAGTAATAAGTTGGCGCAGTGGATAGGCCTTGAAAAACTGAACACAGATCAATTGAGAAAACAGGAAGAAGTTGTGTGGAACTGTGAAAAAAATAAGGAAAATACACAAACTGAGTAGTTCATGGGTCACATAGGCAACATCATGGACAGGTGAAGTTCAGGAGCGGCGTGGTCCCGTGGTAGCGTGAGCAACTGCAGAACGAGAGGACCTTGGTTCAAGTCCTCCCTCGAGTGAAAATTTTACTTTCTTTATTTTTGCATAGTTATTATCTGTCCGTTCGTTCATTGACGTCTCTGTTCACTGTAATAAGTTTAGTGTCTGTGTTTTGCGACCGCATCGCAAAACCGTGCGATTAGTAGACGAAAGGACGTGCCTCTCCAATGGGAACCGAAAACATGTGATCGCAAGGTCATAGGTCAACCGATTCCTCCACAGGAAAACACATCTGATATATTCTATACGACACTGGTGACGGCATGTGCGTCACATGACAGGAATACACTCCTGGAAATTGAAATAAGAACACCGTGAATTCATTGTCCCAGGAAGGGGAAACTTTATTGACACATTACTGGGGTCAGATACATCACATGATCACACTGACAGAACCACAGGCACATAGACACAGGCAACAGAGCATGCACAAGTCGGCACTAGTACAGTGTATATCCACCTTTCGCAGCAATGCAGGCTGCTATTCTCCCATGGAGACGATCGTAGAGATGCTGGATGTAGTCCTGTGGAACGGCTTGCCATGCCATTTCCACCTGGCGCCTCAGTTGGACCAGCGTTCGTGCTGGACGTGCAGACCGCGTGAGACGACGCTTCATCCAGTCCCAAACATGCTCAATGGGGGACAGATCCGGAGATCTTGCTGGCCAGGGTAGTTGACTTACACCTTCTAGAGCACGTTGGGTGGCACGGGATGCATGCGGACGTGCATTGTCCTGTTGGAACAGCAAGTTCCCTTGCCGGTCTAGGAATGGTAGAACGATGGGTTCGATGACGGTTTGGATGTACCGTGCACTATTCAGTGTCCCCTCGACGATCACCAGTGGTGTACGGCCAGTGTAGGAGATCGCTCCCCACACCATGATGCCGGGTGTTGGCCCTCTGTGCCACGGTCGTATGCAGTCCTGATTGTGGCGCTCACCTGCACGGCGCCAAACACGCATACGACCATCATTGGCACCAAGGCAGAAGCGACTCTCATCGCTGAAGACGACACGTCTCCATTCGTCCCTACATTCACACCTGTCGCGACACCAGTGGAGGCGGGCTGCACGATGTTGGGGCGTGAGCGGAAGACGGCCTAACGGTGTGCGGGACCGTAGCCCACCTTCATGGAGACGGTTGCGAATGGTCCTCGCCGATACCCCAGGAGCAACAGTGTCCCTAATTTGCTGGGAAGTGGCGGTGCGGTCCCCTACGGCACTGCGTAGGATCCTACGGTCTTGGCGGGCATCCGTGCGTCGCTGCGGTCCGGTCCCAGGTCGACGGGCACGTGCACCTTCCGCCGACCACTGGCGACAATATCGATGTACTGTGGAGACCTCACGCCCCACGTGTTGAGCAATTCGGCGGTACGTCCACCCGGCCTCCCGCATGCCCACTATACGCCCTCGCTCAAAGTCCGTCAACTGCACATACGGTTCACGTCCACGCTGTCGCGGCATGCTACCAGTGTTAAAGACTGCGATGGAGCTCCGTATGCCACGGCAAACTGGCTGACACTGACGGCGGCGGTGCACAAATGCTGCGCAGCTAGCGCCATTCGACGGCCAACACCGCGGTTCCTGGTGTGTCCGCTGTGCCGTGCGTGTGATCATTGCTTGTACAGCCCTCTCGCAGTGTCCGGAGCAAGTATGGTGGGTCTGACACACCGATGTCAATGTGTTCTTTTTTCCATTTCCAGGAGTGTATGTTGTCGACTCACCTAACTTGTACACTTGGCGAATGGGTAAAAAGATTCTTCTACCTTGCCCGATTTAGGTTTTCTTGTGGAAGTGATAATCACTCCCAAAAAAGTGATGAAAACATAAGAGTTTGTCACATAAACTGAAAATAAAAAAATGAAACTTTTCACTTGATGGAAGATTTGAACCAACGACCTTTCATTCCGCAACTGCTCACGTTACCACAAGACCACGGCGCTCCTGCGTTTCCAGTGTCCTTGATGTCTATCTTCCCATGAACTATTCAGTTTGTATATTTTCCTTATTTTTTCACAGTTCCACACAACTTATTCTTGTTTTCTCAATTGATCTGTGTTCAGTTTTTCAAGGCCTATCCACTGTGCCAACTTATAACTAAATCTGAGGGGGGTGCGATGGGGAGGTTCCCTTGTGAGCACCATTTACAGGAGTAATGGTACTGGTATGTTCATTTCGCTCTCCACTTTCTCCCAGGGATTGAAGCTGACGTAGGCTGGCCCTGGACCATCATACGGATAGACGAAGCTCATCATGTAATGGTATGATGTACCGTAGCAGCACATTAAAAATGTTTCAGTTGTTCGTATTCTGCACTCTTTGCCTTCCCACTGTCCGTGACATTAATGATACCAAGTTTGTTACTCGTACAATAATGAGGTTCTGTGTTACAACGTGTTAAATGGGCGAAGTTTAATTGTAACCACCCGCCAGAGCTGAAAGTCTACCAGTAGACATCAAGCGAAACGGTCTTCACACGCAGCTCCAACGCGTAGTGAACGCGAGCGTACTTACCTAGATAGAGGGTCGAGTCCGAAAGCGACGATGAGACAGGAACCGAGCATGATGGCGAGGTATATTCCGGAAATAAGGTATATCTGATGGTCTGGCGGGCGCTCCAGGTTGGGGTTGGCCACCGTGTCTGCCGGATGGTACCGCGGACCACAGGTCTCCAGCAGCAACTCTTCCGGCACACTCCAGTTAGATGCAGCTGCTGCCAACCTTGTGTCGTTGTCCCCACGGCGTCCAGACAGAACTGTCAAACAAACCAATAACAAATTACGCCCAATTTAGTTGTCTGTTAGCATTCACAACAACAGGTTTATTTGGTTGAACAAGACATTTTAACCTACACTAACTCCGGTGTCTTCCACATAGAATAATTCCATCACATGTATTTATTATCTGTAGCTCTACTAATTTTGATTTTTCTTTAATCTTCGTCGCTTATGTAGTTTCATGAATCCATAACAAACATTTTAACGTAAGTTTTTCTGTTCCATTTAATAGTTCTCTTTCACTCAGCTGGAAAGAGTACGTCGCGGTGAATATTATCTTATTTGTCTGATTCATTATACTTTAGTCTCTTCGAGACTCTTCTATCATAGGCTGTGAAGCAAGGGGAAGAAAAGAAAAACACTGAAGATCACGGAGGAATTATGCATATTGGTCAAAAATTTGTATTCATACAAGTATCGAATTGGGCGGCCGATGGACGAATGTGTGACGCTGTAGCACAATTTCACCACAGCAAGAATAATGAAAGAGGACATGTCGAAACCCGGGCACAATGTCTTTGCGAATTTCATTCCGTGTGTTCAGTTAGACAATAACTATGCCTCTCGAACAGGCGCGTGAACAATATAAGCAGATGTCAGCATTTGCGAGAGAAAATGTAGTTGGGCTTAAAGAAGGTATGAATAGTTGCTAATCGCTAGACATTTCAGTAGGAGCGATGCCAGTATTCGATGTTGTTGTAGGACAGAACCATGGCCGAACACAATGGCAAGAGGGAAGCGGTCGACCAAGAGAGACGAAATAACGTGCGGAACGAGAAATCGTCAGAGAGGCACTCTGAGCCACGTACCCATCATTATCATCGTTCTGAAGTAAAACTGGTGTTTCATTGACCACAAGGAACATCGATAGGCGGCTCACAGAAAGAGGGTAAGGTCACAGCGTCAGTTGCACAGATTCCCATTGATCTCTGTACACTGCAGTTTGCAGTGATGTGGTGGACATTCGGCCTGGAATTGAGTGATACAGAATTGTCTTCAGTAATGAGTCCCGCTTCGAACAGAGGCTCCGATGAACAGCGAAGACGTGTCTGTAGACCCCCCCCCCCCCCCCTCCGGCATAGCGACTGGGTTCCAAAAGGGCTGTCACCTGCCATGCGCCCCGACAAGCAGGAATGATCGAATGACGTACCGTTCAATTTTGTTGCCTTTCTTGGCTAGCCATCCTGGGCTTACATTTCAGCAGGATAATGCCCGCTCGCACACGGTGAAAGTTTCTATTGCTTGTCTTCCTGGTTGCCAAATCTGCCCAACTGGAAAAGTTAGGAGCGTTACGGACAGGCCGGCCGGAGTAGCTCTGCGGTTCTAGGCGCTACAGTCTGGAACCGAGCGACCGCTACGGTCGCAGGTTCGATTCCTGCCTAGGGCATGGATGTGTGTGATATCCTTAGGTTAGTTAGGTTTAATTAGTTCTGAGTTCTAGGCGACTGATGACCTCAGAAGTTAAGTCGCATAGTGCTCAGAGCCATTTCGTTGTGGACAGGTCCATCCAAGCAGCTCGGGATTTTGACGATCTAACGAGCCAATTGGACAGAATTTGGCACGATAGCTCCCTTCAGGACACCCAACGACTCTATCAATCAGTGCCAAGCCGAATAACTGCTTGCATAAGAACCAGAGGCGGTCCAACGCGTTATTGACTTACGCAGTTTGTGAAACTCTTTCGCTATCCAATGTATTTGCAACTGGTATCATTTGATTGTCTGCACACGTACTTCTACCGATTTCCTCCCCTTTCAGTTAGTTCCTTCGTGGCGCGTAGCCTCTTTCGTCTCAAAGTGCTCGTTTCCCTGAGTCCTCGAAATGCAGTCGAACAGTTACAGTGATTAGTTACAGTGCAACCTTAATCTGGATGTGTGCGTCTTTACTGAAATTTCTATTGTTGTTCACATTGTTCTTTGCATATGCGCAGCCCTGGAACTTCATTCTTATGTGCCTTGGGGTCCTGATTACCTTATTCTAAGGTATTTTACATCATGGAACACTTTATCTAGATACCAAGCCTGAGTTTAAAACCACTTGCATTTTGTTTTCATCTTCGTCAGGATAAATAGCCCATTACCTGATCTGCTTCCCTTTCTCTCTCTCTCTGTGTTACTGAACAAGATTCAAAGGAAAAGGACGCGATATTTAGAAGAACGTCGAATCGAGTGATTCTTTGTTAGTTTCGTATGTTATGTATTTGTATTTGTTCTGGAAATATAAGAATAAAGTTCTGTTCGATGACCAAAATCAAGGAAGAAACACTCAGTTTTTGTCATATTTTGAATTAAATTAGACCTTAACTGGTACATAACTCTTTGAGAAACTCGCGACATATATCACCTTGAAGACCAACTCATACCGATCTCCTGATTCACTTATGACAACAACCTTCCTGTCTCTACTAAAATGTTTGATTTAGGTACATCACAGATTTCAGTTTTTGTACTTTACCATTCTCTTTGTGTTTATTCTGAGACCTCTAATGTATTCTTATTTTCATAACATGTGCTTTCTTTAATGTTAGTGATACACTGTGCACTTTGTTGTGCACTGTATCGTCATACCCTGGAATTTAAAGCAGGTGTGCTGTTACGCAGTGAAGTAGTCGAAACTGAAAAAAACGGAAACACATATTGAAGAAACATATCTGAATTTACTGAGTAGCTGAGGTTGTGGTTAACTCTAATGTCAGGACATGTGTCACGAAACTTCGTAGAGAGGTTGCCCGATGAAAGTTCAAGGTGAAGAGCACAACACTGCTCGTTCAGTCTGTCCCCCCCAACCCCACCACCCTCCGTTCCTAGTTTGTACATCACTGAATGGCATAATGAAAGATTTTGACCTTGATTACTTTGGCTGTAGTTAACATCTGGAAACATGAAAACTAATTTAGTTCTGGTTAATAACAACAATATATTGCATCCATAATGAGTCTTTAGTTGTGAGAGGCGGAATGACTAACTTATATTTGCAAAATAATGTAGTATATTTAAAATCAAGACAGCCCTATTTCGCACCAATAAGTTATAAGCTTTGCTCAGAAACAGCCTGTTAAGCTTTAAGGTTGTTGCATGTGACGTTGTGCTGAGAAATAATTCTCAAGCGAAAAGTTCGATAGGTTGTGCCGTTTTTGAACTATTCAGCACTGAAGTTAGGCAATTAGGTCGTCGTTTGTTGCAAATTCAAGCAGCCTGTCAGAGGTGGTGTCACCAAACGAGCCCTTCGTTTTGCTTCCTCAAACCGAAGAAACGTAACTTTTGCTGACCTTGTTAAAATTCATCATTTCGGAAAAAGGCACATTTTAGCTGGTAATAAGCATTTCAACAAGTAGTAACTCACGGATGCGCAGACAACTGTGTATTACCGTATTTCAGAGCGTGCAACTGCTTGAATTTACGAGCGCCGCTGTCTCATTGGCCAACTTCAATGCTAAATAATTAGGAAAGGAGCTACGAATCGAATTTTTTGCTTAACAATTATTTCACAGCACCGCCAACGATCTTGCCGCGGTAGTAAGACCGGTTCTTATCTCAGTAACAAAATCAGGAGAACATGAAATTGATGAAGAAGGCAAGACAGAGGAACAGAGGCAGGTAGAGGCAGGGAGAGTGAGAGGGGTGGGAGAGAAATAGATGGAACGTGGTCCTGCACTTTAGGAAGACTTTCCAAGCTCTATAACCGTAGTAGAATACACGGAAGCGAAAAAGAGTCAACAGAAAAACTTGAAGGAAGACACAAGGGTTTGGGTTTCCTTCTAAAAGAATATTCAGAATTAAATGGCGAATATACCATAGTGCGTTCAGGTGTTACACAAATAAGTCTGCATGCTATTGTGGCCGTTGTCAATGAAAGGAAAACATTGCGGCTGTTTACGCCACGCCATTTTCCTGCTAATCTTCTGTAGTGCATCAAAGTTTCGTTCCGCAAGCTGCGATCTTGTGCTGGAGTCCACCTTGAGCCGTGATATGTACTTGCGCACACTACAGGTCATGTTCCGCTCTGCCTCTGGCGCTGTATGAGTAGGCAGATTTCTCGCTGCGAAACAGAGAGCGCTGGAAACACCGAAGGTCGCCACACACAGCGTCGGCAGTGCCCACGTGGTAGACACAGAAGAACTGTGCCAAGTCTTGCCGTTTGCAGCGGAAGGTTCCACACGTTCAGGGGCGCGGAGAAAAACTTGGCTGATGTCGGCTAAGCGAGAAGACGAGCGAGAAACAGGCCAACGCGGCGCCCATTGAACTGGGAGGACAGCACGGATGCAAGGTTGCCGACTGCACAGAGGAGAGCCGACAATAGTTTTCCGGTCGGTGTTGTTCCTGGAGGCTTCAACATTCGTGCAGTTGGGGTGCACGGGCCGTACCTGTGTCTTGCGCTTTTGTGCTCAGCGACTATATTCACTTAGTTGTAGGTAACGTCTTAATGTGGGATGGTTATGTACATCGCAGTGTCCTCGGTCAGATTTCCTTTTGAAATTGCTTGCTTCTGTGTTTTTACGTTTATTTCGTTGCCTCAAATTTAGCCTTTGGGCACCTTCCATTTTTACTTTATTATTGTTATTTCTAAATACAAAGCACATTTCTTGTATGTAAGTGTATTCTCCTTATAGTTCAGCTTTGTTCTGTAGTAATGTTGTATCAACTGGGAAAAAATTGTGCATCCTGCCTCTTCCACTCCACGGCCTAATGCAGTTGAGAAAACTTTTCTTATCGATCTGTAGCGCCTAGAACCGCTCGCCCACTCCGACCGGCTGTCCAGCTTTCACGCATAATTGTATCAAGGTCCTATGGGGTATCAAGTTGTTTGAAGTTTTAAGTTTTGTGTGTTATGACCTCTAGCTAATGGTAAGACTTTAGCGAGTTCTTCTTTATATTCCTTCCTGCAAGAACTTACAGCTCCCTTTGAGTAGTTGTCTTTTACACCTTCATGTTTTAGCAGATCTTATTTCCTAAGGTGTATGACCTTATTGGAACGGTTCTGTAAGTGAAATCGTGGTTAAACAATAGCTTTCAGTTGTAGTGTAACACTGTGAGACATTAATGTGTGGTGTTTACTGACAGCACCAACTACTAAGTTACCGGGAGAGTGTTCCGTGGCGGCCGCTTCTTGCCTCGTTGGCCTGATTTGCAAGCGGCCGTGTGGAACTGCTCTACATAATTTCCTAACGCGGCTTGCTATTTATTTGCAGTCGCTCTGTGCTCAAGTTGAGTACCTTACGTTATCTGACTTGCAATGAAAATGAAATTTTGCTCTCGGGCAACAGGCCTTTATCTGATTAATTGGTTTTGCACAAGGAATTTTTCCGATTAATGTTATTGTTCTGTTTAAAACATATTGTAACTTTGTTCTAAGTTTTATTTTAAATCATCTGGTACATACCATTTGGGTAAGACGTAAAGGCTAATTGTTATGGCTTGTTAACTAGTTAATATTTATCCTTTGGGGCTCTTCTTTGTGTCTTGATGTTAGGCTCATTTGCACAGATTTATCTAGTGCCCAGTTTTAATAATTTTTCGGGAAATAGCGCAGACAAGGGTATACATTTGTTTCTGTGGCTGCAGATGAAAGCATAAAGATTATAATATCTGCAAGTAAGTCTTCAGCGTGAAGCTTGAAGTTACTGAAATTCAGTACAAATGATTTTACTGTACCAACGGCTCATCTCGCTGTCGTGGCTGGATTTCGTCATATTAATCTACAGCTGGAGGCTGAAGTGTCTGCAAAATGAAGTCATCGGTTGCGTCCGCGATTAAGTTCTATTTAGCAGGAATATTTTCTACGTCCAGCATCCATCTGCTCCGAGTTTGGCTGATGAAGAACGGAGATTGAGTCTATTGGTAAAAAGTACCGGTGGCGGAAAGCCTGGCAGAGAGGTGGTTTTTTTCGAACTCTTTCCTAAAAGGAAGAGTCGTGTTTTCGTGTTTTCCCTCTCCATGTCATTTAGATTGACTCATCATCATCAGTTATCTGCTATATTAGCGGGTCCCTTGCCTCTCCATTTTCTGTGATCCATTGCTTCTTTCTTAAGGCAGCTGTATGTTGTACCGTCCATCATGTCATCCAGTATCTGGAATCTCTTCCTTCATCGGTTCCTTTCCCCTTCTACATAACCTTCTAAAACTGTTTTTATCAGTCCGTCATTCCTTCTTAATATATGCCCAGTCCAATTTCTTTTTCTTCTCTTTATTACAAAATGGATCTGAGCACTATGGGACTTAACTGCTGTGGTCATAAGTCCTGTAGAACTTAGAACTACTTAAACCTAACTAACCTTTATTACATCTAGTAACTGTCTTTTCCCTCCCACTCTCCTCAGTACCTCTTAATTTTTTACTCTGTCCATCCAACTTATTCTCTTCATCCTCCGCCATGTCCAGATCTCAAAAGCCTCCAGCCTTTCTCTGTCTTTCTCCCTCATAGTACATGTTTCAGCGCCATACAGAAGAACACTCCATACAAGACATTTTATGAGTCTCTTCCTGAGTTCTCTGTCCAGACCGCTGCAGAAAATTCTCCTTTTCTTATAAAACGCCTCTTTTGCCATTGCTATCCTCGTTTTAATTTCTGTGGTGCACTTCCAGTCGGTGTCTATCCTGCTTCCAAAATACCTAAAATTTTGCACCTGTTCTGGTATTTCCATTCAGCATAATTTTTATTTCCTTATTTCCCCCTAGTGCCAATACTTTTGTTTTATTTGTATTAATTTTCATTCCATAATTTTTTCCGTTGGTTTCAATGGTGCCCACCAATTTGTGTAAGAAGGACCATGTCATCAGCAAACCTCAAACACCCTACTCTTCTTCCTCCGACTTCTACGCATTTGTCATCTAATGAGCATTGGTCAATCATATTCTCCAAGTATAGGTTGAAAAGAGTGAAAAGATTGACTAGACTACGGATATACCGAGCACCGATCAGTAAAATATACTTCAAAAGAAGCTGGTGCCCTTTTCTGACCCGTGATTGAGGCATTTAACCTGTAGTACGCTCCCTAACACTTGACGCTCAAAAACTGTGTCCCGCTCTCTTTCGATCTCTGACTTTGCCCAGTGATACGGGATCTCGGCAGCACACTCGAATTTCTCTAACTTCTAAGTTATTTGTGTTAAACAGTCCTGATTTTGGTAATGTGTGAGTTCGGCGGCGTCAAAAGTGGCCTATCTCTCGAGTTTTCCCTCCACTTTTTTGTTGTTATCTGTTGGAAGCGCCGTATTGCGAAGAAGCTCTGCTTTCTGTGTTCTATGTCGTTCTTCCAGGCCTCGCCACAGACGGCATTCCTCCTCTTTCCACACTGAGGTTGTTAAAAACAAGCTCTGTCGGTAGTCCTACACTACGGAAGATCGCGTTTGTAGTGTGACTTTCGGCGAGCGACTCCTAGAAATGGTTCTTCAAAGCAAAGCTAGCTGACAAAGTAGCACTGACCTTCGTCGGCTGGAGTGGCCGAGCGGTTCTAGGCGCTACAGTCTGGAGCTGCGCGACCGCTATGGTCGCAGGCTCGAATCCTGCCTCGGATATGGATGTGTGTGATGTCCTTAGGTTAGTTAGGTTTAAGTCTAGGGGAGTGATGACCTCAGATGTTAAGTCCTATAGTGCTTAAAGCCTTCTGAATCATTTTCATTCGAAATTATTGTGAGCGTGCTGGAGCAGAATAGGAAAACTTTTGAAGTATATATTGTATTGGAAAATAATTAAGTAACTAGAGAAAAATTTACAAGGAGATAGAAAGACTGCAATATTGGTGATTAATTCTGGGACAGGATTTAGAAACTGATGATACAAAGGAACTGAGGAAATGTCGCAACAAGACTAAGTAGTTGCCAGACGTACGAGCAGTGAAACTTAATATGCTTGGTACTGTGAGATATTCAGTGTCAATTCTGAGTAGTATATCCGAATCTTAGGCGAACGAAATAAATCACATTTTCATTCATTGTTCTTAATATTTTAGTAGGGTTCTTGAACAGTTTGTAGGTAAACTGTTACGCTGAGACAGAGAACGCCACGTTGTTCATGTACGAATAACTTTCTTCCTGGTACTGTGAGCTGTCATCAGCATGGCTACAGACCCTCCTCATTTATTGAAATTTCCTAGCCACTGTTAAATTCATAATTGTTACATAGCGGTTCTACATAATAGGCTAGGCGTTCATGCACTGTCCAATTCAATTGCAGTAGAGGTTCTGCTACAATCATTTGCAATCAGGAGACATATTTCTCAAACAAGCTGCTTTCAAAATAAGCATTTATTTGTTCATCAGCACGATTAGGTCTACCTTCTATGCAGGATCTTTCAGGTTCTTGAAGCAGGCGGTGACAATTCAGGTACCTTTCATTGTTGATTGTAGTACACCATAATTTCTGAATGTGTATGGAGAAGTGTAAGGATAGCAGACAGAGAAACGCATACGCAATGCGCATGCCGTTTGCTACAAAATGGGGCACTTACCCACTTCGTAAATCAAGTTATGAACTTAGTAGTAGGTAATTCCATTATTAAGGTTCATTCACACGTTCATTTATGTCCATCGATTAAACTGCAGCACCAACGTGAGTCTTAGCCTCGTGAATTTGTTCTTAAAATATAGTGAGACCGCGTTTAATATAATTTCATTGGTCAAAATTTTTATGTTGTTAAGAGGACATTTCATCAAGGCAACTTTTTGTAGGCAATACTACTTATTCTCATAATTTGTTTAGTTCTTTCGTGTACTTACTGGCACTCTCCCTACAACTGCTGCAAACTAGCAGTTTGAAATGTATGCGTGAAGATAGGCTATAGTAAAGTCTACGGCCACCAAATGCTGTTGCTGCTTCCTACAGATGGCGCATTGCAGCAGCACTTGTTTCTCAAAATAACCAATTCCTGAAATAACCAATTTTTGGTATTTTATTGCTATTGTTTTCTGTGATACACGTAGAAATCTAACGAAGACTGAAAACATTTTGACTCTCCGTTTCAGGGTACACAGAATCAAATTGTTTAATTAAAAGGGCAAATAAAGGAAAACTTAGTGTGACCACAGTTCGCTGGCTTTCGCGAAAAGTGGTCAATGGATGAATACTACAGAGAATCACCAGTATCTTGGTCTTGACCAATCTTTTTAAACTCTGCTCGAAAACCTTGTTGTAATCGTGGATCATGTCACTGTTTGGACATTACGAATGGTCGATGCTAAAGTGTAAAAACTGAAGTTGAACTCTGCTTTTGTTTCTCTTTGTCCATAGGCATATTATGCGGATATAGGCAGCAGATAAGCTGCTTACTGTTACTATTGTATACTACGAACTGTCGTTAAGCTTTTAATGTATTACTGTAATTCCTCCCTCTTTTGTTATTTCATAGCAATGACAGACAACTCTTTAGCCTTTTTAAACATATGAAGCATTGTACTTCATTGCTACAGCACTGGATAAATATATTTCCATTCGAGCGTTGATGCCATTCTGCAATACAACGTGTGTCCGGTGACGACAGCGTGGAACTATCTTGTCAATTGAATACATAAAGTTTGAAAACAAGTCCCTGATCATATATTGGCACTTCTTTTGCAGGTCCGTCTTGATCACACAAACTTTTACACTTCACTGTTACCGGTTTCAGCTACTGCCATCTTCAGATCACAAATTATTCTTATGTAGTTGTTGTTGTTCTGGTCTTCAGTCCTGAGACTGGTTTGATGCAGCTCTCCATGCTACTCTATCCTGTGCAAGCTTCTTCATCTCCCAGTACCTACTGCAACCTACATCCTTCTGAATCTGCTTAGTGTATTCATCTCTTGGTCTCCCTCTACGATTTTTACCCTCCACGCTGCCCTCCAATACTAAATTGATGATCCCTTGATGCCTTAGAACATGTCCTACCAACCGATCCCTTCTTCTGGTCAAGTTGTGCCACAAACTTCTCTTCTCCCCAATCCAATTCAATACTTTCTCATTAGTTATGTGATCTACCCATCTAATCTTCAGCATTCTTCTGTAGCACCACATTTCGAAAGCTTCTATTCTCTTCTTCTCCAAACTATTTATCGTCCATGTTTCCCTTCCAAGCATGGCTACACTCCATACAAATACTTTCAGAAATGACTTCCTGACACTTAACACATTTCTCTTCTTCAGAAACGCTTTCCTTGCCATTGCCAGTCTACATTTTATATCCTCTCTACTTCTACCATCATCAGTTATTTTGCTCCCCAAATAGCAGAACTCCTTTACTACTTTAAGTGTCTCATTTCCTAATCTAATTCCCTCAGCATCACCCGACTTAATTAGACTACATTCCATGATCCTTGTTTTGCTTTTGTTGATGTTCATCTTACATCCTCCTTTCAAGATACTGTCCACTCCATTCAACTGCTCTTCCAAGTCCCTTGCTGTCTCTGACAGAATCACAATGTCATCGGCGAACCTCAAAGTTTTTATTTCTTCTCCATGAATTTTAATACCTACTCCGAATTTTTCTTTTGTTTCCTTTACAGCTTGCTCAATATACAGATTGAACAACATCGGAGAGAGGCTACAACCCTGTCTTACTCCCTTCCTAACCACTGCTTCCCTTTCATGTCCCTCGACTCTTCTGCCATCTGGTTTCTGTACATATTGTAAATAGCCTTTCGCTCCCTGTATTTTACCCCTGCCACCTTTAGAATTTGAAAGAGAGTATTCCAATCAACATTGTCAAAAGCTTTCTGTAAGTCTACAAATGCTAGAAACGTAGGTTTGCCTTTCCTTAATCTTTCTTCTAAGATTAGTCGTAAGGTGAGTATTGCCTCACGTGTTCCAGTGTTTCTACGGAATCCAAACTGATCTTCCCCAAGGTCGGCTTCTACTGGTTTTTCCATTCGTCTGTATCGAATTCGTGTTAGTATTTTGCCGCTGTGACTTATTAAACTGATAGTTCGGTAATTTTCACATCTGTCAACACCTGCTTTCTTTGGGATTGGAATTATTATATTCTTCTTGAAGTCTGAGGGTATTCCGCCTGTTTCATACATCTTGCTCACCAAATGGTAGAGTTTTGTCAGGACTGGCTCTCCTAAGGCCGTCAGTAGTTCCAATGGAATGTTGTCTACTCCGGGGGCCTTGTTTCGACTCAGGTCTTTCAGCGCTCTGTCAAACTCTTCACGCAGTACCATATCTCCCATTTCATCTTCATCTACATTCTCTTCCATTTCCATAATATTGTCCTCAAGTACATCGCCCTTGTATAGACCCTCTATATACTCCTTCCACCTTTCTGCTTTCCCTTCTTTGCTTAGAACTGGGTTCCCATCTGAGCTCTTGATATTCATACAAGTCGTTCTCTTATCTCCAAAGGTCTCTTTAATTTTCCTGTAGGCAGTATCTATCTTACCCCTAGTGAGATAGGCCTCTACATCCTTACATTTGTCCTCTATCCATCCCTACTTAGCCATTTTGCACTTTAATTTTCCTGTAGGCAGTATCTATCTTACCCCTAGTTAGATAGGCCTCTACATCCTTACATTTGTCCTCTAGCCATCCCTGCTTAGCCATTTTGCACTTCCTGTTGATCTCATTTTTGAGACGTTTGTATTCCTTTTTGCCTGCTTCATTTACTGCATTTTTATATTTTCTCCTTTCATCAATTAAATTCAATATTTCTTCTGTTACCCAAGGATTTCTACTAGCCCTCGTCTTTTTACCTAATTGATTCTCTGCTGCCTTCGCAACTTCATCCCTCACAGCTACCCATTCTTCTTCTACCGTATTTCTTTCCCCCATTCCTGTCAATTGTTCCCTTACGCTCTCCCTGAAACTCTGTACAACCTCTGGTTCTTTCAGTTTATCCATGTCCCATCTCCTTAAATTACCACCTTTTTGCAGTTTATTCAGTTTTAATCTACAGGTCATAACCAATAGATTGTGGTCAGAGTCCACATCTGCCCCTGGAAATGTCTTACAATTTAAAACCTGGTTCCTAAATCTCTGTCTTACTATTATATAATCTATCTGATACCTTTTAGTATCTCCAGGGTTCTTCCATGCATACAACCTTCTTTCATGATTCTTAAACCAAGTGTTAGCTATGATTATGTTGTTCTCTGTGCAAAATTCTACCAGGCGGGTTCCTCATTCATTTCTTAGCCCCAATCCATATTCACCTACTATGTTTCCTTCACTGCCTTTTCCTACACTCGAATGCAAGTCACCCATGACTATTAAATTTTCGTCTCCCTTCACAATCTGAATAATTTCTTTTATTTCATCATAAATTTCTTCAATTTCTTCGTCATCTGCAGAGCTAGTTGGCATATAAACTTGTACTACTGTAGTAGGTGTGGGCTTCGTATCTATCTTGGCCACAGTAATGCGTCACTATGCTGTTTGTAGTAGCTTACCCGCATTCCTATTTTCCTATTCATTATTAAACCTACTCCTGCATTACCCCTATTTGATTTTGTGTTTATAACCCTGTAGTCACCTGACCAGAAGTCTTGTTCCTCCTGCCACCGAACTTCACTTATGTAGCTTCAACGCTAAACTAAACATGTAGGTACATAGCATGTGCTCTATTATGTAGACGAGTTGGGGCAAGGCTTGCACACTGGCACGTTCACGTGTGTCTTAAGCCACGTCACATCAATGTGGTATCCATTCTTCTGCTATGTGTTATTGCTCATTTCTGTCGGAACTATTATTAAAACAGCGCTGTTCGCATTTTCCCTTTTTCTACACTCATTCTCATAAATTAAGGATAATGCTGAAACACGGTGAAACAGCGTTCTGGTGGGCGGTTTGCGGGCTTAAATCACCTGGGGGTATGACCATGCGGTGCATTTGACCTGCGATCGTCGCATGGTGGCGCTGGCAGCAGGCCACATACGCAGCCGTGTGTTGGTGCATGTCAGAGTACGATGCTGCGAGTAAATGTGCAGACGTTTTCAGACTTGCTAATGGTGACTGTGTGTTGAAAATGTCTCAAACAACACATAGTGATAACGTTATGAGGAGCAGAATACTATGGCGACTGTAGCCTGGTCAAACACAGCAGGTCGTAGCACGGGCCCACCGTGTGTCATAAAGGGTGATCTCAAGATTATGGCAACGATTCCAGCAGACAGGAAACGTGTCCAGGCGCTACAGTACGGGACGTGCACAGTGTACAACACCACAAGAAGACCGATATCTCACCATAAGTGCCCGCAGACGGCCACGGAGTACTGCAGGTAGCCTTGCTCGGGACCTTACCGCAGCCAAGAGAACAGTTGTCTCCAGAAACACAGACTACAGACGACTGAACAGACTTGGTTTATTCGCCCAGAGACCAGCAAGGTGCATTTCAGTGATCCAGTGACACCTGGACACAATAGAGCCCTTAAAGCGTGGTGTCAAGACCACAGTACATGGTCATTGGAACAGTGGTCCCAGGTTATGTTCAGGGACGAGTCCAGGTATAGTTTGAGCAGCGATTCTCGCCGGGTTTTCATCTGGCGTGAACCCGGAACCAGATACCAAAACCTTAATGTCCTTGAAAGGGACCTGTATGGAGGTCGTGGTTTGATGGTTTGGGGTGGGATTATGATCGGTACACGTACACCCCTGCATATCTTTCACAGAGGAACTGTAACAGGTCAGGTGTATCGGGGCGTCATTTTGCACCAGTATGTCCACCTTTTCAGGGGTGCAGGCGTTCCACTTCCCTCCTGAGGGATGATAACGCACGGCCCCACCGAGCTGCCATCGTGGAGGACTACCTTGAAACAGCAGATATCAGGAGAATGGAGTGGCCTGATTGTTCTCCAGACCTAAACCCCATCGAGCACGTCTGGGTTGCCCTCGGTCGACGTATCGCTGCACGTCTTCAAACCATTACGACACTTCAGGAGCTCCGACAGGCACTGGTGCAAGAATGGGAGGCTATACCCCAGCAGCTGCTCGACCACCTGATCCAGAGTATGCCAACCCGTTGTGCGGCCTGTGCACATGTGCATGGTGATGATATTCCATTTTGATGTCGGGGTACATGCGCAGTAAACACTGGCGTTTTGTAGCAAATGTGTTTCAGGACGGTTTTCTCAACTTATGACCAATACCGTGGAGGTACAGATCTGTGTCGTGTGTTTGCCCTATGTGCCTATGCTATTGGTGCCATTTTTGCGTAGTGCCACGTTGTGTGGTACCACATTCTGCAATTTATGAGCGTGAGTGTCTAATAACGCAGTATTTTAAACCAATGCAAATTTTACGAATAAAAGTTATTTATTTTTTAATAAAAGTTCTCTTTAAAAGCGAAAAATTTTAGCACTGCTGTTGCTGCTAATTGATGTGTTCCGTTATTAGTAAAACTATAAGA
Source organism: Schistocerca serialis cubense (assembly GCF_023864345.2). Lineage (NCBI taxonomy): Eukaryota > Metazoa > Arthropoda > Insecta > Orthoptera > Acrididae > Schistocerca > Schistocerca serialis. The sequence goes on along the minus strand of NC_064641.1, from coordinate 570,661,835 downwards.
AACACCTGTTGTGACCGAGACCAAAGAATTACCGAAAAGTACTGGCTATTCGGTACTGAAGTAGCAGTATCGATCTTAACCGGTCGATTTCTCCCATTCCTAATAAGAAGTTCACCACCAATTACGAACATAATGCAGTTGTCTTCCAGTGACGCCGAGATATCCACAAGGAATGGTTTGCTCGGCAAATACGGAAGCTGCGAGAATGATGGCAAAAGTGCTCAGATATTGGTGGGAATACCTGTAACGCAATCTGTATTCTCTTGTTCACTGAACGGTTCTCGTGAGCGAGCGAGCCCGCGCGCGTACACACACACACACACACACACACACACACACACTGTAGTACGAATCATTTTTAATATCCCAAATAAGTGATTCTCACAAAAAGAAATGCTTGGGGCTGGATTACGGCGGAATCTTACCCACGGAGGAGACGAGGTTGCCGAAGATTTGTCCGTACTCGTAGACGGTGTAGAAGATGCCGAAGAAGCGGACGACGACGACCTGCGGCTTGAGGCGCGTGGCGCTGGCGTAGACGTCGGCGAGCGCGCAGGTGTAGGCGCACTGCGTGCACCAGAAGGGCCCGCCGCCCACGCCGACGAGCAGCGCGCCCGGTAGGACGGTCGCGAACGTCGCCGAGAACTGTGCGCACATGTACGGCACGTACAGCACGAACGACGCCAGCATCGCGCTCTTGCAGCCCAGCAACCTGCAGCACGCACACACACACACACACGTCTAAGCCTTCTGCCTTGGCGTGCCTAAATCACAGCCTCCGGGCCAACACCTCACTTATTACGCTCGCGCGGAATTTATCGCTCTTCCGTCGCCAGAAGTGCATTTACTTACCTGAAGACGCCATCCGCGTCAGTTGCACTAGGTGCGCTGTTATAAGAGAGGATGATTTAACACGGACAGCACGTGTTCCACTGGGCTGGTTCCAAGACTACTAACTCACGGCGCGGAACTGGAATAAGGAAATTTGCTGACGCCGTAACATTGCTGTGATGTGTGGAGACCAAAAAGTTTTACCTTGTCCGTTATAACACGAGTTCTGGTCAAAAAATTCCCGAACATTCGTGAGCCGTGCGAGGCTCGTGTTCCCGACATCATGTATTTTACACCCTGTTTTTAACAAACTTACACCTCACTACGTTAATTTAAATTACTGGTGTCACTGAGTTGCTGCTTTGCCTGACCGAGACCGGCGCTAGCAGCGCGTGTCAATGTATGTCCTCTCGTAATATCTTTGCTCGACTGCTATTACTCCCCGGTCGTTGTCTGTTGTAAGCCATTTCGGGTCTCGAGTTCGGGCTGCCGGTCAGTTGGAACGCGTCTGGAGCGCAATGCGGCGCTAGTGCAGTCAGGTTGGAGCAGTGAGGTTTGCGTCGACATGGCTCGCCCGACCATTGCCGCCACGCATCGCTTGAGCCGGACCACGGTCTTGGTGGATCGTGGGTCGGTCGTCCTACCGGACGACGCGTTTTGGCTCGCCGATCGTTCATGAGTCGGCTGTGTGTGTGTGTGTGTGTGTGTGTGTGTGTGTGTGTGTGTGTGCGCGCGCACCAACTCCCGATTTGTCTTCGCGCGTGCTTAGTTACTTAGTTACTGTTGGGTATCATTCAGGTCTTCGGGCAAGTGTTTGTTAGGTTGTGGTTGTAGTTGGCGTTATTTCCACTGATGACTATTTTAGATGTTGTCGGCATTCTGAGGGTAGTCGGTCGGTTGGTGCTGACCGGGAGGATATCTCCGTGCGGCACAGTCGGCTGGGTCCTCTGGCGGTCCCTGCGCAGTGTCGGAGTGTGTGTAGAGCTGTCCGATCGCTATGAGCTTCGTGGCTCAACGACCAAAGACGTCAAAGTGTCTTAAGTACCCAATCCACATCCGTTCATGCTGTGTCGTTCGTTTCGGAGGTTCGCTGTTGAGGAGTTTTTCCTGTGAGGAACACCGAGTGGCTGTAGTGGTGAAATCGAGCCGCCGTGCGGCGGAATTAACAATATTGGTCCACTACAACTCATGTGCTCAAGCGCAATTTTCTGCCTTGTGGCTGTTAGTGCTCTGGTTACCTGCCCTGTCCATTGTCGTAAATTCAGGCAGTGTCCTTTTTTGGTGGAGTTAACTATGTTACCTTATTTCTAAATCAAGTGTACTAGCGGAATTTTGCCTTGTGGCTGTTAGAGTTGCGGTTACCTGCCCTGGCCACTAACGTAGTTTCAAGCAGCGTTCTTTCCTCAGCTGTTGTCGCTATCCAACACGGTGTGTAGTTTTGACAGCTTAATACACATTTCATGGTGGGTAATCACGTCCGTAACAGTTTGGTCTTTGAGTTTTCATGTACGGATTTGTGGCTAGCAAGTCGTTTTGTCGGTCGGTCCATGACTGCCTCTTGGTTGAGTTACCGACGGATCAAGTGTAGTTGGGCCCACCACCCGTCTCACCTAAGTGAACGTTAATGTTTTGATTGCAGCCCCCCCGCCCCCCCCCCCCCCTCGATCCGTCTGAGTGCCGTTGTCTAAACTGTCCTTTCCATGGATGTTTAATGGTCAGTTAATAATCTATTATAGCCAATGCTTCAAAAAAAAATTTATTGTTTAATATAAATCAAGAGCCTTGAGCCCGTAGAAGTAAGTTTGAATTCTGGCAAGTGCGTATTTTGCTAAAAGTTACTGTTGTGCTATCTTTTCATTTAGAACGCTGTCAGCTACTTGAAACTTAAAGGTTTAAGATATTTTTGAATTTCTGGAAAGTCAGCAATGAGCCTTTAGCCGCTTAAAGCCTTATTCTTAAAATTTACCTTAAGTGAAAATATTGCGGCCTTCTGCTTGAAAGATTATGGTAATATACACTCCTGGAAATTGAAATAAGAACACCGTGAATTCATTGTCCCAGGAAGGGGAAACTTTATTGACACATTCCTGGGGTCAGATACATCACATGATCACACTGACAGAACCACAGGCACATAGACACAGGCAACAGAGCATGCACAATGTCGGCACTAGTACAGTGTATATCCACCTTTCGCAGCAATGCAGGCTGCTATTCTCCCATGGAGACGATCGTAGACATGCTGGATGTAGTCCTGTGGAACGGCTTGCCATGCCATTTCCACCTGGCGCCTCAGTTGGACCAGCGTTCGTGCTGGACGTGCAGACCGCGTGAGACGACGCTTCATCCAGTCCCAAACATGCTCAATGGGGGACAGATCCGGAGATCTTGCTGGTCAGGGTAGTTGACTTACACCTTCTAGAGCACGTTGGGTGGCACGGGATACATGCGGACGTGCATTGTCCTGTTGGAACAGCAAGTTCCCTTGCCGGTCTAGGAATGGTAGAACGATGGGTTCGATGACGGTTTGGATGTACCGTGCACTATTCAGTGTCCCCTCGACGATCACCAGTGGTGTACGGCTAGTGTAGGAGATCGCTCCCCACACCAGGATGCCGGGTGATGGCCCTGTGTTCCTCGGTCGTATGCAGTCCTGATTGTGGCGCTCACCTGCACGGCGCCAAACACGCATACGACCATCATTGGCACCAAGGCAGAAGCGACTCTCATCGCTGAAGACGACACGTCTCCATTCGTCCCTCCATTCACGCCTGTCGCGACACCACTGGAGGCGGGCTGCACGATGTTGGGGCGTGAGCGGAAGACGGCCTAACGGTGTACGGGACCGTAGCCCAGCTTCATGGAGACGGTTGCGAATGGTCCTCGCCGATACCCCAGGAGCAACAGTGTCCCTAATTTGCTGGGAAGTGGCGGTGGGGTCCCCTACGGCACTGCGTAGGATCCTACGGTCTTGGCGTGCATCCGTGCGTCGCTGCGGTCCGGTCCCAGGTCGACGGGCACGTGCACCTTCCGCCGACCACTGGCGACGACATCGATGTACTGTGGAGACCTCACGCCCCACGTGTTGAGCAATTCGGCGGTACGTCCACCCGGCCTCCCGCATTCCCACTATACGCCCTCGCTCAAAGTCCGTCAACTGCACATACGGTTCACGTCCACGCTGTCGCGGCATGCTACCAGTGTTAAAGACTGCGATGGAGCTCCGTATGCCACGGCAAACTGGCTGACACTGACGGCGGCGGTGCACAAATGCTGCGCAGCTAGCGCCATTCGACGGCCAACACCGCGGTTCCTGGTGTGTCCGCTGTGCCGTGCGTGTGATCATTGCTTGTACAGCCCTCTCGCAGTGTCCGGAGCAAGTATGGTGGGTCTGACACACCGGTGTCAATGTGTTCTTTTTTCCATTTCCAGGAGTGTATTTTAAAATTTTGAAATTTAATTGTGGCCTTTAGCCGTTTGTATTGCACCTTGTTTATGTTTGTTCTATTCACTTTTGCCTTGAGGCTTTCAGCCTAGCTATGATATATATATATATATATATTGCAAATAATATATATATATATATATATATATATATATATATATATATATATATTATTTGCAATTTTAACTGCGTGTCTTCAGTCACTTGAAATTTATCTTGTTGATTTTTAAAATTTCTTGTTTGGAGGCCTTCAGCCGTGAAAGAATTGGCTTTTGAAACTCGTAGTTATAAAGGTTCGGCTATGTGCCGTTTTGGTTTAAATGTGTTATTAAATTGCAATAAATTATAATTTTGAAGTGAAACTGACCGCCACCTTATTTGGCCCTTTCCACAATCCTAATTACCTGTTCTGCCCTGCGGGTGTAGTAGGCGTTTCAATTCGTAATTTCGCTCCAATGGACTGTTTGCGCGAAATGGGGTCGACAGCCCTGCTCATCCTTGTATTTAATGTGTAACTGCCGAAAGTTTCCTCGTTGTATGTCTGTTAGTTATTACTCAGTGATACACTGAGTAGAACGTTGTGTCGCACACTTTACGAATTTCGAGATCGCAGAGCCAGAGAAGCTAGGCGTCTGCATTAAATTTTGCGTGAAACTCAAGAAAACCTTTGCACAGCCACTCCAAATGATGCACGAAGCCTACGGTGATGAGTGCTTGAGCCGTGTTACGGATGGTTCACACCGTTTAAAAATGGCTGGACAGAAGTTAAAGATGACCCTCGTTCAGGATGCCCTTTGATATCTAACGCCGACGATCATGTCACGAACGTCAACTGTGCGTGCCAATCGAAGACTGACTGTCCGAGGGATTGTAGAAGAATGTAACATTTCAATTGCATCAGATCATGAAATCCTGACACACTCTCTTGGAATGTATCGTGTTGTCATCAAGTTCGTCCAGTCTCGGCCCGGCACACAGTTTTAATCTGCCGGGAAGTTTCATATCAGCGCACACTCCGCTACAGAGTGAAAATCTCATTCTGGAAACATCCCCCAGACTGTGGCTAAGCCATGTCTCCGCTATATCCTTTCTTTCAGGAGTGCTAGTTCTGCAAGGTTCGCAGGAGAGTGTTTGATGAGGGGAACACTTAGTGACTTACAACAAACTTTAAGCATAATTTCAATCCTTGCTAGCACCATTTTTCACTTACAGTCTCAAAGGCAAATATTTAACGCATTTGTAAATTAATCAGACGTTTGACGTTGTGTTAGACATGGTAGTTCGATTCTTTAAAGGAACGTCGGTTTACTCAAATGTAGAATCCCACACCCAGTAAATGCTGTGAATATACTTAGCTTGTGTTATATGAAAATGCAGGCTTTCTCGGCGAATCTCGATGATAAAATCTTCTCGGGATGACAGCCGAGTCAATGTGTTGTTTTCCAGCAACGTTTCAGCAAGTTTTTTACTTGCCATCTTCAGGCGAAGATGCAAAGTGAATGTTTTTAATTTTACCGTCTTCCACGAGCGTCCTTGCGTGAAAAAATACCACCACATACGAATCGCTGAGAATTACGAGATAATTATACGGAAACCATAGTTGCGTCCTCAAAGGATATATCATGTCTTCACTTGTGTCATATACCCTTGGTGTAGGAGTAGTGCCTATGACCAGTAATCATCCTGAGTCCGAACCCGGTCACCCTGTAAATTTTAAACAAAAATTGTCAGATTTGGCGGCCAAAGACTTCCACCATAAGAAGTAACCCACGTTGTGCCAACGGCCTTGTCAAAGAGGGTGAAGGAGCGGAACGAGGTTCTTGATATTCTGTTGCGTTTGGAGTGGGAAACTATCCCTAAAGGCGTAATCATCAGCAGCGATCAACGGCATGAGGATACAGAAGGCAATAGAAATCACTGGAATAAAGACATATAACGTGTACCCACAGAACATGTGACCTGTAATCGAAAAAGTGTCATGATGATCTTTCCATTTGAAAAAGATCCCAGATTATTCCCCAATTAGGATCTCCGGGAGGGGACTGCCAAGAGGGAGGTGACTATAAGAAAAAGATTGAATAACCAACGAATGGAGAACATTCTACGAGTCGGGGCGTGGAATGTCAGAAGCTGGCAAGTGAGCTACAAAATCTGAAAAGAGAAATGCAGAGGCTCAATCTAGATGTAGTAGGAGTCAGTGAAGTTAAATGGAAAGAAGACAAGAATTTCTGGTCAGATGAGTATAGGGTAATATCAACAGCAGCAGAGAATAGTACAAGGGGAACAGGATTCGTTATGGATACGAAGGTTGGCTGAGGAAGTGTTAGTGTGAACAGCTCGGTGAGAGGGTTCTTCTCATTAGAATCGACAGCAAACCAGTGATAGTTCAGGTATACATGCCGACGTCGCAAGCTCAAGATGAAGAGACAGAGAAAGTATATGAGGATATTGAACGGGTAATTCAGTACATAGAGGGAGATGAAAAACTAATAGTCATGGGGGAGTGGAATGTGGCTGTAGGGAAGAAGCAGAGGAAAGGCTTATCGGAGAATATGGGCTTGGGACGAGGAATGAAAAACGAGACAGGCTAATTGAGTTCAGCAATAAATATCAGAAAGTAACAGGAAATGTGTTCAAAAATCACATGAAGAGAAGGTATACTTGAAAAAGGCCGGGAGGTACGGGAAGATTTCAGTTAGATTACATCATGGTCAGGCAGAAATACCGAAGTTAGATACTGGATTGTAAGGCTACGAATGGGGAGATAGCGACTCCGATCACAATGTTGTTAAGATGAAAAGTAGGCTGATGTTTAAGAGAGTAGTTCAAATGGTTCAAATGGCTCTGAGCACTATGGGACTTAACATCTATGGTCATCAGTCCCCTAGAACATAGAACTACTTAAACCTAACTAACCTAAGGACATCACACAACACCCAGTTATCACGAGACAGAGAAAATCCCTGACCCCGCCGGGAATCGAACCCGGGAACCCGGGCGCGGGAAGCGAGAACGCTACCGCACGACCGCGTAAGAGACTAGTCAGGAAGAGTTAATACACAAAGAAGACTGATACGGAAGTGTGAAGGGATGAACAGACACGTTTGAGGCTCTCTGAGACTGTAGATACTGCCATTTGAAATACCTCAGTAAGCAGTTTAGTTGAAGAGAAATGGACATTTCTAGAAAAGGTAAACACAAAAGTTGGAAAGAAGAACATACGTACAAAGGTGACACCGAAGATAGCAGGGGTAGGAGAAGAAATATTTCAGTTGACAGACAGAAGAAGGAAGCACAAAAATATTCAAGGAAATTCTTGAATACAGAAATACACGTCGCTTAAGAATGAAATAAATAGGAAGTGCCTGGAACCTGAGGCGAAATGAATAGATAACAAATGTGAAGACATCGAAAAAGAAGTGATAGTCAGAAGGACTGACTCAGCATACAGAAAAGTCAAAACAATCTTATGCGAAATTAAATGCAAGGATTTTATTATTAACGTCAATGGGAATTCCGCTGTTAAATGTGGAAGAGACAGCTGATAGATGGAAAGAGTAGTATGAAGGTCTCTATGAGGGGGAAGACTTATATGATGTGATGGAATAAGAAAGAGGAGTCGATAGAAAGGAGACGGCGGATCCAGTTTTAGAAAAAGAATTTAAAAGAGCTTTGAAAGGCTTAAGACCAAATAAGGCAGAAGGGATAGATGACATTCCGTCAGAATTTCTAAAATCATTGGGGGAAGCGGCAACGCAACTATTCCCATTGGTGTGTAGAGTGTGAGTCTCGCGATATACCACCCGACTTTCGGAAAAATTCCATCCCCCCCCCCCCCCTCTCAAAGACTGCAAGAGCTGACAAACGGTAGAATTATCATACTATCAACTCAACAGCTTATGCATCAAAGGTACTGACAACAATAATGTACAGAAGAATGGAAAAGAAAACTGACGATCTGTTAGATGACGATCAGTTTCCCTTTAGAACACGTAAAGGCACCAGGAAGGCAGTTCTGACGTTGCAGCTGATAATGGAAGCATGACTAAATAAGAATTAGTGTACGTTCATAGGACTGGTCGACCTAGAAAAAGCATTCGCCAGTGTCAAATGGTGCAAGATGTTGGAAATTCTGAGGAAAGTAGGGTTAAGCTGTATGGAGAGACGGGTAATGTCAACATGTGCAAGGGCCAAGGACGAATAATAAGAATGGATTAAAAAACGGTGTAAGACAGGAATGTACTCTTTTGCCCCTACTGTTCAATCAGTCCATCGACGAAGCAATGATGGAAATTTAACAAAGGTTCAAGAGAGGAATTGAAATCCAAGGTGAAATTATATCAATGATACGTTTCACTGATGATATTGCTATCCTGAGTGAAAGTGAAGAAGAATTACATTATCCACTGAATGGAACGAACATTCTACTGCGTATAGAACACGGATTGCGATTTAATCGAAGATAGACGAAAGTAACGAGAAATAGCAGAAATGAGTTTATTGAGAAACTTAACAATTGATTGATGGCCACGAAATAAAAGGAGTTAAGGAATTCTGCTACCAAGGCATCAAAATAACCCATGACAGACGGAGCAAGGAGGATATCAAAAGCCGACTACCACTGGCAAAAAGGGCATTCCTAGCCATGATCAGTCTACTAGTACGAATCATAGGCTTTAATTTGAGGAAGAAATGTCTCAGAATGTACTTTGGAGCACAGCATTATATGGTACTGGAACGTGGACTGTGGGAAAATAGAAAAAGAAGAGAATCGAAGCATTTGAAATGAGGAGGTTGTCCGCAGAATCGGAGAGGAAAGGATTATGTGGAAAACACTGACAAGAAGAAGGTAAAGGATGTTAGGACACCTGTTAAGACATCAGTGAATAACGTCCGTGGTACTAGAACAGTAGTTTCCAACCTTTCTTAGACCATTACCCCTGCGTGTAATTAGACATCAACTATAACCCCCTGCTTCCGTCCCTCCCTGCCGTCTGTTACCCCCTCCAGCACGTTATCGCTAACGTTAGCACCTAACTGAACTGTAGAATGAAAAAAGACTTTTCTTTGAACAGTTTTTTTTTTGACATTGTGTGTGTGTGTGTGTGTGTGTGTGTGTGTGTGTGTGTGTGTGTGGGCGCGCGTTTGAATGAGGAAGGATATCGTAGTGCATCGCAAGTGCTATCTACAACTCCTTCTCAGATAAGAAAGCTAATTATCCACAATGCACAGGCATATGTTCCCCTGGATTACTCCTTTTCACTGCGGCACTTACTTGACCCGCACACTGGAACCCCATTAAAATCAACCAGGTTAAAGTGTGTGCACTATACTTACTGTTCGTAAACCACTTGATTGCTGCTCTCCTTGTAGCTGAACTGGCAGAAATTGGAAGACTTCAGGCTGCTAATACTTTGTGTCTGACCACAAGCATTAATAGTAATAGTGATAATAATAATAATGTGTGTATCACTATAGTAACCCTTATATAATTCCTGTTTCGTGCTGTCAGTTAATTCATTTATCTGTTTCGAAGCGAGTAATGAAGCAATTCGTGGAATCCTGCAGCTCTTGTCTACAACCTGGAATTATAGACAAAGTTTGGGCAAAAGACATCCAGAAAGCCTAAAAAGACCACTGCCGAGCAAATGCGAGAGCTACGGCAGCGTCGAATGGGGAATACAAAAACAAAAAAAAACGGTGAAAAGTGATTACATAGCTGGCGTGTAGGGCACACAGCTGCGAGCGACAGTCCATACCTGTGATTTATCTGTTTTCTGGACATGATTAGTTCATCCAAAGCAAGTCCCTTAAAACGTGTTAGGTCACTGCCCCTAAGACATGGTTCTGACTTACAATACATCTACATCTACATGGAAACTCTGCAAATCACATTTAAGTGCCTGGCAGAGGGTTCATCGAACTACCTTCACAATTCTCTATTATTCCAGTTTCGTATAGCGCGCGGAGGGAATGAACACCTATATCTTTCTGTACGAGCTCTCATTTCCCTTATTTCATCATGGTGATCGTTCCTCCCTATGTAAGTCGGTGTCAACAAATTTTTTTTGCATTCGGAGGAGAAAGTTGGTGGATGGAAATTCGTGAGAAGATTCCGTCGTAACGAATAACGCCTTTCTTTTGATGATGTCTATCCCAAATCCTGTATCAGTTCTGTGACACTATCTCCCACATTTCGCGATAATACAAAACATTTTGGTAAACAAGGAGACTGATTTGACAAAGAAAGAATAATTTCATGCAATTGTAGGTTGTTGCCGAAAGTGTCTGTTAGGTTACATCACAAACGTAGAACTGTGCGTGTGTTATTCTGCATTACATAAACTTCACAACAACCAATAGGGCTATAAAATATACGGAAAATTTTTACCGTAAGTAGCACAAATCGAACTCATTTCTTATTTTAGAAAGTTGTATATTTTGTCACTGGGTCTGATTAAACTGAAGAACTCGTTTTTCTACTATCATTTATTCCTAAAGGACACCGCCACACAATGAAACTGTCACAGAAACAATCAACAAATTGTGTGCAGCATAAATTAAATGACTAAAATAAACACGAACATCCGTCTGATTACGGACGTTTCGAATGTAAACTAGTAATGAAACGTTTTTAAAAAAATAAATACTGTTATCAATGACTGGTTGCTGTGTCAATAATTTTTGAATTATTTACCTGCACACTTATTTTTTGATGCAGTACTGGAAGGTTTGCAAAATCCCATCTGCAGCTACCGTAATTTCCTCAATGGTCTCTAAGTGTTTTTCAGCCACTAATTAGACAGTTATGACAACAGATGGGAGTCAGACGGTACAGAATGCGACGTTCCAGCAAATCAACTCACAGAGTCTCTTGTAAACCCCGGAGAAAGCTGAATATAATCTTGCCCACGTACTAAATCTACTTCGTGATTTTATTTTTAGGGTTGCCCGCTTTTTCTCAATGCTTTGATTGAGTTTCCGTTTCTGTCGAGACGTGGTGGCTTCATGCCTCGTGCAAAAATAAATCGATAGCTTAAATCTCTTCGACTATTTTCATTACACTTCATTTCCGCAATTTGATCTTGTTTAACAACTAAGTGTTACTCGCATATTGCACAATGTTTCCACACAGTTATTATTTCACGTAACAAGTGATGCAGTCTGCCTATTGACTGACTACAGTACCATGTAGTTCACGGAACTTAGATCATCGAATCGTACATTATCAAATTATGCACTTATTTCTATTTTTACATCTGGAGATACAGTTTTGCGGACTGCTCACAAGGATTTTATGCAACTGAAATACCTCTCGTTTCAGTTAGGCTTCCCATACATTAACGCTCAAAAGTGAAGACGCAAGTTCTAGTATAAACGACTACTATTATTTGGCAAATTAGAGAAGGCAACAAATCATGCGAAACAAATATATAAAAGCACGGGTTTTAAATTCATCCATTAAAAAAAAAAAAAACTCTACCATTCCACCTGTTTCAGAAGTCATATAAAGAAAATTTATCTGCAGATGTACGTGGCACCTGTCATTTTAAACGTTCTTAGGATGTTCCAACAAACGTGAACTTTTTCCTGAGCATGAGGCCAAATGCGACTCCGCAACTTATCGGGAAAAGCAACTAGGATCTAATGGTGTCGTGTCTAAGGCAATATCCTCGAAATTCTCTATATGGAGATTTGCAACAGCTGGAAATAACGGGATTCCCATCGCAACGCCGTCTGTTTGATCACAATATTGGTCGTTGTACAGAAAATAAGAAAACGTAAGAGGGTGCCAAAATAGTTTGACTTCGTCACTTTCAGTGAACTAAGATTCCAAAGACTCTTTGAAAAGCACATTCGTAAAAAGGGCTACGACATAAAAACTGAACATGATGTCACCTTCGCTAACGACGACGGTTAATTTGGCTGATAAACTAGGCTTTGTTCCCAGTAAGTTGTTTGCAATGACCGCATGGGAAGCGGGGAGATTAGCCAGCTGCCAGTTTGTATGTCGGTGAACCAACTCTAGATATGATGAGATAGAAGGAAGTCCCATTCTTGTGGATCCTCGGTAGAACATTACACCCTTAAAACTAAGCGGTCTAGGTGGCTGATGACAACAGTATCTCCCAGAGATGAATGCTTAAGAAACTCGGATTCCTTTTTTAAAATTATCGATGTTGGGTCGCCAGGTAACTTCCGGGCAAGTATCTTCGTCCAGTACTGCATTTATCTTCGTACCGTAGTCAGCTTGTTTCTAAATACGGCTGCGTTGTCCCTGTCATAAAGAATTATGCAATGATTTCATCAGCGTGTAGTGCGCGCAGGCCACTGGCTCAGCCCTGGTCAGGTTAGGGGCTGGAAGCTTTGCTTTCGTTTCACGCCGTATTTCGTTCACTGGAGAATTTGGGGACTGCCTGTTCGACGCTACTTACTGTTTCATATAGACAGGGATGTTACATGGCGAAGATATGAAGCATAGTCTTTCCTCAAGTGCCGGCATGGCATCAGTGTTATGTCTATCGCCGTGTTCGCTGACGATCCGTCCTGAGGATCTCAGAACATTTGGGGTTTACTAGATCCTTTGAGCAGCAAGGATCGATATGTGATAACAGAGAAAATAAACTTCTTTGCCAAGATCGATAATAATAACCTAAGGGGCGAGGTGACGTAGTGGTTAGCACACTGGACTCTCATTCGGGAGGAGGACGGTTCAAACCTAGGTCCAGCTATCGAGATTTAAATTTTCGGTGATTTCCCTAAACCGCTCCAGGCAGATGCCGGTGTGGTTCCTGTGAAAGGGCACGCCTGATTTCCTTCCCCATCCTTGACAAACATCCGAGCTTCTGCTCCAATGGTTAACATCTTCAGACCTCTGTCTATCGATATCTGGAGATGGTAACATTGATTATCGAATCCGGTCATCGGGAATAAAGGTTACAATTAGTGATATTGGCTAAGAAGTTTATCTTCTCTAATCACAGAGAAACCTTTTGAGTTGGCCACTTTTACGTCGGACGCAGTGGAAAACAAATCAGGAAGGAGCACGAAGAAACGGTCATAGGATCAATTTTGACGAAACATCTGTCGCGACTCGCACTGAAGGCCTTTGGAACTGTGTAATTCAGAATCCATCTCTTGCTTTTCCTTTCTCTGTTGATCTCCTCTATCCTCTCTCTCTGTCAGTCTCCTCCTTACTTTGCCCATTTCTCCCTCCTACTCTGTCTCCTCTTCCATCCTATCTATCGATGTCCTCCTTCCCCCTCTCTGTCTATCCATCCCCATACTCCCTTCTCTCTCCACACCATCGGCTCCAACCTAATAGAAGGACATTGTTTCCTACCCATACAATTCTTTTCTTTCCAGATAGTAATTATTACGTTTATCGAACTTCTGTTGAAACCGATCCAGCGTTGAGGAGGAGTTTTTACACTGAGCTTTGCCCACCTACGCACTTGTTTCATATATTTCACATATATTCAAGTATTTCATTCATATTTATACACATATTTCACCTGTCTCTCTGGAGAATTCCGCCCTGCTGTCTCATTGCCACGCAGCCGAGTGTTCATGACGTTGCATATCTTGAACTATGTGTTGTACAATGATATAATTTTGGAGTTACATACAATAGTATATATGAATACGGTCTACGAAATTTGAAACGAACAGTTTCAGTCGTAAAGAAATAATAAATGTTCATGTCTGATGCGGCAGTTTTTGCGCACCAATAGCGGGAATGTAGTAAGCGAAAAACTCTTTTCCTTTCATCATTTTGTGGGGGGTGTCGGCGGGGGAAGGTCTCGTAAAGGTTTGAAATTATGTGTAAAGTTTTTTGCAAGTCACTTTTTAAGTGCTCTCATTCTAGAACACAGGATCGTTTGGCTGTTTTCGCGTCTTGAGCTACGATATTTACTTTCTCACTCCCCACTCCAACACCTTTGAGAGGTAGGTGGTTCTTACCCCACAGTTGTTACTTGCAAACAGTTAGCAATACGTGCACTCACCTTGGTTGAAATTGATCCATTGGTTTAGGATGAAATGTGGAAGGTAGATACAGAGATACATAACACACACATACATCCACTTTTATAATACGTATGTACGACCACCGCGAGAATCTGCGTTCTTGTATAACTGTTGGTGAAATGTGTGTGAAATGCATACCTAATATCGACCACACAGTTTCAAGTAAAATATTCGAGTTAAAGGTAAAATATACAATAACTTTAAGATAGGATCCAGTTCTCGAAATGCGCCGAATGACTTGTGACCGTACCACCAATTTTATGTGACGGATCCAAAGTTTAATATTATACTAATATTTTATATGCATGCCCTCGTCTCCAGCTAAAATTAGAAACTATAGTAAGTTTGTGTTTTACAGGAATTGCTACTACTATCACTTCCCTCATAAAACTGAACAAATTATACCCTTGGAGCCATAACCTACAGACATAGCTTACTTAAAATACTGTGCCAAGAAAAGACGACAAACTCTTTGATTCGTATCCCAACACAAATTAGATAGGCATAAGAGTAAGTAATGTATTAACGCTTTCTATACACAAAGAAATATAGTTCAAAATGTTATGCTACACGATGATTTATTGTAATAAGATGGCACACTTCTTCACAGTTGGATGGTTCGATGCCACGTTGGAAGTAGGCTGTTTATGTTTTCTCTCTTTCTCTATGCAAGTAGGCTGTTTATGTTTTCTTATTGGCAACGTTACGTAGCGCTCAATATGAAAATCACTGGCTGTGATGTGTGCAGTCTGTGGCTGCTTTGCATTGTTGTAATACTCGCCATTGTAGTGTTAGGCAGCTGGCTGTGAACAGCACGTAGCGTTGCGCAGTTGGAGGTGAGCCGCCAGCAGTGGTGGATGTGGGGAGAGAGATGGCGGAGTTTTGAAATTTGTCATGAACTGCTTTATTTGTATATGATGATATCAAGGTAAATACATTGTTTGTTCTCTATTAATATCTTTCATTTGCTAACTATCCCTATCAGTAGTTAGTGCCTCCCATAGTTTGAATCTTTTATTTAGCTGGCAGTAGTGGCGCTCGCTGTATTGCAGTAGCTTGAGCAGCGAAGATTTTTGTGAGGTAAGTGATTTGTGAAAGGTATAGTTTAATGTTAGTCAGGGCCATTCTTTTGTAGGGAATTTTGAAAGTCAGATTGCGTTGCGCTAACAAAATATTGTGTGTCAGGTTAAGCACAGTCGTGTATAATTGTTCAAAGGGGACGTTTCATATGTCGACCCTTAGCCGAGGATACCTCACTGGAATCTTCTGATTTTTTCTTGTAGTTTGTGTAATTAGTGTAGATTTTGTTTATTGCTAGCGCGTAATTGTAGAGAGAATCTCCTTTGTAGTTGTAGCCTTTCATTGTTGTACAGTAAAACAGTTGTGGCATGCATGTAGATTTGCACCAAGTATTTCGCAGCTGCAATTAACTAGATATTATTTTCAGTGCTATGTTAATGTGTTCTCTTATTTTTGCTCTTCAAATTGTGCTTTTCTGTGTTGTCCTGTGAAATACTGTGACAATAATGGCGTGTGAAAAACGTAATACTAGGCTCCAAAGTAAACTGAGAAATGACAGTGAAAATGAAAGCAGTGTGTTAGCGCCACCGAGTAATGAATTAACTGATGTTCAAAGTAGTAATTTGATAATTGTGCATAGGGAAATGGAGCGGGCGGCAAACAATGGCGTGGACAGTGAAACAATTAGTGAAGAGGGAAGCCTTATCGATCGATCGGTCGGCAACAGCTCGCCTCAGGAAGCCGAAATGACACTACACGATTTCGCAAATACTGTAGATTCAGGTTTTGGATCCTCACCGTTTTCTCAAATAAGTCAAGACACATTTTCTGCTTGTCAAAATGTGAATGTTTCCGGTGCAAATTCACTGCCGAAAAGCACTGAGGAACATGTTTCAGACACCAATGCATTGTTATTACAATTAATGCAACAAATGGGACAAAAGCTTGAAAAGTTAGACACAATGGAACAACACCAGAGACAAACACAGCAACAGTTAGACACACTGGAACAAAATCAGAGACAAACACAGCAACAGCTTCAAAAGTTAGACTCATTGGAACAAACTCTTGAACAAACACGTGAGGATTTAACTACTGAGTTACATCACATTGAATCGAAATGTCAAAAAGTCTGTAATGACGTAAAAACACAAATTTGTGAGCATTTCCAACCTATTTTTTCGCGTCATGAAAATGCATTACAGAATCACGAAGCAGCCATGAAAGAACTGCAAATTATTGTTCATGAAAATCATGAGACCTTGCAAGCTAAATTTGACTCAGTTGCATCTACCGATTCGGTTACGCAACTTGCAATAACTCAGGAAAACTTAAAGAACACAGTAGATTCGATTTCAACACAAATGGACACTCTGAAACTTGGTTCAGAAAAACACACTGAGGAAATAAGTACACTATCGGAGAAAGTAGCCGAACTTTCGGATCAGTTCACTAACTTATCTACGAAGGTAGATGATAATCTGAACGACACAAAACCGGTAATCTTTAATGACACAGAAGAGTGCGAACAAATTAGGAAATTCAAACAAAATCAGAATCAAATTAATACGCAACACCAAAGAGAAATCCGGGAAGTACAAGATCAGCTGACTCAGGTAATACAAGAATTACGTATTTCAGAGGCCACTCGCGCTCCAATACGGGAAGAGGGACTTAGAATCACGGAAAAGCCGCAAAATAATAACACAGGGCATTTCGGAAGTTATGAAAGAAATTGGCAATGTGCGCCGAATTTTGAGATTGAACAGCCGACACGACGTAACAATGACCGACATGCGACTCGCCGACATGATGATTTTGACTATAAGCTGTTCATTACTACACGTAAATTCAAAACGTTTAAGAATTCTGGCAACGACATTCATCCACAGGCATGGCTCCATCAATTCTCTCATTGTTTTCCTCCCAACTGGTCGTTAGAACACAGATTAGAATTTATGTGTGGCTACTTAGAGAATGAACCAGCTGTAAGAATGCGATCGGTCATTCACGATTGCCACAGTGAGGGAGAATTTTACCATGCCTTCCTCTCAGCATATTGGTCTCAAGCCACACAAGACCGTGTAAAACATAGCATCATGATGATGAAACACTTTGAACAATCTGAATTTTCCAGTCTGGCCAAATATTTTGAAGACATGTTGCATAAGAATCAGTATCTTTCAAACCCATACAGCCCCTCAGAACTCATCCGCATTTGCTTACTCAAATTGCCTGAACATTTACGGCATATTATTTTAGCAGGACGTTGCAAAGACGACATTGAAGCCTTTCAGGGACTGTTACAAGAACTGGAAATTGACACTGACAATCGCGGAACGCGAAAACAGGAACACAACAATTACAGGTCACATCTGTCACAATTCCGTGACGACAGAAACGATAACTGGACGCGACAAGGCTATTCTCACCACGCAAATCGTGACCAAAATAGACACCACCCGTATTACAATCGTTGGCAGAGTAATAATAGTTACAGAGAAAGATCGCATTTCCGTAGTAATGACTATCACAGAGACAATCAGAGAAACAGACAATATGGGAACCAAAATAATTATTATCAAGGGAGACAGAATAACTTCAGATGCAACAGTTCAGTGCGCAGTTACGATTCAGGGAGAAATTCTCCACCACTTAACTGACAAGAAAGAAACTGTGTAAACTACCGACATAACGACAGATCTGAATTTTACCAGAACTGGCGGGATTCAAACAGAGCAGGGCACTTTCGACAAGGTGAATTTGTAGAAGCTAGGTCTCCTAATTCCAATAACGACGCGCGCCAACAAAGGAACAGACAATGACTCGCACCGCAGGCAGCCACCTGCGCCGGCTGGCTCAGAGAAAAATAACACAGACGCTAACCTTGAGAAAAGATTTAGTATTTCTTACCGATGTAAAAAAACATGACAATTGCTTTTCAGTTGAAACTCTGTGCACTAGGAAGAGTAAACGTTTACACCCCATTTCACATGTAAAACCGTTTATTGAAAGATAATCTGCTTTTTAACTTAGTCTTTGTCATAAAATTTTTCGCTTCACATTACTAATATGCTTTGTCAGACTTAGAATCTGTTAACATACAACAATGTTTGAAGTTAAATATCCAATCAAGAACCAAGAGAACTTATTTAAACAGAAATGACGAATGCATTGTTATAGTGAACAGACGTCACAGTGTTATTGTGTGTGTACATTCTTGCTTGTTTGTTGCACGATTACGTAACGACTATAAGGCTCACATACTTAGAACATTTACCAGTACTGCTAATGAGATTTTGATGCAACATTTTGGTTTACTTGAAAATACATTCTGGGTTTAAAGTACTTTCTGTGAGATACCAAAGGACACAGTGGTTAGTTTATGTGACAGCTACACGATTTTATCACGACGCTACTAATGAGTGACAATTTACAATGTTGCTTTTGAAGTGTTTCTGTTTTATATCTGCACAGTTTTTCTGAATTCTTCTGGAAAGTAAAACATGTTTTAGTAGTAACTTTTGTGGTACAGCAACAATGAGATTGTCTTTTCCGTAGCACAACAATACGTTACAGCACAGTACTTTCTTCATCACGGCAATAAGCGTAATAACTAAGATATCTATACATAAAGCATTTCACTTTTGTTTATCATGAGGTAAGTACATTGACTTCTGCAGAACTTGGCTTTCGGAGGACGATAAGTACGACACTTCCACAGAATTATCTTACAGCAAGACGCACATTTAGCGCTACAGGACACGCATTTGAGAGATTTTGTACTTAAGCCATTTATTTTTCAAGATTTTTGAATTACAAAGAAAGTTTTCCGTGATATATTTCATTCTATTGCTGTAATCTGTAACACCTGAGGGTATAATTACATTTATCCTCAGGGGGGTACACGCTTACTTTGTGTACCATGTGTGTGGCAACCACAAGGAACCCTAGCTAATATGGTATTTGCTTATACAACTTTACACATCGGTACCATATTTCTCTAACACACAAATTACACAGGTATCTGATCATTTAACTGAGAGATAAACTTTTTTTATTACATCAGTGACATATGTTTACGCAATTACACAGTTGGATAACTTCACACTTATGAAACTGTATTTTGTCTGTACTTTGTAAACTGTTCATATGTTTTTGGAACCATTGTGATACTATGAGAGCTTTGAATGATGTATTTGGTATGGATTCATGATTTTTAAAGTACGTTTGAGGCAGATGACACTTTTGACATGAGCAGAGATTTTTTTTAATTATTGGAGGAAGCTACGACGATTTTGAGATTTGACTGAGGTGTTATGATGTTATTATTACGACGACGATGTGTATTATGTTGTTGAGGAATGTTTATTATGCTACGTATTTCTCATGATGAAATATTGAAGAAGTGTCGACGAATATGTATATGTAATAAGGTAAGGAATAATGAGTAGTGGTGACTCTGATTTGTGGAAAAGGTTGTTGGAAACCAAGAATCGTACTTTAAGAGTTATGAAATGTGCGTAAATGCGTGACTGTATCACAATGCTGACGAATATTTTATTTGGACACTTATATTTATAGGGTTTTGTTTCTACATATTTGTAACGCAAATTTTCGACCTGTGAAATTTTTATATGAGACTGTCACTGTAGCGAAAACTGCTGTCGTCGTAAATATTTCCGTAAGAAAGTTAAGTGACCACCTGCACGTAATGCGTCGTGGGCACGCAGCTGTGTCAGACGCCGGGAGAACAAGTCATTAGTGAGTGCCTCATCAGAAGCACAGGTAGAAAAAAAAAGAAAGGGAAGGCCATTGTCTGCGCTACTGACATTTCCTTGTTGAAAGCATACTGTGGAGCTCGTAATTTATGATATTTACTGAAATGCCTACTAAAATGACAAGAAATATTTTTACATCTGCACACCTGATTATGACAAGCGTCTTTCTATGAGAGTTGAGAGAATTTCTACTAACTTATGAAATGTCACATGACTACTGAATGATATTTTTATGCTTTGCTTTTCATAGTTGCTTATTTCATTTGATATCTGGCTTCCAGCTGTGTTGCAGCATTGCTTTTATAAAATGAAATGCATTTACTAATGTGAACACTTTCTGTCAACAGATCTATTAAATAATTATTTTATGATCCACATTCTTTAAAAAAGGAGCACTTGGAAAGGAAAGAACAATAAGAAGGAACTAATAACAGTAACACATAATTTTCTTTTCAAGTACATGGTAATATTTCTTTTACAATAAGTTGTTGTGGTGCACCACTTTAATTACATAGACATTAAGATGTGAATATACATTTCCCTTATCTGCATTGTTGTCTTTAGTGTAATGTTTTTTTTGCTTGAGCTATGTCATGTTTAGATATAAGTTATTTCTGCTGCTATTTGCCAGGCATAGTGCTACTAAATTTCACTTTGTATTACTCTGTTAAGCTAGTTTTACTATTGATTTATTTTTATTGTTGCTGCATATTGGCTCATATTAGTTGTAATTTTGCATTTTATCTGTTAATTTAGATTTGCTGCTGCTTGCTTTGCAAATTGGCATTTTTTTGTCATTGCTGTTTGTGATAATTTGTTATGTGATGCTGCATTGCCTCGTCCCTTAGTTTAGCATCTGAGCTCAGTAGATTTAAGTTAGCTTAAGAGGGGGTAGCCTCTAAGAGAATGAGTTGCGATGAATTGGAAGAAATGCATTCAGAAGTTATACGAAAAAAAGTACAGAAAACAGGTTTAGGTAGGATTTTCTTGGAAATAAATGTTGAGGTAAGAAATGTGTGAACATATAAATACAGAAAGTATGCTTAGATAGAATTTTTTTGGTGGAAACAAAGGATGAAATAAGAGGAAAGATATATGAAGTTTTGGGTTGGACTGCAGTACCAAATGTTACACTGAAAACGAACCCTGTCCTTTCCTATTGGTGTTATCCCACTATATGTTTGTGTACCCTTGTGTATTTGTGTTTTTCCTGTCTTTATATGTTTATCTGATAAGACTTATGTTGTAGAACTTTTCTAATACTCAGCTACATGAACTATGATGAGGAATACTGTTATCCTCAAATATAATTTGCATTAATAATATGTTAGTTACTTTGTAAAGATGTTAGACATTATTTATTCTGTTTTGTTTTAATGCTCATGTGTGAAGTTGATGTTTCGAAAGTTATTCTGATCTTTTATGTATGTACTCATGTCATAATTCCTGTAACACTGATGTATATGTCTATTTCTATTCTTTTGTAAAGCCTGTTTTACTTCAAATGTTATCTGTATTTTGTACCTATGTAATTGTATTCTTATGTTATAAAATTGTAATTGATGCCAGGTCATCAAATTAAGTAACTTGTCAGTTCCATTTCACTGCACACGTTTCTGTTGGTCATAGTATATGGACAATATGTGAGAAGTTGGGACTGTTAGTGTTTGCACGTGTGTTAATAATTCAGCAAGGGACTGGATAACAGCATTGCTGGTTCTAAGGACAATTCCACAAACTTTGTGAGTGCACAAGTGGTGGCTATGGACTTGCTATATTATCCGCAAGACTCTTCAATGGTGATTGTGCACCTGCACAGTCACAACAGATGGCTGCTGGCTATCTCTACAAGGACTACAGTGGGTCTGCATCTTTGATGACCCACCAGTACCATTATCTCTACAAGGACTACAGTGGATCTGCATCTTTGATGACCCACCAATACCATTATCTCTACAAGGACTACAGTGGGTCTGCACCTCTGGTGGCCCACCAATACCACAATCTCTACCAGGACTCCAGTGGGTCTGCTCTGTGATGACCTACCTACCAGTATTCGTCAGAACTTCGAATGACTCTGCTGTGGGTTTGCTATGTTGTGGCCCATTATCTGTCAGCATGTCAAGAGTCAGCACTGTCTTTCCGTTGGAAGGACAACGCTACTTCTTCAAGACTGCATGGAAATCCACTACTTCTGTGTGCAATTTCTTTTACTAATGAGACTTTGTAAAAAAAAATGTAATTACTATTATGATGAATGATTAGGACTATCTTTATGGACTGTGAGAAAATTTTAGCTTTTGACCAACATTGTATCAATAAGTGTGTGCATTTGATTTCTTTGTTATTGTAATTATGAAAAATTTTATCAAATCATTATTGGCCACTGCCCAAAAAAAAATTTGTAAAATTTTTTGTGGGGAGCATGGGGGCTATGGAAGTAGGCTGTTTATGTTTTCTCTCTTTCTCTATGTAAGTAGGCTGTTTATGTTTTCTTATTGGCAACGTTACGTAGCGCTCAATATGAAAATCACTGGCTGTGATGTGTGCAGTCTGTGGCTGCTTTGCATTGTTGTAATACTCGCCATTGTAGTGTTAGGCAGCTGGCTGTGAACAGCACGTAGCGTTGCGCAGTTGGAGGTGAGCCGCCAGCAGTGGTGGATGTGGGGAGAGAGATGGCGGAGTTTTGAAATTTGTCATGAACTGCTATATTTGTATATGATGATATCAAGGTAAATACATTGTTTGTTCTCTATTAATATCTTTCATTTGCTAACTATCCCTATCAGTAGTTAGTGCCTTCCATAGTTTGAATCTTTTATTTAGCTGGCAGTAGTGGCGCTCGCTGTATTGCAGTAGCTTGAGCAGCGAAGATTTTTGTGAGGTAAGTGATTTGTGAAAGGTATAGTTTAATGTTAGTCAGGGCCATTCTTTTGTAGGGAATTTTGAAAGTCAGATTGCGTTGCGCTAACAAAATATTGTGTGTCAGGTTAAGCACAGTGGTGTATAATTGTTCAAAGGGGACGTTTCAACGTCTATTCATTTTCTCGTTTTGACAGGAATACTTGTTTTCTTAATATAAATTAGATACAATGCTCCTTCAGAAGGTACTAATATCTACTAATGAATGCGGATGCTCGCCGTTGTACCGATGAAGAGGTCAAACAAGATACCTTTTTAGAAAAGAAATAGAACAGTATTAAGAGAAACCTACAAATTCAATAAAAATGCAATTACTTTCATGCATTAACTGAGTGCGCGGTGACTTTAGGTTTTACTGGGAGAAGAGAAAGGTGTTTTCCACCTGCACCTGCGGCGTAAGTTAAAGTTCTCCTCTCCCTACCAGACATAAAACTCTTTAACGGCTCTCTGGGGAGGCCTTTCCGTGAACAACAAAGGCGAACCCTAACTGTGGGGAGGGAGGACTTTAATTCGTATTTCGGACCATACTTCCTCCGTTCCGGGCCTGTGCTAATTATTATACGCTGAACATGGAGAAGATAAGAGAAATTAGGCCTCGCTCGGAGGCATCTAGGCAATTGTGTTTCCTTCGTTCTATACAGTAGTGGACATCAGTATATAGGCAGTGATCCTACGAAAGTAATTTACAATGTCTCAAGCACGTATTTAACTTAGTAGAAACATGTAAGACATAAACAATCATGACGGAATTACATAGTTTGTTTCAAAACACGAGTAATAAAATAAGGCGTCCGCATTTCCTGGTGGAAATGGTATAAACACACTCATTGTCCTGTTGTAATAGTAATATTGCCTTGTTATTACTTCTTGCAGCTTCTGTTGTTCCTAGTTATCTCAAAAATTCTCATCGGAATTAATTTTGTTATGGTCTGTGGTTCATGCAGTGAAGTTGTCGCCAGCTGTTCTCGTATTGCTCTTTCCTAATTGTCTTCCGTTGTAATAAACACGCCTTGTAAGTGTTCCCCAAAGGTTTTCCACCGGATTCAAATTCGGCCTACGTGCAGGCCAAGATAATACACCGATATCCGTTCTTCCATTCAAACCATTTTTTAGTTGTATCAGAAACATGTGCAGATGCTTTACCTTGTGAAGTCCTCTAGGTCCTCATACATTCTAATCACTACTGTCTCTAGCATTTCAGTACAGATGTTAAAGTTCACTCTAGTGTTGAGCCAAACAGTGCGCGATTTACCTTTAACGCAGACGGCTGTCAAAATCACAACTCTTCCGCCACCAAAATTTCTGCTCATTCTTACCTGCTGTTCTGTTCTCAGACCATACCAATAATACTGAAATACATTATGCCCATCTAAATTAAACTTCTTCTCACCACTTTATCCCATTCTGAAGCTCATGATGTACGTTTCTCAGCGAACTAAAATCTACCCTGTTTAATATTTGGGTGTTAAGAACAGGTTTCTGCAGTCGGTTGTTGACTGCTAGAGTTTTGCCATGAAACAAATGTTGTGGAACACGTTTGGCAGTTACTAGCAACAGTAAATCACAACACGCAAAAGAGAATAAGTGTTTGTGGTCCTTGCTTTGCCCAATAGTGACCGTTCCCACGTGTCAGGTAGTTCTCTACTTTGCCCATATTTTCCGTTCTGTCCATATCGTGCCCCCAGTCTAACGGAATTATGAATCATTGTACTTCAACTTTTTGCCGATTTGATGGTTAGCATGTTCCATTTCGTTGTATGCACCGATTTTTGCTTTTTTATCTCATGACAGCTGTTTTCCGCATGGCATTGTCACAATCGTGGTTTATGTATATGCCGTGTTCCACATTCTATCATTTGAATCGTTGATGTCTTGTACTGTACTACTGACTGTACAACTGACATCAAATGCTATATTATATGAATGCATTTGTCATACTGGACCTCGTAAGGTTGCATATACACTTTGCATAAGTATTCCATCTGGTGATGTTAATTTTACTACAGATACTCACATATACTGATTTCTACTAATGCGTGCCAGTGGAACAGATAAGGAAATGAACAGTAGTGGTAAAGGGTATCGCCCACTATATACCTTACAGTGGCTTGCGGATTTTGTATGTTGGTATAAATGTACATATTCTCGTATATTCACGCAGTGGGTGTTAGGATTTAACATTCTACTAAGCCAACAACACTGATGGAAAAGAATCGCTACATCAAAAAATAATTAATGTAGAGTAATGAAATTTCGGGAATATACTTACCTAGGTAATATAGTCAAGTGATTATCGTCGCAAGATCATAGGCTACTGTAAGCGCGAGATAACCCTTCGTAAACGTGAAATGCTGGTACATTAATAACAGGTGTAAACGCCAGACTGTTATGTGCAGGCTTGTAAACGTGCATGCATTGTGTTGTGTTGTAGAGGTGCCGGATGACGGTTTGTGGGCCAGTTCCATGCCTGGTGCACTTGGTCGGTCAATACAGGGACTGATAATGCTGTCTGTAGATGGCTCTGGAGCTGTCGTCCGATAATACCCCTATGTGCTCGGCAGAGCAGGCCAAGGCAATATGTCGACACTCTGTAGAGCATGTTGGGTTAGAACAGCGCTATGTGGGCGAGAGTTATCCTTTTTGGAAAACACCCCCCTGGAAAGCTGTTCGTGAACGAAAGCACAAGAGTTCGAATCACCTGAATGACGTACAATTTTGCAGTCAGTCGCGCGTGAAAACCACTAGAGTGCTTCTTCTGTCATACGAAATCATGCTCCAGACCCTAACTCCAGGTGTAGGGATGGGTTGTTTGGGGGAGGAGACCAGACAGCGAGGTCATCGGTCTCATCTGATTAGGAAAGGATGGGGAAGGATGTCGGCCGTGCCCTTTCAATGGAACCATCCCGGCATTTGCCTGGACCGATCTCGGGAAATCACGGAAAACCTAAATCAGGATGGCCGGAAGCGGGATTGAACCGTCGTCCTCCCGAATGCGAGTCCAGTGTGCTAACCACTGCCCAGGTGTAGATTCGGCGCGTCTAGTAAGCAAACAGGTCTTTCACTTTGCCATCACTGGCACCGACTCGGAACCAGATTTCATCAGGAAACACAACAGAATTTCGCCCTGCCCTCCAGTTAGCTCTCTCGTGACACAATTGAAGTCGTAGTTGGTCGTGGTTCGGGGTCATTGGAATGCACACTGTAGGGCGTCTGGTTCGGAGCTGCTCTTGAACTAACTGATTTCTAACATTACGTGTGTCACTGCGGCGTCAACTGCTGCTCAGATTGATGCTGCAGACGCAGTACGATGCTCGAGAGCCATACTTTGAACATGATGGTCTTCCCCCTTCGTAGTGCAAAGAGGCCGTCTGCTGCCCGGTCTTCTTGCGACCAAACCTTCTCGTGACCATCGCCGCCACCAATCATGTATATTGACTTCATTCCTGCCAAGTCTTTCTGAAATATTACAGCCCTATTACCCGTAACCCTATTACACGACTGGTTTCATTCATTATGAATGGTTTATGAAAGCCTGCGACTGCTAAAACAATAGGTTTGTTATTAATAAATCTTCTGCTACCAGTCACGATTTTTCTTTATTTATTTTTCGCACGACGCGTTTCGGGAAATGATTCACATTTTCGAGTGCGTTTTTTGTGTGTATCAACCCATTTCCAATGATGATGTTAATGTGTGAGAGTCTGCTTCATTTCGTTGACTTTTACTGCAATATATAAGACTCATGTGATTTTTTAGTCGGTTATGGATTCTTTTGGTGAAGTTAGAGCCGAAATTTAGAAGAATTTGTACTTATAGTTTTCTAATGGTCCATTTGTGCAGAGTCTCACACACACTAAACGTCACACACAACTTGTACACTTTACACATCTAAAATATCTTAGATACGGTAAACAAAACAATTACAAAGATCTTCTTACAAGTAGTCCATAGAGGTAACATTATAGGTCTTCCAAAGATTATAATATGCTTCTGCACAGAGGTTCTTTTCCTCAACAACTTGGCTCATAAATTACTTACATCGATTTTACAGTTGTGCTTATTTCTATGTTATACTATTTTTATTTAAGTATACTGTTGAAACATCAGAGGAGACTCACTGATTCACTTTCAAGTTTTTCGTTTAATATTTTATCCTCATATTTCCTGTAGTGCGAATATATCTAGAATTCTTCTAGCAAATCTATTTTATGTCCTGTATTTAGTCGGTAGAATTCTTTGACATTTTGCTCTTTTTTTTTAAATGTGTGTTGCTATTGCTGACGTAGTGTGTTTGTTGTGTGTGTAGGCTTTAATGTGCTCTGTGTACCTGGTTTTGAAATTTTGGCCTGTTTGTCCTACGTACAACAAGAGCATTTCTGGTATGCTACCTTGTATATTCCAGAGTCTGAATATGGATCACGATTACACTTTATTTTATGTATTAGTTTAGTTTTAGCTGTAGTTTATTATATGTGAAAATCCCAATTTTTACTTGCTGATTTTTGAAACTATTTTCAATCTTCTGTTATATGTTGCCTATGTATGGGATACTACATATACATTTGTTTTTCTCTTTTTCTTCTCTGGTGCAGTTTACAGCTGGGTCTTTATTCACTTGGTCTAGGATTGTGTCAACCATGGGAATTTAACCATTGGCAACTGCAATCTTTACACCGTGTTTATTTCTTGTTACATGTTTTGTTTGTTCAATGGCTTTTTTATTGCTCTATGTAGCACTGACCTGTATGCTGCCTTTTGATGGATGTTTGGGTGACGTGAGACTGCAGGGATTGTGGTGTCAGTTGTTTTTTCTATAAATTTTGAATGTGCCTGTGCTATCGTGTCTTGTCATATTTAGGTCCAGAAAGTTGATGCTTTTAATTTGCTTGTGTTCCATTGTAAATTTGATTTTCATAACTGAGAATATCAGAGGCGTTTTTGGTATTCCCTTTCACTAACAGTAGTGTGTCATCCACATATCTGCTATATTCTATTTTCTTTTGGCAAGGTTCTTGCCTGTTAAATAATTTTTGTTCTAAGTGATATATGTATATGTCAGCTATGGAATGAGATACACATTATCCCATTGCTAGGCCATCTGGTTGTTTACAAATGTTGCCATTAAAGGTAAAATTGTTGTAACTTACTGATAGCTGAAGGAGTTTAATTTTTCATCAGTATATTATTCAGTTTTTGCGACAGTTTGTATTATAGAGTTGATTACATGGACATATCGGATTTCCATCTTTGTGTATTTGTGGCTGTGCTCTTATGTGTGGTGCTTTTGGATTCAAGCACGTAAGGTATTTCTTCTCATTTTCTGTCAATAGGAAATGTGTGTTCTTTAATTGTTCCTTAGTTTTAGTTTTAAATTGTTTGGTTGCGTCTTTTCCAATGTGCTGAATATTATTAGCAGCAAAAAATTCATTTGTTTTTCCTATGTATTCTTTTTCTTTCATCACACTTAATGTATTGCTTTTGTCTGACTTTACAACTACGGATTGGTTGTGTTTCAATTTATTATTTATAAATTTTAGGGTTTTAGCATCATTTATTATATATCTAGATCTAAACTTATCTTTATTCATTCCTTTCTCAAGAAGCACAAAATAGATTTTCTAGAAGAACTGGAGATAGATTCACATTACAGAAAATGTAAAAATAAAATATTAAACGAAAAACTTGAAAGTGAATCAGTGCATTTCTTCAGATGATTCGATAGGATACTTAAATAAAACTACTACAACACAGAACTAAGCACAATTGTAAAATCGATTTGAGTAATTTATGAAACAAGTTGTTAAGAAAAATAATCTCTGTACAAAAGTATATCATAAGCAGTGGAAGACCTTTACTGTTATCTCTGTGGACTACTTGTAAGAAGATATTCGTAACTATTTTGTTTATATAAGTTATTTTCGATGTGTAAAGTGTACAACAAATTGTGTGCGATGTTTAGCGCGTGTTAGACTCTGCACAAATGGACCATTAGAAAACTGTAAGTACAAATTCTTCTAAATGTCGCCACTAACTTCACCAAAAGAATCGATGACCGACTAAAAAAATGGCGTGTTTTTTATTTATTGCATAAAAAGTCAACGAAATGAAGCAGACTCTCACACATTGACAACATCTATAGACATAGGTCAATACTCACAAAAAGCGCACTTGAAAATGGGAATCATTTCTAGAAAGGCGTCGTGCGAAAATTAAATAAAGAAAAATAGTGACAGGTAGCAGAAGATTTATTTATAAACAAACCTACACGACTTTATTCAAGCTCATTGAGATATGGATAATGGCGTCTTTGTCGCCTTAAAGGCACTCTTGACTCACATCACCTCACCACGTCTAATCTCAAAGGTAACTAACGGTCTTGTGCGTTACAGCGAGTATTTGTATAAAACCTGTTTGGCATCCTCATAGCCGCACTAGTAGCACCTCTGTTACGCAAGTGGTGTGAAATTCAAATAGAGATCATCTTTCGTATGTAGAAACGACTCTATCAACTTTCCTCCTCCTAAAGCGATTTTTTCCTGTCTGTGTATGTTCAGTTGTACCGTTGTTTCCCTTGCGTCAACTGTTATTCATTCAACAGCAACAAGTCAATCAAAGCATTACTCCCTCATGAAACTGTACAGAACAACGCGTCGTCTACACAGCGCAGAAATTTTCACAGTAAGCGGGAACTTTATCACGTTCTGAGTGAAGGTTGATAGTGGAATAGTGGAACGAAGTACAAGGGACATGTTATGGGTTAGAATACGTGGAAAAAGAAAATGTACCGCTATGTAACTTCCTCTGATTCATCAGGACGCACCGAGCGAGGTGGCGCAGTGGTTAGCACACTGGACTCGCATTCGGGAGGACGACGGTTCAATCCCGTCTCCAGCCATCCCGATTTAGGTTTTCCGTGATTTCCCTAAATCGCTTCAGGCAAATGCCGGGATGGTTCCTTTGAAAGGGCACGGCCGATTTCCTTCCCAATTCTTCCCTAACCCGAGCATGAGCTCCGTCTTTAATGACCTCGTTGTCGAGGGGACGTTAAACACTAACCACCACTACCACCATCAGGACGCAAATTACTAACCAGTGGAACTGGAAAACCACGTTTGGAATACAATATTAAGACAAGAAAATGTGTAAGAGTGGTACCAGTTCTCTATCGCATTATTAGTATAGAAAAAAATCACTGAATTTTAATTTACCAGATTATAATTCATCACCTTAGCTTCAATAACTGGAGTTTATGCAATCTTTTTTGTCCTCTAAGTAAGTTTTCTGTTCCATGCCCTGCATGCGTTACAAAGGCACTCTCAATGCTGTATCCTTCATCCGTTCTTTACACACACACACACACACACAAAACAGTAAGTAGTGTCGTAGCGAAACAACTTCCTAGTCAAAATATTTCATATTTTTATACAGACAGGAAGACATGAGGTGAGTCAGTTGTGGAGAGGAAAGAGGGAAATTAGGGAAGCCATGGGGAGGTTTTGGGGGGTGGGATGCGAGACAGGAGAGTGGAGTGGGGGACGGGGGAGTAAGAGATTGCTGAAAGAATAGACTAGTGGATAGAAACAAGAGACGAGATACTGCTGTAGAATTCTGTGATAGGTTTCATCTCGTCGAGATGGATACAATCTACTAAAACAGAAGCTAATCAGTCTACATTAGTCAGATATTTAAAAAAAATTCTAGAGCGCAAAGTGTGAGCAGGTAATAACAAACTGAAATTGTAACCTAGAGGTACAAGCAGGCGGTCGAAATGAAAAGAATGAAAGAAAAGTGGCTACAGTGACAAATGGAATGGCGAAAGCTTAGAACGAAACTGTCAAATCGGTGTCCCAGTCTATCCGAAGACATATGCGGTTGGAAAGAAAGTTGTGTAACAGACAGGAAGCAGTATGTCGTTCTGAACGGGGTGACTTCAAAAGAAACAAGCATAAATTCAGGTGTGCCCCAGGGCAGCGTAATAGGTCCTCTGCTTTTTACGATTTACATAAACGATCTGGTTGATGGTATTGACAGCGGCCTTAGACTGTTTGCCGATGAAGCTGTTGTCTACAGGAAAGTGGTATCACACTAAAGTTGTGAACAAATCAATGAGAATTTGCAGAAAATAAATGCGTGGTGTAATCACTGGCAGTTATCTCTCAATATCAGTAAGTGTAACCTACTGCGTATAACAAGGTGAAAATCCTCATTAATGTACGAGTACAAAATAAATGCCCAGTCTTTGGATGGGATAACGTCCGTCAAGTATCTGGGTGTGACTATTCGAAATGATCCCAAATGGAATTGCACAAGTAACTTGTATGGCGAACTCTAGATTGCGGTTTATTGGTAGAATCCTCAAGTGATGCAGTCCTTCAACAAATTAAATAGCTTACAATACGTTAGTTCGTACAGTCTTGGAGTATCGTTCGTCTGTATGGGACCCTTACCAGTTGGGTCTGATTCAATAGATTGAGAAGATCCAAAGGAAAGCGGCAAGATCCGTGACTGGTACATTTAGCCATACCGAGAGCGTTACAGATCTCATAGAAAGTTTGAAGTGGGTGACACTTGCAGATAGACGGCGCGCTAAACAGAAGGAGCTGCTCACTAAATTCCGAAATCCGATGTTCACCGCCGATGTGGAGCATATACACTGCTGGCCACCGTAAATGCAACACCAAGAAAGACAAGAGGTAGCACAACAAAATTTATTTTGTAGATAACATGTTGACCAAGTATCAAATGATTACGTTTACAGACGTCTGTGACATGTGGTTCCTGCCAGAATCAGTAGCCAGAGTAGCCGCCATTGTTGGAGATCACCGCTGCCACACGTCTCGGCATTGAGTCAAAGAGACGTTGGATGTGTTCCTGGGGTACAGCAGCCCAAGCAGCTTCCACACGTTGCCAAAGATCATCTGATGTGACAGCTGGGGATATAATCTGGGTCACTCGTTGAGCAACCATGGACCACATGTTTTCTATCGGCGAGAGATCCGGAGAGCGAGCCGGCCAGGGAAGCACTTCAATCTGGTTATTGACGAAGAACCTTTCGACAATGCGTGCCACGTGTGGTCGCGCATTATCCTGTTGAAATATGGCTGTGGCCGAGCCCTGAAGGTAAGGAAGGACAACTGGCTCCAGCACCTCGGATATGTAGCGCCGGCTATTTAAAGTACCGGCAATGCGTACTAGAGGCGTGCGAGAGTAATATCCAATACCGCCCCATACCATAATACCCGGTGCAAGACCAGTGTGGCGGTGCATAATGCAGCTGTCCAGCGTCCTCTCTCCACGGTGTCTCCACACTCCAATCCGACCATCGTGGTGCTGCAGACAGAAGCGTGCCTCGTCAGTAAAGACAACGTCATTCCATTCTGCCGTCCACATCCGTCTGTCATCACACCATTGGCGACGGAGACGTCTGTGGTTCTGCGTCAATGGTAGACGAAGCAATGGACATCTTGCGGACAGACCACTCTGCTGTAAACGGCGTCGAATGGTACGCGCAGACACTGGATGATGCGTTACAGACGCAATGTGCTGTGCTATGGTTCGGGATGTAACTGAGCGATCCGCCACTGCCATGCGCACAATTTGCCTATCAGCACGTGCAGTGGTGCACCGAGGTGAATGCGATCGACCACGTCGATCCGTCGTACTCTCCTGCATCCAACTGTCACATATCCGTATTACAGTTGTTTGGTTTCGTCCAACACGACTAGCGATTTCTCTGTATGATAATCCACAATCTCGGTAAGCCACTATCCTTCCTCTGTCGAACACGGATACTTGATCAAACGATGTTCGCTGTTGTCTAAGAGGCATAACTGATCGTCTTGTGAAACAACACAAGGTAAACACACGTGCCGAACGTACACTCGTCGACATCGCCAAGCCTTAAATGGCGCTATGAGGTGGCGCCACAGGCGCGCGTGATGTGCGTCTGCGCTGAAATTCTAATCAGTTGCATATCTCATCGCTGCAAACCCATGGTGTAAATGTCACTTGATTCGGATGCTTCCTTCAGGGTGTTGCATTTACGGTGGCCAGCAGTGTATTATAACCACCAACTTTCAAATCGTCCAATGATCACCATTCAAAGATAATAGAAATAAGAGCTCGTATTGAGGCGTTCAGACAGTCGTTTTTCCCTCGCTCGATCCGCGAGTGGTACGGAAGGACTGGGTAGGGGAGGGGGGGGGGGGGGTCGGGGTATACTACTTTGGCGCGAATTGTGACATCCGCCACGCACCGCTTGGTGGCTAGCGGAGTATATATGTAGATGTAGAAATACGGAGTCAGCAGGTACACAGTATTTGCTTCATCCTTTTGATTTCTTGCTTCTCATTTTATATTCTATTTATAAACGCTTCGAGTATAAAAAAATGTTCTTCATAGAGAAAATACTAAAATATGATATCATTAAAAAGCGAAAGTATTATCCAATCATTTCACCAATGATTTCAATAAGACTACTGGGAACATAACGATCGTTACTGAAATGTACAAGAAATAAGCAGTCTTCATCGCAAAATTATTTTAATGTAACTGGATTCAGTCTTGACGACCCGTATCAAACCATTTCATGTCTCCTTAGGTGGTATGCAGAGGCTCCAAGTGGGGCACGAACTTGGTGTCAAGAGATAAGGTCGCGAATGTTCGAACATTTAAAAATATTTTTGTGTACACAAGAGTGATTATTTCTTAAACATTTATGTCAAGTTCATGAAATGTGCTTTCACACTCACAATAGGCGGATTTTGGATTCTTTTATGTCTTTTGTAGCCTTGTTTTCGTTGGTCATGGTTCCAGCTGTTTGGTGTGAGTGTACATTTTTAAAGAATGTACCAAAAAATATAAAGAAATTCGCAAAAACATTTACATACTTTACAAGGTTTCAGGAATTTAGTGATTGTAATTAAGTGCACAGGAACGAACAAACATATAAATAATAATGGTTTTAAGCGGGTGCATATAAAACAGATTTCCTTAAGACAGTGGGAAAAAAGTAGAATAAACAGTTCGTTGCAATCACTTTAACATTTTACACTAATTTCGCTTAGGCTTTTATTTTTTCTGATGACAAAACTGTGCTGATAACAAGGTCAGAGCAGGATAGAGTAAATTGTCTGCATACTGTCAGATCAGAAATGGAACATTGTGTACCAATGGCTATAAAACAACAACCAATCAAGGGCGAGCAAACAGAGGTGTATATATTTAAATTAAATTGACCCAGCTAACAGCGCTCACGGCAAATAATGCAACTACTAATTATATTGGCTGAAAAGAATGGTTTAAACTGAACAGTCTAAGTAAGGCACGCTAAATTTCTGTAAATATACGGCTGGTTATGAAAGATGTTCACTGGATAACACTTGACTAACAAACTAACTCCGCTTTAAGAACCGCATTTCTATTAATTCTTCAACGTATAACATGTATAGCAGAAACAGAAAATTGGTTATTTTACAGTGACAGTATTATTAATAATGAAATGTAAAGCCACAAACAGAGGTGTATATATTTAAATTAAATTGACCCAGCTAACAGCGCTCACGGCAAATAATGCAACTACTAATTATATTGGCTGAAAAGAATGGTTTAAACTGAACAGTCTAAGTAAGGCACGCTAAATTTCAGTAAATATACGGCTGGTTATGAAAGATGTTCACTGGATAACACTTGACTAACAAACTAACTCCGCTTTAAGAACCGCATTTCTATTAATTCTTCAACGTATAACATGTATAGCAGAAACAGAAAATTGGTTATTTTACAGTGACAGTATTATTAATAATGAAATGTAAAGCCAAACGTTTTTGGTAAAGTACAAAGACCTTGGGTGAACTATTATTTTAACAAGTCCAGTAAATAAGAAAGTGTTAACTAAGCCAACAGTGAATGGGAAAACACTGATTAAATTTTAAACATTCTTTTTTCTTCTCTTTACATCTATTACAGCAAATACTCGAAATCACTCCCAGAAACATCGGTACAAAGTTTTCACTTTCCAAACAAATGCATCCTCTCGGAAAACACAAGAGAAGTTTGGTCGGACAAGACACACCCACAGACGATCGAATACCAAATAGACTTGCGGGAGTTCATTGGCAACAGACTGTCATATTAAGGCCATAGACCCACAACGGTGCATTCCGACCAAAGGTTTTTTGGAAAATTTTCTTCGATTCAACGTCCCGTCTGACCATACTGTGTACATGCTGTACATAATACATATATAAATTTCAAGTCAGTTCACTCAGTGACAGAAAGAAGGAAAACAAGTTGAGTGATACAGTTATTACTAAACATCAGACCTTTTATCGTATTCACTCCGGTAGCATGTAGGGGTAGATAAATGAAACTAGAAAAAAAGAGAAATGAAGCGTTTGATATGTGGTGTTATACACGCCGAAAATTAACTGGAGTGATAAAGTAAGAAATGAGGAAGTCCACTGTAGAATCAGCGAGGAATCACTGACTAAAAGATGATACGGCATTTGAAACATCAGGAAATAGCTTCCATCGTACTAGAGGGAGATATAGAGGATAAAAAAAGCGTAGGGAGACAGAAGCTATCATAAATCCGCCAAATAGTTGAGGACATTGGATCTGAGTGCTGGTATGAAACGAAGATTTTGACACAGGAAAAGAATTCGTGGCGAGACGCATGAAACGAGCAAAAGATGGATGAACCGCTCCACCACTGACCCTCATCCTGCCAAAGGATTTCCAACAAATGAAAAATCGAACCTTGAAAACAACTTTTCAGTGGGTACAAAGGAAAAGTCGTTTGTCTGAGGGATACAAAGAAAATCGAATAATTGTAGAAATTTGTGACTACACTCAGGAGTAGATGACCAAGACAGAGTAGGAAAAGTAACCATTAAAGATTGAGGAACTCACACCAATTATATCATAATTTACCCATCGACACAGTAGGCGACACTGGTAGTAACCAATGGCTTTAAAAAATTCTTTACACTAAATATTTCTATCCAAGTAATGTGTGCAACATTTAGTATCACACTTCATGAAAAATCTTCATTTCCAAGCCGCGTCATTTCGATTAATATAGTGGGGCATTTGGCAGCGGTCTTCGCCGTTGTCTTCGTCTACACGATTACTGCCCAATTCACAGTTACGTGCCTGGCAGAGGGTTCATCAAACCACTTTCAAGCTGTTTCACTGCCGTTCCACTCTCGAACGGCACTAGGGGAAAAACGAACACTTAAATCTTTCTGTGCGAGCTCTGACTTCTCTTATTTTATTGTGATGAGTGTTTCTCCCTATGAAAGTAGGCGTCAACAAAATATTTTCATAATCGGAGGAGAAAGTACGTGACTGAAATTTCATGAGAAGATCCTATCACAAAGAAAAAGCCTTTGTTTTAATGATTACCAGCCTAAGTCACGTATCATGTCCGTGACACACATGCCACTATTTCGCCCTTCTTTGAACTTTTCCGATTTTCTCCGTCAGTCCCGTCTGATGCAAATCCCACACCGCACAGCAACACTCCAGCAGAGGGCAGACAACTGTAGTGTAAGCAGTCTGTTCAGTAGACTTGATGGACTTTCTAGTTGTTCTACCAACAAATCACAGTCTTTGGTTAGCCTTCCGCACAACATTATCTGTATTCTTGTCCCAATTTAAGTCATTCTTAACTGTAATCTCTAAGTATTTAGTTGAATTTACAACTTTTAGATTTGTGTGAATTATTGTGAAACACAAATCTTGCGGATTTCTTTTAGTATTCATGTCGATGACTTCACACTTTACGTTATACAGGGTGAACATCAATAAAACCGACAAACTGTAGGGTCGGATTACTGACTGGAAATGGAGGAAAGCTCTGGGTTAATCACACAGTCCGTGACATACAGGCAACATACGGCACGTGGTTGGAGGAACTTTTGTTCGTCAGCGCCATCTACCATGGCAACGATGCATTTCCGGACAAATGTTCACAGAACTTAGTGATTAAAATTCTTCTGGGTATTATGCCGCGTCATTGCTAAAAACTAACAACTGTAATAAACTAAATCCGATGGGTCGGCCGAATTGCAACGGCCTTCCTCAGGGTACAAGTTCACAGAACATATTTGCCTCCATTTCAAGTCAGGAATTCGTATCTGCAGTTTATCGGTTTCATTAACTTTCACTCTGTATAGAGTCAATTAACACTTCGCGCACCATTCCCTTGTTCGGTGACTTAAGCTGCTCCGCTGCACCGACGATATCTTCTAGGTTGCTCATGTTGGCAGTTGCTCTAGATTCGTCTTAATTTCGTTCATCATATTAGATGTTTCAGGAAAGCATGCAACTGTGCCATTTATGACAAATAATGATAACTACATCAGTTACTTACTTTTTACGCTAAGCATAATGTGTTTCGGGAATTTATTCTAGAGGCACTGTCATCAATGGCTCGCAGTGGAGGTATACTTTACATATGATCAGACTCTCTTAGGCTTTTCTGCCAGATTTCGATACAGTCTCGTTGTGGAAACTGTTAAAAGCATGTCGCACCGAAGTTCGCGCAAAATTTCGAAAATTTCGAGCTTCGGTAAAACTTCGCGAATCTTGGTGATTTTGCGTTCTTGTAAATTTGGCATACTTTTTTCGTTGTTACCGCGGCAGTGTTCTGACCCGCTTTGTGTACTATGGGTATCAGTACCATCTCTTATTAATTTATTTGGTATATGTCTCTCAATTGCCATGGATGCTATTTCTTCTTGCCATCAGAATTAAAACTACTGTCAGCCTGTAATTTTACTTATGATAAGGTTTGTGGAGACAGCTGTCGAATGCCGCAGAATTTTAATCAAATGACACCAACTGAAACTCGAGATTTTATTCAGGAATGTACCCGCACAAAATTTAATGAAAAACGTCATTTCCACCAGGCTGGTATTCTAACAGGCATACTTATGGAGTGGGTGATGATTTGATGAAGAGACGAAATTGGAGTCGATATGGAAGGCGTGGGATATCCAGTATTAGAGTCTTCGGAACACTTGCAATCAAATAAAGTGGAACGGATGGATACCGTTTTTCGGTATTCCTGTGATTACTGGAGTAAGTGGAAATTAAACTGTTATTTAAACTGGAGTGTGAACATATCAAAGGGGAGACTTACGGAAAAATATCATCTACATATTCTCAAAGACAGCAAGAACAATAATTGCGAAAACTTTCGTACAATCAGCTCAACAGCTCATTCGTCAAAGCTGGTAACAAGAATAGTAAATAAAAAAATCGTAAAAAGTTGGGTATCCACTAGCAGAAGACACGTTTGACTTTAGCAAAGGAATAGGCACTAGAGAGGACAAGTTACTCTCTCACCTATTTTTCGCACATGGAAAATTATTAAAGACTATTACAACCTGAGGCACCTTGAGCGAGATTCCAGAAAGTTAACGGCCTGAGCAGGCTTTGATGGAGCCTGGTAGGGTGCTAAAAGTTTCTACATCTACGTCCATACCCGGCAAGCCACCTGACGGTGTGTGGCGAAGGGTACTTTGAGTACCTTTATCGGTTCTCCCTTCTATTCCAGTCTGATATTGTTCGTGGAAAGAAAGATTGGCGGTATGCCTCTGTGTGCTCTCTAATCTCTCTGATTTTATCCTCATGGACTCTTCGCGAGATACACGTAGGAGGGAGCAATATACTGATTGACTCCTCGGTGAAGGTGTGTTCTCGAAACTTCAACAAAAGCCCGTACCGAGCTAGTGAGCGTCTCTCTTGCAGAGCCTTCCACTGGAGTTTATCTATCATCTCCGTAACGCTTACGCAATTACAAAATGATCCTGTAACGAAGCGCGCTGCTCTCCGTTGGATCTTCTCTATATCTTCTATCAATTCTATCTGGTACGGATCCCACACCGGTGAGCAGTATTCAGGCATTGGGCGAATAAGTGTACTGTAACATACTTCCTTTGTTTTCGGGCTGCCTTTCCTTAGGATTCTTGCAATGAATCTCAGTCTGGCATCTGCTTTACAGACGATTAATTTTATATGATCATTCCATTTTAAATCACTCCTAACGCCTACTCCCATATAATTTATGGAATTAACTGCTTCCAGTTGCTGACCTGCTATAATATGGCTAAATAATAAAGGATCTTTCCTTCTGTGTATTCACAGCACATGACACTTGTCTACATTGAGATTCAATTGCCATTCCCTGCACTATGCGTCAATTCGTTGCAGATCCTCCTGCATTTTAGTACAATTTTCCGTTGTTACAACCTCTCTATTATATACTACAGCATCATCTGCAAAATGCTTGAGTGAGCATCCAATGTTATTCACAAAGTTATTTATGTATATTGTGAATAGCAACGGTCCTACGACACTCCCTTCCGAAGACTTCTCTCCATTGAGAATGACGTGCTGCTTTCTGTTATCTAGGAATGAGGTATTTTTATGATTCTTAGCTCGTAGAAACGGCTTGTTGGGAGTTGAAAGCAACCGGTGACGAGTCCATTCCTCAGTAAATCTTGCCGGACAGGCCCACAGCCATGCAGGGCACACAGGGCAGCCCCTCATCGAGACAGGGCTTTATCAGAAAAATGCCGTGATACATGCCGCGGCGCCAGCAGAAGCCTGGGTAGGGGTGGCGGTCTAAAGAAACGCTTCTACACTGTGGAGTCGTAAACCGGGCATTGTGTGTAGAGCCACGCGTAATAAAAATTCACATGTTTTCGTGTTCGCCGATAGTGCAAGTAGGCCAGTGAGCCACCTCCTTCACCCACCTCTGTTGTATAAGAAAACTCCAGCATCTGACAAACGTTTAGAGATAGAATCTTTATTACGCCTCATAGCTACGACTAACAAGCTCCAAGGCGCTGGGTATTTAGATAAAGATTTTTGAGACTGTTCGCTTGTTGTCGTGGGAAGCGACACGACTTCGGAGAAAATCATCTCTCCCCCCTTTGCGAAAACTTAAAAAAGTCAGTACTTGGCTGTTTCTTTTTTTTTCAGAGATGCAGGTTTCTTAACTCTTGCCCTGGTTCGACGTGAGTTTGTGCTGTCGTGTGGGAGGGGAGATTTAGCGCCTCTAGAGCCTTGTGGTTGACTCAATTCGGGGCGAAGGTGGTGCCGTTTGTGCACTTTGCGGGAAAGCGGAATTTTTTCTGGATAGGTGCAAAGCACTGGGGTGCAGGACTTTGGTCTGGTAAGGGACTTCTGGTCGAAGCTCTGGCATGTGTGGTTGGTATTTGGGACTTGTCCTTAAACTGACTTCACATGCAAGTAGTTTAGACTGGGGAGCCTGTGGTGAAGTTCTTACTGTTCCGACAGTTTGACCTCAAACGTCCCTGACTACTCGTTTGCCGTGAGAACACTTATTCGTTTTTGGTTTACCAGTCTTGACGTTTGGTATCCTTGTGCGCTCTGTCGTATAGTGAGCCAAATTGGTCCTTGGTACGACCAGCGAACGGGTGTGACACACTGAAATCTAAGATGATTTCAGGGCTCTGGTAGAGAGGAAATTGCGACCCGTCTGCCTGATCGCTAGACCGTGAGATTTTTGTATTTATTTCGTGACCGCGATCGATTCACAGGTGCTGCAAGTGAAGTTGCCGCACGAAGTAAACGGGGTAACATACTGCCGCTCCGACATTGTCAGGGTGTACAGATCTCAATCGCCACTTGCTCTCAGCTGCACCTATGTAGAGAAACGTAAGTGGATTTGATCAATCAAAGTGTGCTCAGCGTCAAGTCAATTCAGCTTGCATTATCAACATTTTTAGGGCCTCGTACTTGACTCACTGATCACCTAGTTAAACTGTCTTTCCATCAGGATCCACCCAGAGGAGTATTAAATAATCTGTTGGTTGTTTAGGAAATTCAATCTATAGCTTGTTTAGCATAATTTATGTTCTGTTTGGTAAAATAAATGTTGTTAGCACATTAAATTTTGCCAACATTCTCAATAAATTAAATAGTCCAAACAAGTTAACTTTCATTCAGGATAGCAATGTCATCAGCGAATCGTATCATTGATATCCTTTCACCTTGTATTTTAATTCCACTCCTGAACCTTTCTTTTATTTCCATCATTTCTTCCTCGATGTACAGATTGAAGAGTAGGGTCTAAAGGCTACAGCCTTGTCTTACACCCTTCTTAATACGAACACTTCGTTCTTGATCGTCCACTCTTATTATTCCCTCTTGGTTGTTGTACATATTGTATATGACCCGTCCCTCCCTACAGCTTACCCCTACTATTTTCAGAATCTCGAACAGCTTGCACCATTTTATATTGTCGAACGCTTTTTCCAGGTCGACAAATCCTATGAAAGTGTCTTGATTTCTCTTTAGCCTTGCTTCCATTATTAGCCGTAACGTCAGAATTGCCTCTCTCGTCCCTTTACTTTTCCTAAAGCCAAACTGATCGTCACCTAGAGCATTCTCAATTTTCTTTTCCATTCTTCTGTATATTATTCTTGTAAGCAGCTTCGATGCATGAGCTGTTAAGCTGATTGTGCGATAATTCTCGCACTTGTCAGCTCTTGCCGTCTTCGGAATTGTGTGGATGATGCTTTTCCGAAAGTCAGATGGTATATCGCCAGTCTCATATATTCTACACACCAATGTGAATAGTCGTTTTGTTGCCACTTCCCCCAATGATTTTAGAAATTCTGATGGAATTTTATCTATCCCTTCTGCCTTATTTGACCGTAAGTCCTCCAAAGCTCTTTTAAATTCCGATACTAATACTGGATCCCCTATCTCTTCTAAATCGACTCCTGCTTCTTCTTCTATCACATCAGACAAATCTTCAGCCTCATTGAGGCTTTCAATGTATTCTTTCCACCTATCTACTCTCTCCTCTGCATTTAACAGTGGAATTCCCGTTGCACTCTTAATGTTACCACCGTTACTTTTAATGTCACCAAAGGTTGTTTTGACTTTGCTGTATGCTGAGTCTGTCCTTCCGACAATCATATCTTTTTCGACGTCTTCACATTTTTCCTGCAGCCATTTCGTCTTAGCTTCTCATTTCTCATTTCTCAGCGACTTGTATTTCTGTATTCCTGATTTTCCCGGAACTTGTTTGTACTTCCTCCTTTCATCAATCACCTGAAGTATTTCGTTTGTTACCCATGGTTTCTTCGCAGCTACCTCCTTTGTACCTATGTTTTCCTTCCCAACTTCTGTGATGGCCCTTTTTAGATATGTCCATTCCTCTTCAACTGTACTGCCTACTGCGCTATTCCTTATTGCTGTATCTATAGCGTTAGAGAACTTCAAACGTATCTCGTCATTCCTTAGTACTTCCGTATCCCACTTCTTTGCATATTGATTCTTCCTGACTAATGTCTTGAACTTCAGCCTACTCTTCATCACTACTATATTGTGATTTGAGTCTATATCTGCTCCTGGGTACGCCTTACAATCCAGTATCTGATTTCGGAATTTCTGTCTGACCATGATCTAATCTAATTGAAATCTTCCCGTATCTCCCGGCCTTTTCCAAGTATACCTCCTCCACTTGTGATTCCTGAACAGGGTATTCGCTATTACTTGCTGAAACTTGTTACAGAACTCAAGTAGTCTTTCTCCTCTTTCATTCCTTGTCCAAAGCCCATGTTCTCTTGTAACCTTTTCTTCTACTCCTTCCCCTACAACTGCATTCCAGTCGCCCATCACTATTAGATTTTCGTCCCCCTTTACGTACTGCATTACCCTTTCAATATCTTCATACACTTTCTCTATCTGTTCATCTTCAGCTTGCGACGTCGGCATGTATACCTGAACTATCGTTGTCGGTGTTGGTCTGCTGTCGATTCTGATTAGAACAACCTGGCCACTGAACTGTTCAAAGTAACAACCCTCTGCCCTACCTTCCTATTTATAACGAATCCTACACCTGTTATACCATTTTCTGCTGCTGTTGATATTACCCGATACTCATCTGACCAGAAATCCTTGTCTTCCTTCCACTTCACTTCACTGACCCCTACTATATCTAATTTGAGCCTTTGCATTTCCCTTTTCAGATTTTCTAGTTTCCCTACCACGTTCAAGCTTCTGACATTCCACGCCCCGACTCGTAGAACGTTATCCTTTCGTTGATTACTCAATCTTTTTCTCATGGTAACCTCCCCCTTGGCAGTCCCCTCCCGGAAATCCGAATGGGGGACTATTCCGGAAACTTTTGCCAATGAAGAGATCATCATGACACTTCTTCAAATACAGGCCACATGTCCTGTGGATACACGTTACGTGTCTTTAATGCAGTGGTTTCCATTGCCTTCTGCATCCTCATGTCGTTGATCATTGCTGATTCTTCCGATTTTAGGTGCAATTTCCCACCCCTAGGACAAGAGAGTGCCCTGAACCTCTATCCGCTCCTCCGC
Source organism: Schistocerca serialis cubense (assembly GCF_023864345.2). Classification (NCBI taxonomy): domain Eukaryota; kingdom Metazoa; phylum Arthropoda; class Insecta; order Orthoptera; family Acrididae; genus Schistocerca; species Schistocerca serialis. Next base: position 570,618,429 of record NC_064641.1, on the reverse strand, counting down.
CCTCTTTGACAAGGCCGTTGGCAGAATGAGGCTGACTTCTTATGCCAGAAGTCTTCGGCCGCCAATGCTGACTATTTATCAAAATTTAGGCAGTGACGGGGTTCGAACCAGGGACCGAAGACGTTTTGATTATGAATCTAAGACGCTACCCCTAGACCACCATTATATGGAAGTAAACACGGACTGTGCAAAACCGGAACACAGCAGAATCGCAGTGTTTGAGATGTGGTGCTATAAAAAGATGTAGGAAATTACCTGGAATAATAAGGAAGGAAAGGGTTCCCACGGAATCGACGAAGAAAGGAACATATGAAAACACCAACAATGGATGGTACAGAAGTTAGGACATTTGTTAAGACGTTACGGAATAAATTCCATAGTACTAGAGGGAACTCTAGGGGGTAAAAACTTCGGTGCATATCACATAACATGTTGTTGCGTATGAAATTTAGCTAACATACTGAATTTTTCTTCAGACTCGAGTAGAGGTATCTATCTGTCACCAATCTCGAGATAACTGATCTGATGTAGCACACTGGTTTGCGATCGCACCGTGCCAGCAATAAAACCAGATGAAATGTGCACAACATTTCTCATATTTGATAAACGGTTTCATCTATCGAAATGAGATTTTGGCAAATGATAGCACGCAAAGAGGAGAGTATTTTAGCATACCAGTATCATATAAAACTTCATTATTTTCCGTGTTACTCAATAAATACAGACTATTTCGGTGAAAGAATGTAATTTTTGAGGGCCATCGATAGCTGGTCAAAGGAGAGATGCTATGGGATTTGGAACAACATATTTTAAGACATTACACCTTTTTTTTACCAAGGATCTGCTTTTCCATAAGTTACTGACTTTAGTTTTCCACAATTCCTCACTATATCAACTTAATAAAACATGGTTTTGGAATTCTGTCACAACTGTGTCTGCACAACATATTAGTGAGGTGAGGCACTGTAAACTCCGTTGTGTTTTGGCAAAAGAAGCAAATTTTGACATGGCAAAGAAATATGTAGGTATTACTCAAAATTCGCCACTTGTGGCGCTTCTCTGAAAGTTACGAATGGTTAAAAGGCCAGCCGAAAATAAATCACAGCATTTTCGGCGGAATTCTTTTTAGATACTAACGACGGCAGAGGTGATAGGAGATATTTTTGAATGGTCACCATGCAAATGTGGGAGTGGAGGGGACCCACGTAATACACTAGTGGCCATTAAAATTGCTACACGACGAAGATGACGTGCTACAGGCGCGAAATTTAACCGACAGAAAGAAGATGCTGTGATATGCAAATGATTAGCTTTTCAGACCATTCACACAAGGTTGGAGCTGGTAGTGACACCTACAACGTGCTGACATGAGGAAAGTTTCCTACCGATTTCTCATACACAAACAGCAGTTGACCGGCGTTGCCTGGTGAAACGTTGTAGTGATGCCTCGTGTAAGGATGAGAAACGCGTACCATCACGTTTCCGACTTTGATAAAGGTCGGATCGTAGCCTATCGCGATTGCGGTTTATAGTATAGCGATATTGCTGCTCACGTTGGTCTAGATCCAATGACTGTAAGCAGAATATGGATTCGGTGGGTTCAGGAGGGTAATACGGAACGCCGTGCTGGATCCCAACGGCCTCGTATCACTAGCAGTCGAGATGACAGGCATCTTATCCGCATGGCTGTAACGGATCGTGCAGCCACGTCTCGATCCCTGAGTCAACAGATGGGGACGTTTGCAAGACAACAACCATCTGCACGAACAGTTCGAAGACGTTTCTAGCAGTATGGACTATCAGCTCGAAGACCATGGCTACGGTTACCCTTGACGCTGCATCACAGACAGGAGCGCCTGCGATGGTGTACTCAACGACGAACCTGGGTGCACGAATGGCAAAACGTCATTTTTTCCGATGATTCCAGGTTCTGTTTACATCACCATGATTGTCGCATCCGTGACTGGCGACATCTCGGTGAACGCACATTGGAAGTATGTATTCGTCATCGCCGTACTGGCGTATCACCCGGCGTGATGGTATGGGGTGCCATTGGTTACACGTCTCTGTCACCTCTTGTTCGCATTGACGGCACTTTGAACAGTGGACGTTAAATTTCAGATGTGTTACGACCCGTGGCTCTACCCTTCATTCAATCCCAGCGAAATCCTACATTTCAGCAGGATAATGCACGACCACATGCTGCAGGTCCTGTACGGGCCTTTCTGGATACAGAAAATGTTTGACTGCTGCCCTGGGCACCACATTCTCCAAATCTCTCACCAACTGAAAAAGTCTGGTCAATGGTGGCCGAGAAACTGGCTCGTAACAATACGCCAGTCACTACTCTTGATGAACTATGGTATCGTGTTGAAGTTACATGGGCAGCTGTACCTGTACACGCCATCCAAGCTCTATTTGACTCAATGCCCAGGCGCATCATGGTAGTTATTACGGCCAGAGGTGGTTGTTCTGATTTCTCAGGATCAATGCACCCAAATTGCGTGAAAATGTAATCACATGTCAGTTCTAGTATAATATACTTGTTCAATGAATACCCGTTTATCACCTGCATTTCTTCTTGGTGTAGCAATTTTGATGGCCAGTATTGTATTTACAAAAAATGTGAGTGTAGGATTCAGTTTAGAACGGCACTTCCCCACCGGCGCTGGGCATTTCCCCCACAGCGCTCGGAGCGATCCCCCATCACTGCCGCTCTCCCCACGCTTCCCCAGCCGACTGCGGATCTAGCGCCCACAGAATCTAGCGCGGACTATACTTACTGTATGGCCGTGACCGAGAGGAAGACGGTGGAGAAGACGAGCGCCGCGTAGACGGCGGCGAGCGACACGGTGCCCAGGCCGTCCGCCTTGTTGATGGAGCTCTGCAGGTTGGTGGCGCCCACGAAGGCGGTGAAGTGCATCATGTAGGCCGCGCTCAACGCCACCAGGTTGCGCAGCACCCGCCGGCGGTCGGCGGCACTCAGCGGCTCCGGTTTGGCGCCGCAGTCGCCCGTCAGCGAGGGCTTCTTCGACGCCTGGTCTTGTGCGTGGTTGTTTGATAGTAGGCTGGAAACGTAAGAGGCTCGTAACTGCCACGAGAGTGGAAGTGCGCAGTCACACACCTGACCGCACAAGAAAAAGGACAGGACAGATGTAATTAACAACAGGTTACATATAAGGTATTCAAAGAACAAATCACTGCTTGAGCATAATACTAGCGAATACCAAGTGGATGCTTAGAATAGATATTTAACTTAATGCCAATACTGTTATAAGCCCACCGGACAAAAAATTAGTGCCGGCCGTTGTGGCAGAGTGGTTCTAGGCGCCTCCTCCGGAATCGCGCTGCTGCTACGGTCGCAGGTTCGAATCCAGCCGCGGGCATGGATGTGTGTGATGTCCTTAGGTTAGGTAGGTTTAAGTAGTTCTAAGTTCTAGGGGACTGATGGCCTTAGATGTTAAGTCCCACAGTGCTCAGAGCCATTTTTTGAAAAAAATTAGTCACCTCTCTGCGCAGGCACAGATGAATCCTTAAGCCTTTACAGATGGCGCAGAGATCGAGTCACGGGTTCAACGCGCACTGCGTCTGTGTGAGCATACGGAAGTAGACATTGATGAATGTAAGGACGTGACAGAGTGAGAAAAAGGAGTAATCGTGTTTTGCCATGCCCATGGGCATATGTTGTGTAAAGTTGCTGGAGTCGTTGCTGTTTCGCGGCTGACTGTTCAATGTGTCTACACGGAGTGGTGGAAAACACGTGCTCCGAAATACAACTTCAGAACTGTGGTCGGAAAGAGATTCTGACTGAGACAGACCGGTGACTTATTTCACGGCTTGTGAACCAAAATCGCTTCCAATCCCAACAGTAATTGTTGCAATCAGTGAACGAAGGTCCCAGATGCTATCGAGAAAACATTGTGAAGGGAAATGGGTGCAAAGAGCGTTAGGAGTCGCAAGAATCCGTTACTCACGCAAGCACATTAAGTTACGCGTCTTTAGTGGGCAAAAAACCATCGAATGTGGACACTAGCTCACTGCTAGAGTGTTATATGGTCTGCATGCCGTTGAGTGCACCGAATGCCAAATGAAGCATTTCTTCCTGAATGTTGGAAGGTCAACTGAGTGCCGGAGATGGGGCTGCAGTGTATTGGGGTATTTTCTGCTCGTCTTCGGCCCGCTTCCTGAGGTGACCACCAATACGAACCAGCATATGTAGTTAAACATTCTAAATGATCAGGTGTTGCCTTCCAGTCTACATGTTTGATGTTTTTCAAGACGACAGCAGCAGAGTGTATCGGGTTGGAAGAATATGTGGCTTGTTTTCTGAACACTCCCTCAGCCTTATACATCTTGATTCGCCTACAAAATCACTTACTTGAATCCCCATAGAAGGTTTGTGGTAGATGTCGGAACAGACGGTAGCCCATCGGCATAAGTATCGCGACAGTTTTGTGGAATTCCGCGAGAAAAGCCTCAGCGAGTGGTTTAACCTTGATGAGACGTACCTGAACAACCTTTCGGACTCACTTCCTAACCGAACCCAAGCGATTATCAAGTTCAGGGGCTTCTGCCTTAGTAACAGGAGATGGTCGTGTTTGATTCCCAATATGATCGGATATTTTCTCGGCTCGGGGGCTGGTGTTGTGTTGTCGTTAACCTCGTACCGTCAAAAATGACAAGAAAGTCGCCTAAAACAGATTGTCCTATCGTCATACCACTACTGAGATGGCTGTATGGGCATGGACCGGAAGTCTCTAAAAGCGAAAAAAAAGTCCAGTGGCAGAATTACACGGTGTTAAATGATGCCTGTAATAATTTCACCACGACTAACTAATTTTTTGTCCGGTGAGCGTATAATCTAGCCTTAAACAGACCAATTATCTCCATTTTAGTCGACATCAAGAGGATATAAGATTCGATTGACTGACAGTCTCCTTTTGGCATCCTACAAAGGCAGGGAGCAGGCCCGAAGACAATAAGCCTCGTCAAGCAACCACACACGTACAAGAAACCAAAAATAAAATTTTAGGAGCAAATATCAGTGCCTTTTGCAAATAAAACTGCTGTTGGGATCTCACCATTCCTCTTCAGTCTTATCTTATATGAAGTCATCATTGAACGGACAAAAATAATTTGAAAAACCTACTCAGCTTCTATGGACAAAAGATAACATTAAGATTCCTTGCATAGGTGTCGCAGAGGATGTGCTAGTGGATAGCTACACCACAGCAGTAAAACTGTGTGATGCTGTCAATGAATGAGCTGGTAAATCTAGCCTAAAAACCTCTCTTGAAAAACCTGGGTCTACACTGTTTTTCTTTTCAAAGCAATTTTAGTAGACTCTAGAACACGACCGTATTGTGCTGCAGAAGTGAACATTTATACATCTATGGAGCCAAATGTATTAGTCGAGAAGAGAAAAAAATCAACATGTGAAATGCCAAGGTCAAATAGATGTCTTCTCCAGGTATTAGTAGCCTATCGAACACTGTGATGTATAACCGACAGCCGTAGATTTACGAACCATGCCGTCCAGTAGCTGCACAACAATGCACCCTCGTATGAAACTTAACATTCGGAAATTAAACACTATATACAGGCTAAGCAAAAGAATGGGGCACTTCAGTTATCTCAGTAAGATCATTAAACAGATGGGACCAGAAGGAGCACAGAGAATTCGTTTTCAGAAACTCAAATGAGCACACGGGCGAACGCATTACATTTAGTCCACTCTCACGAAATTAGACAGTAAAATACAATTATCAAACCTAAAATTCTCTACGTGAGTGAAGCCTTAATTCTCAACAGGTAAGGTGTTGCCGTAAGAATCCTGGAAGAACAAAAATGTATTATGAGGAAAATTTAAGGTCCGTAAAGAATGGAAACGGTTACAGACAAATTGTCACACATGCCATGAGATGACAGAAAGCAAAGATATCAATTATTTACACGTATCCGAAGGCTCCCAAGAATGACACATATGGGATAGACACGTGATAACAAGACAGGCTATAGAACAATTATGGCGCGGACGCTGGTAGCGCAGGTATGTGTGTATAGAAGTGCCGTCTATTGGGAAGCGAACGTTTATCGATGCGTCATTTGCTCGTCGGCATTTCAGTGAGTCGTATGTGCGTGCGACTTCACTATGGTGGGCAGGAAAGAGGGATAACGAGGTGCAGTCTGTTTTTGACTGCACAGGGAATATCAGTAGGTGAAATTTATGCGCGAATGTCTGCTGTGCGTGGCGAACAGACTACGTCACGTGTGCACGCGTTTGAATGGATTAAACGATAACCAAAAAGTCGGGTGACTTTGAAAGATAGTAGTAGGCCAGGACGGGCTCATCGTGTCATTATCCCTTCTGTTATTCCTTGGGTGGATATAGAGGTCTTCTTATGGGGCATACAACCAAAGATTCATGCCAAGAGAGTAAAAGGAACAAAAATTCCATAACAACGGTGCTGCGCGACCAGGAACACAAAAGGAAAGCTTTAGTTGGATGACAACAATTGGGTGAGGGTGGCCTCAGATGATTAAGTGACTTTATTTTTTACGTCAGACGAAGAAACTTTGTGTTCCGATATCGGTCTTGTACACAATAAAGGTCGTGGATTAAGTAACTGTCCCGTTTTCTCACTTTTCAAAATGACTTTCGGTGGCTACTTCCCTCAGAAATGAACGACGGCGGACAGTGGGGCGCATTCGGTTCATGCTGGGCATCAGTCACGGTACCACCCACGTATTCATGAAGGAGAATCTGAAGTTCCGGAAAAACTAAGCGCAGTGGATTCCCCACACAGCCTGACGGAGGAACAGAAGGTGGACAGAGTATCGACATTCCTCCAGCGTGTGGGACGAATTCATGATGAGGAATATCGTTCAGTCTCCCGTACTGTAGCGGGAAATGAAACATAGTGCCATCATTTTGAGCCGGAGAGCAAGCGTCAGAACCAACAATGGAAGTGCATGGATTCACCCCCACCAAAATATCCAAAACCGTGCATGCCAAGTCCGGGAAAGTCTAGATGACCTTTTCCTTGCCTAAGGCGGAATTCCACATCCAGTTTTGCTTTCAGTGTATGGTCTCGCTGCTCATACACTTTCCCGAACACGGCGTCCAATTAACGCACAGCAGTAGCTGGATTGTAAGTAGGCTGTTTAGGTTTTTTATTGGTAACGCCACCTCTATATGAAAATCACTGGCTGTGCTGTGTGCAGTCTGTGGCTGCTTTGCATTGTTGTAATACTCGCCATTGTAGTGTTGGGCAGCGGCAGCTGGATGTGAACAGCGCGTAGCGTTGCGCAGTTGGAGGTGAGCCGCCAGCAGTGGTGGATGTGGGGAGAGAGATGGCGGAGTTTTGAAATTTGTCATGAACTGCTATATTTATATATGATGATATCAAGGTAAATACATTGTTTGTTCTCTATTAATATCTTTCATTTGCTAACGATCCCTATCAGTAGTTAGTGCTTTCCATAGTTTGAATCTTTTATTTAGCTGGCAGTAGTGGCGCTCGCTGTATTGCAGTAGCTTGAGCAGCGAAGATTTTTGTGAGGTAAGTGATTTGTGAAAGGTATAGTTGAATGTTAGTCAGGGCCATTCTTTTGTAGGGAATTTTGAAAGTCAGATTGCGTTGCGCTAACAAAATATTGTGTGTCAGGTTAAGCACAGTTATGTATAATTGTTATAAGGGGACGTTTCATATGTCGACCCTTAGCCTAGGATACCTCACTGGAATCTTCTGATTTTTTCTTGTAGTTTGTGTATTTAGTGTAGCTTTTGTTTATTGCTAGCGCGTAATTGTAGAGAGAATCTCCTTTGTAGTTGCAGTCTTTCATTGTTGTACTGTAAAACAGTTGTGGCATGCATGTAGATTTGCACCAAGTATTTCGCAGCTGCGCTGGTAATTAACTAGATATTATTTTCAGTGCTATGTTAATGTATTCCCCCATCTTTGCTCTTCAAATTGTGCTTTTCTGTGTTATCGTGTGAAATATTGTGACAATAATGGCGTGTGAAAAACGTAACACTCGGCTCCAAAGTAAACTGAGAAATGACAGTGAAGACGAAAGCAGTGTGTTGGCCCCACCATGTAATGAATTAACTAATATTCAAAGTAGTAATTTGGTAACTGTGCATAGGGAAATGCAGCGGGCGTCAAACAATGGCGTAGGCAGTGAAACAGGTTGTGAACAGGGAAGCATTATCGATCGATCGGTCGGCAACAGCTCGCCTCAGGAATCCGAAATGATAGGACACAATTTTGCAAACACTGTAGATTCAGGTTTTGCGTCCTCACCGTTTTCTCAAATGAGTCAAGACACGTTTTCCGCTTGTCAAAATGTGAATGTTGCCGGTGCAAATTCACTGCCGAAAAGCACTGAGGAACATGTTTCAGACACCAGTGCATTGTTATTACAGTTAATGCAACAAATGGGACAAAGGCTACAAAAGTTAGACACAACGCTTGAACAAAATCAGAAACAAACACAGCAATAGTTACACACAATGGAACAAAATCAGAGACAAACACAGCAAAAGCTTCAAAAGTTAGACTCATTGGAACAAACTCTCGAACAAACACGTGAGGATTTAACTGCTGAGTTACATAACATTGAATCGAAATGTCAGAAAGTGTGTAATGACGTAAAAACACAAATTTATGAGCATTTTCAACCTATTTTTTCGCGGCATGAAAATGCATTACAGAATCACGAAGCAGCCATAAAAGAACTGCAAACCATTGTTCATGAAAATCATGAGACCTTGTGGGCTAAAATTGACTCAGTTGCATCTACCGATTCGGTTACGCAACTTGCAAAAACTCAGGAAAACTTAAAGGACACAGTAGATTCGACTTCAACACAAATGGACACTCTGAAGCTTGGTTCAGAAAAACACACTGAGGAAATGTGTTCATTATCAGAGAAAGTAGTTGAACTTTTGGATCAGCTAAATAATTTATCTACGAAGGTAGATGATAATCTGAATGACGCAAAACCGGTAGTCTTTAATGACACAGAACAGAGCGAACAAATTAGGAAACTGAAACAAAATCTGAATCAAATTGATACGCAACACCAAAGAGAAATCCGGGAAGTACAAGATCAGCTGACACAGGTAATACAAGAATTACGTATTTCAGAAGACACTCGCGCTCCAACACGGGAAGAGGAACTTAGAAATACGCAAAAGCCACAAAATAATAACACAGGGCATTTCGCTAATTATGAAAGAAATTGGCAAGGTACACCGAATTTTGAGATGGAACCGCCGACACGACGTAACTATGACCGAGATGCTACTCGCCGACATCATGATTTTGACTATAAGCTGTTCATTACTACACGTAAATTCAAAACGTTTAAGAATTCTGCCAACGACATTCATCCACAAGCGTGGCTCCATCAATTCTCTCATTGTTTCCCTCCCAACTGGTCATTGGAGCACAGGTTAGAATTTATGTGTGGCTACTTAGAGAATGAACCAGCTGTAAGAATGCGGTCGGTCATTCACGATTGCCACAGTGAAGGAGAGTTTTACCATGCCTTCCTCTCAGCATATTGGTCTCAGGCCACACAAGACCGAGTAAAACAAAGCATCATAATGATGAAACGTTTCGAACAATCTGAATTTTCCAGTCTTATGAAATATTTTGAAGACATGTTGCACAAGAATCAGTACCTGTCAAACCCATACAGCCCCTCAGAACTTATCCGCATTTGCTTAATCAAATTGCCTGAACATTTACGACACATTATTTTGGCAGGACGTTGCAAAGACGACATTGAAGCTTTTCAGGGACTGTTACAAGAATTGGAAATTGACACTGACAATCGCGGAACGCAGGAGCACAACAATTACAGATCACATCAGTCACAATTCCGCGATGAAAGAAATAATAACTGGACGCGACAAGGCTATTCTCACAACACAAATCGTGACCGAAACAGACACCACCCGTATTACAACCGTTGGCAGAGTAGTAATAATTACAGTGAAAGATCACCTCTCCGCGGTAATGACTATCACAGAGACAATCAGAGAAACAGACAATATGGGAACCAAAACAATTATTATTACGGGAGACAGAATAACTTGAGACGCAACGGTCCAGCGCGCAGTTACGATTCAGGGAGAAATTCTCCACCACGTGACCGACAAGAAAGATACTATCAAATCTACCGACATGACGACAGACGATATGATCGTAACGACAGACCTGAATTGCATCAGAACTGGCGAGATTTAAACAGAGCAGAGCACTCTCGTCACGATGAATTTGTAGAAGTTAGGTCTCCAAACCCCAATAACGACGCGCACCAACAAAGAGACAATAGGCAATGACTCACTCAGCTGGCAGCCACAATACGTACTTATGAAACTGACGACGCAGCTGCCGTAGGTAGTAATTACGTAAAAATGGAAGACATTAGGGACATCTTACTCCAGGAACACGACGTAAAACATAACAACATTGCATATCCTGTGATTCACATTACTGTAAATGACGTAAAATTTACGGCAGTACTTGACTCTGGCAGTCCCATTTCAGTAATTAGTGAAACAGCCTTTAGCAAATGCAACAAATCGAACGATTGTCCCACACTTCCGTTACGTAAGATTAAATTACAAGGTGCAATCTTTGGAAAAAGTGTAGATGTACGCCAACAAACCAACTTAGAATTCTTTTGTCAAAGCCACAGCTTCTCTATGAGCTTTCTTATTGTTCCATTATTGTCGACGGAAATTATACTGGGAGTAGACTTTTTGAATGAATACAAAGCAATCTTAAGCTTTCACGATGCTGAAATAAGTTTAGAAAAAGAAGGTAAGTCAGTAGCTTTGAAATTTGAAGATTGGCTCTCAAACCATGACGAAGAAATTAATCGGCTTTACCTCCTGTTAGACAACAGTTCGGAATTTTCAACGGAACTTGACACTAACAATCACTCTGCAAGTACTGACAGGGATGATGTCGACGGCATATTTGAAACTAATAAGTTAATTCAGAATAAAATTCAAACAATTGAGAATTGTAATGACACTGATAGGCAGGACCTTTTTGAGATTTTACAAGCACATTCCACAGTTTTTACTCACAAAACAGGAACAATCAAGGGATTTCAATACCAATTTCGTGTTCGTGAGCATACAAAATTTTGTGTTAGACCATACGTAATTCCAGCACATTATAGGGACCGTGTTAGAACAGAAATACAATCTATGCTTGACGAGGGCATTATTGAGCCTGCAGTAAGCTCATACAACAATCCGTTACATGTTGTTGAGAAGAAAAATGGATCGATCAGACTTGTCTTAGATTCGAGACAAATCAATACTATCATTATTCCTGAAACAGACAGGCCGCAGACGATGGAAGAACTTCTTCAAAATTTTAATGGTGTAAAAGTGTTGTCTTCCATTGATCTCAGATCCAGCTTTTATCAGATCGAACTTCATCCAGAATGCAGAAAATACACAGCTTTCCTTTGTTTCGGCGTTTGTTATCAGTTTCGGAAACTTCCCTTTGGTTTGAACATTTCTTCAGCAGCGTTCATTCGCGGGCTAAATTCCATATTACCTGAGTTCTTAAAACGTCACATCACCTTATATGTGGACGATATTCTAATAGCAGAAGCTTCATGGGAACAACATAATCGCATCCTCAACAGTTTGTTACGCATTTTTGCAGAATCTGGAATTACAGTTAACTTGGAAAAGTCTGAATTCGGTCGGACAAAGGTGAAGTTTTTGGGACATATTATTTCTTCTGAAGGCATTCAGCCGGATCCTGAAAAGTTAGAAGCAATCAGAGCCATTCCAGTTCCATCCACAAAAAGACAAGTCCGCAGTTTTCTAGGTCTCGTAAATTTTTACCGTCGTTTTCTGAATATGCAAATTCTAGTTACACCAAAACTTTGTTCCCTCACTGGAAAAAATACTATTTGGAACTGGGACGAACAAGCACAGTTGGAATTCAATTCTTTGAAAGAAGCGTTACTTCACGCGCCAATACTAGCTCATCCTGATCTGTCACAAGATTTCTGCCTTAGCACGGATTCTTCTAAAGTCGGTCTTGGTGCTCATTTATTTCAAGAAGCCACAGAAAATGACACTACTGTTCAGAAAGCCATTGCTTTTGCTAGCCGAGTGCTAACAAAATCTGAAAAAAATTATTCCGTTACTGAATTAGAAGCTTTAGCTATCGTTTGGGCATTTAACAAATTCCGTTTCTTTCTTTCTGGTAAGCACGTAAAAGTATACAGTGATCATCGTGCATTACAATTTCTTATGTCTTCAAAATTAAATCATGACAGGTTAAAACGTTGGGCATTGTTTCTGCAAGAATTCCGCTTCACAATAGTCTACATTCCCGGCAAGGAGAACATTGTTGCGGACGCACTGTCACGCGCACCGGCTGGGCTTGAGAAAAGTAACAAAGAAGGCAACCTCGAGAAAAATTTCAGTATTCTTTACATTCAGAAAGTCGCCTTTGAAAACTTCATCACCACATCTTTAAAAGACATTGCTCATGAACAAGATAAAGATCCGATTTGGAGAGACATCAAAAGTAAATGGCATGAAAAGACACACTCAGATTCGGCATTATTACCTGGTTAGAAACAACATACTCTTCAAACGCTGCACTGTTGATGACAAGCTATGGGTACTTTGCATTCCAGACGATTTTGTTAATAAGCTCATTTGGTACATTCATTTCAGCTACGCACATTTTGGCCCACGAAAATGTTATCATATTCTTCGAACGACTTGTTATTTTAACAATATGGAAAAGAGAATTCGAAGAGTCTTGTCTATTTGTAAACTTTGTCAAAAGGCGAAACCATCTACTATCTCCCATAGTGCTCCGCTGTTTCCTATCATTCCTTCTAAATTAAAAGAATTTGCTGATGTTGATCTCTTGGGACCGCTTGTCAGAACATCTAATGGATTTTCGTACGTTCTAGTCGCTGTTGAACTTACTTCAAAATTTGTTTCTTTCACACCGTTACGTAAAGCCACTGGACGGTCTGTATCCAACGCCTTTGTTAAAAATTTCTTACGTGAAGTTGGACACGTTAGCAAAGTCATTTCAGATAACGGACCGCAATTCAGATCTGCTGTTTGGTCACGCATGCTTCGCAACCATAAAATCAAACCTGTTTTTATTTCATTGTACTCACCACATTGTAACCCGTCTGAACGGATTATGAAAGAAATCAATAAGCTTTGCAGACTTTATTGTCACAGAAAGCATCAGCATTGGGACAGATATTTACACTTATTTCAAAATGTGCTGAATGAAATGCCTCATGATTCCACTGCTTTACCACCTACTCTTGTACTGAAGAATGTGGAACCTCCGAACAGAATCAGAGAGCTTGTACCTTTCCCGAATACACGTAAACTTCGACACAAAGACATAATTGATTTGGCTCTTAAAAATATAAAATCTGCAGCAGACAAACGGAGAAAACTAAACGGTAAAGCAAATGCAAAGAAATTATGTATTGGTCAGAATGTTCTCATTAAAGCTCATTCATTGTCACATAAGAAGAAACACTTGAGTCACAAATTCTTTCTAGTTCACAATGGACCTTACAGAATCCGACGTATACCACATGATAATTGCGTTGAAGTTGAAACTCTGTGTACTAGGAAGAGTAAAGGTTTACACCACATTTCTCATGTAAAACCATTTATTGACAGATAATCTGCCTTTTAACTTTGTCTTTGCCATAAAACGTTTCACTTCACGTTAGTAGTATGCTTTAGAAAGTGTTACCATGCAACAATGTTTGAAGTTAAATATCCAGCCAAGAACCAAGAGAAATTATTTAAACAGAAATTACGAATGCATTGTTATTGCGAACAGACGACACAGTGTAATTGTGTGTGTACATTCTTGCTTGTTAGTTGCACGATTAGAACATTTACCAGTACTGCTAATGAGATTTTAATGCAACATTTTGGTTTACTTGAAAATACATTCCGGATTTAAAGTACTTTCTGTGAGATACCAGATGAGACAATAGTTAGTTTATGTGACAGCTACACGATTTTATCACGACGCTACTAATGAGTGACAATTTACAATGTTGATTTTGCGGTGTTTCTGTTTTATATCTGCACAGTTTTTCTGTATTATTCTGGAAAGTAAAACATGTTTTAGTAGTAACTTTTATGGTATAGCTACAAGGAGACAGCCTTTTCTGTAGCACAACAATACGTTACAGCACAGTACTTTCTTCATCACGGCAATAAGCGTAATAAGTATGATATCTATACGCAAAGCATTTCACTTTGTTTATCATGAGGTCAGTACATTGACTTCTGCAGAACTTAGCTTTGGGGGACGATAACTACGACACTTCCACAGAGATTATCTTACAGCAAGACGCATGTTTAGCGCTACAGGACACGTATTTGAGTGATCAATTTTGTACTAAAAACATTTATTTTCAAAGATATTTGAAATACAATGATACAAAGTTTTTCCGTGATACATTTCATTCCATTGCAATAATCTGTAGCACCTGAGGGTATAATTACATTAATCCTCAGGGGGGTACACGCTTACTTTGTGTACCATGTGTGTGGCAACCACAAGGAACCCTAGCTAATATGGTATTTGCCTATACAACTTTACACATCGGTACCATATTCCTCTAACACACAAATTACACAGCTATCTGATCATTTAACTGAGAGATAAACATGTTTTTTACTACATCAGTGACACTTGTTTACGTAATTACACAGTTGGGTAACTTCACACTTATGAAATTGTATTTTGTCTGTACTTTGTGAACTGTTCATATTTTTTTGGAACCATTGTGATACTATGAGAGCTTTGAATGATGTATTTGGTAAGGGAGCATGATTTTAAAGTACGTTTGAGGTAGGTGACACTATTGAAATGAGCAGAGAATTTTTTATAGGTTTTGACATTATTGCAGAAAGCTATGACGATTTTGAGTTTTGACTGAGGTGTTATGATGTTATTATTACGACGACCATGTGTATTTTGCTGTTGAGGTATGTTTATGATCAATAAGCTGATGCTATATGAGGAATTTGATTATGCTATGTATTTATTATGATGAAATATTGAAGAAGTGTCGACGAATATGTATATGTGTAATAAGGTAAGGAATAATGAGTAGTGGTTAGGGACTCTGATTTATGAAAAGGATGTTAGAATCCTAGAATCGTACTTTAAGAGTTATGAAATGTGTGTATATGTGTGACTGTATCACAATGCTGACGAATATTTTATTTGGACACTTATATTCATAGGATTTTGTTTCTACACATTTTGTTACGCAAATTTTCGACCTGTGAAATGTTTATATGAGACTGTCACTGTAGCGGAAACTGCTGTCGTAAATATGTCGCTAGGAAAGGTAAGTGACCGTGACGTAATGCGTTGCGAGCGGCCAGGTGTGCGAGTTGCCTGGAGGAAAAGCCATTATTGCGAGCCCTTTTCAGCGGCACAGGTAAAAAAAAAAGGGGACGCCATTAACCTTGCTTCTGACATTCCTTTGTAGAAAGCATCGCAAAAACGACACGGTCGAACTTGAAAACATATGATTACACTAGCTCTTAATTTACGATATTTACTGAAATGCCTAATGAAATGACGAGAAATATTTTTACATCTGCACACCTGATTATGACAAGCATCTTTCTATGAGAGTTGAGAGAATTTCTACTAACTTATGAAATGCCACATAGCTATTGAATGATGTTTTTATGCTTTGGTTTGCGTAATTGCTTATTTCATTTGATACCTGTTTTCCAGCTGTGTTGCAGCATTGGTTTCATAAAATAAGATTAAATGCATTTGCTAATGTGAACACTTTCTGTCAACAGATCTATTCAACAATTATTTTATGATCCACATTCTTTAAAAAAGGAGCACTTGGAAAGGAAAGAACAATAAGAAGGAACTAGTAACAGTAACACATAATTTTCTTTTCAAGTACATGGTAATATTTCTTTTACAATAAGTTGTTGTGGTGCACCACTTTAATTAGTTAGACATTAAAATGTGATTATACATTTCCCTTATCTGCATTGTTATCTTTAGTGTACTATTTTCTCTGCTTGAGCTATGTCATGTTTAGATATAAGCTGCTGTTTGCCAGGCATAATGCTACTGAACTTTAATTTGTGTTACTCTGCTAAGCCAGTTTTACTACTCATTTATTTTTATTGTTGCTGCACATTGGCTCATATTAGTTGTAATGTTGAATTGCTTGGTAATTTAGATTTACTGTAGCTTGCTTTGCAATTTTCCAATTTTTTTGTCATTGCTGTTTGTGTTAATTGTTTTGTGCTGCTGCATTGTCTCGTTCCTTAGTTTAGCATCTGAGCTCAGTAGATTTAAGTTAGCTTAAGAGGGGGTAGCCTCTAAGAGAATGAGTTGCGATGAATTGGAAGAAATGCATTGAGAAAACAGGTTTAGGTAGGATTTTCTTGGAAATAAATGTTGAGGTAAGAAATGTGTGAACATATAAATACAGAAAGCATGCTTAGATAGAATTTTTTTGGTGGAAACAAAGGATGAAATAAGAGGAAAGATATATGAAGTTTTGGGTTGGACTGCAGTACCAAATGTTACACTGAAAACGAACCCTGTCCTTTCCTATTGGTGTTATCCCACTATGTGTTTGTGTACCCTTGTGTATTTGTTTTCTTCCTGTCTCTGTGTAGTTTCATAGAATTTTTTCTTCTTTTAATATTAAGCTACATTCACTATGATGAGGAATACTGTTATCCTCAAATATAATTGGCATTAATAATATGTTATTTACTTTGTAAAGATATTAGACATTATTCATTCTGTTTAAATGCTCATGTGTGAAGTTGATGTTTCGCAAGTTATTCTGATCTTTTATGTATGTACTCATGTCATAATTGCACTGATGTATATGTTAGTTCGATTCTTTTGTAAAGCCTGTACTACAAATGTTATCTGTATTGTTATGTTCTTTAATGATGTATTTTGTACCTTTGTAATTGTATTCTCATGTTATAATATTGTAATTGACACCAGTTCATCAAATTAAGTAACTTGTAAGCATTCCTTTCACTGCACACGTTTCTGTTGGTCATAGTATATGGACAATATGTGAGAAGTAGGGACTGTTAGTGTTTGCACGTGTGTTACTAATTCAGCAAGGGACTGGATAACAGCATTGCTGGTTCTAAGGACAGGTCAAACAAATTCTTTGTGAGCGCACAAGTGGTGGTTATGGACTTGCTATATTATCCGCAAGACTCTTCAATGGTGATTTTGCACCTGCACAGTCACAACAGATGGCTGTTGGTTATCTCTACAAGGACTACAGTGGGTCTACATCTTTGATGATCCATCAATATCATTATTTCTACAAGGACTACAGTGGGTCTACACCTTTGCTGACTCACCAGTACCATTATTTCTACAAGGCCTGCAGTGGGTCTGCACCTCTGGTGGCCCACCAATACCATTATCTCTACAAGGACTACAGGGGGTCTGCTCTGTGATGACCTACCTACCAACACTCTTCAAAATTTCGACTGACTCTGCTGTGGGTTTGACCTGTCAGCATGTCAAGAGTCAGCACTGTCTTTCCGTTGGAAGGACAACACTACTTCTTCAAGACTGCATGGAAATCCACTACTTCTGTGTGCAATTTCTTTTACTGCTCAGACTTTGAGAAAAACACTGCTATTCTACTGTTATGTATGATTAGGACTGTCTTTATGGACTGTGAGAAATTTTTAGCTTTTGACCAACATTGTATCAATAAGTGTGTGCATTTGATTTCTTTGTTATTGTAATTATGAAAAAAAAATTTTTCAAATCTGTATTGGCCACTGCCCAATCCCATTTGTAAAATATTTTTGTGGGGAGCATGGGGGCTATGTAAGTAGGCTGTTTAGGTTTTTTATTGATAACGCCACCTCTATATGAAAATCACTGGCTGTGCTGTGTGCAGTCTGTGGCTGCTTTGCATTGTTGTAATACTCGCCATTGTAGTGTTGGGCAGCGGCAGCTGGATGTGAACAGCGCGTAGCGTTGCGCAGTTGGAGGTGAGCCGCCAGCAGTGGTGGATGTGGGGAGAGAGATGGCGGAGTTTTGAAATTTGTCATGAACTGCTATATTTATATATGATGATATCAAGGTAAATACATTGTTTGTTCTCTATTAATATCTTTCATTTGCTAACTATCCCTATCAGTAGTTAGTGCTTTCCATAGTTTGAATCTTTTATTTAGCTGGCAGTAGTGGCGCTCGCTGTATTGCAGTAGCTTGAGCAGCGAAGATTTTTGTGAGGTAAGTGATTTGTGAAAGGTATAGTTGAATGTTAGTCAGGGCCATTCTTTTGTAGGGAATTTTGAAAGTCAGATTGCGTTGCGCTAACAAAATATTGTGTGTCAGGTTAAGCACAGTCATATGTATAATTGTTATAAGGGGACGTTTCAGGATATTTGCAAAAACGATATTTGCAAAAACTTGGGCGCGCTAACAGATACAAACGCCCAGGAATGTTGACGGATGGCGTAATATTTTGTAGGATAGTTCCCACCCACAAGTTTCCAGGTGGGAAGCTCTTCCATATCCTCCATATAGTCCCGACCGGTGCTCCATCATATTTCTGCATTTCTGGAGCCCTAAAGAAAGACATTCGTGGCCGTCCATTTGCTTCGGACGAAGCGGTGCACGCCAAGGAGCTATCATGGTTTCGTAGCTAACTCCAAACATTTTTCCGTGAAGTCATTAATCGTCTAGGCT
The DNA here is from genome assembly GCF_023864345.2 of Schistocerca serialis cubense. Classification (NCBI taxonomy): domain Eukaryota; kingdom Metazoa; phylum Arthropoda; class Insecta; order Orthoptera; family Acrididae; genus Schistocerca; species Schistocerca serialis. The sequence goes on along the minus strand of NC_064641.1, from coordinate 570,599,632 downwards.
GAAGTTGGGATAACTGTATTAACAGTTATAGCAGTTACTTTTGAAATAATAAACACTTTACCCACTTTCCTTCAATGTGGCCCATTTTCATTTGATTGCGCTTTATTTATAGGGAACTTAAAGAATATATCATGGACACAACAAGCTGGAAAAGACGTCAACAAAGCCCAGACGGAAGCAGTGGAAGTAGTAGTCCAGGATGCTGTCCATTCGAAAGTTAAACTGTCGAGCAGTACAACGACAGAAATAAAACAAAATTGGCTTGAAGGAAAAGTAGCCTACAGGTAAATGAATCTAATAGTACTGCGTGGTCCTAGAGGGTCTATATGCAGATAGAGAAGCTTCCTTCTTCAATGGAAGAAGCTCGATGATGTGCAAAACGAATCATAAATTGTGTCATACTAGCAGCTCTACGTGGTTCTAGAACGAGAAATAAGGGGCGCGGAGAGGGTGCGGCCAAGTAGCTCTCAACTGTCAGGAATGGAATGTAAGTAGCAATCTGAATCAGTTCATGAATGCAGTTAACTAACTACCGAAAAATATCCATTAAACTATACACCATACATATAATTTCCATTGTATTACACAATAAATTTGAAGTAGTCGGTACACACAATAAAACAGTGTCGAAAAACAGTCATTTGCACAAATTAATTAATATATGCCGGTAACTACTGGATACTACCACATAATAATTAAATTCCTTTTATCTGACTGTAAATAAATCACAAGCCCGATCGTCTAGTGCTTTACACGAAGTTCACGACTGATCCTTCAAATGACATGATTTTGTTTACATGGAAATCTGTAATCGAGCTGAAGCACCTGCTACAGAAAGCAGTAGCGCAAGGTGTGTTCACCGTTTCGATGGTCCTCAAACATCTGCTAATTCAGGTATATAGTTTTACAGCATTGTGGCGTCAATAACGGATAATACCAAAGAATATTTACGTGTAAATATGAATGAAAAATGTGTAACGCCTTGCTATACACAAAGGGAATATGACTGAATATATGGGACCAATTTGTGCCGAAACGTATAATGCTGTGAGATCGACATTTTCACGTAACTTCCTGGTTTAAAATATTCTTGAATTATTGTCACGTCAAATCTGGCTAAAATCTCTATCTTTCGACGAAATGCTCCCTCGTGTTCATCAGTAATAACCTACTGTCGTAACTGTTGTTGTGGTGACCATTTCCTGCTAATTTCTATTCCTCAGGAATTCCTGAATCACCCCCTGCAATGCTGTTTATGAATGGCAGCACAACAGCTCGAATCACCAGACTGACGTATAGATTTTCAGTCAGGGTGCGTGGTATAATCCTCAACTTGCCTTATTCTAACTATCACACGGCCATCACTGGCACTGATACATAACCAGTTTTCAACAGTAAACACAACAGACCTCCTCTTTGTCCTCCAATAAGCCCTCGCTGACACCACTGAAATTGCAAATGGCAATGGTTTGGGGTCAAAGGAGTGAACGCTGCAGAGCGTCTGGCTCGGAGCTGTCCTTCAAGTAGCCTATTTGTAACAGTTCGTTGAGTCACTGTGATGCCAAGTGCTGCTCAGAGTGATGCTGAAGATCCAGTACGATACGCCAAAGCCATCTGCCTCATACGACTGTCTTCTCTCTGAATTCTGCTACGTGACCGTCCGGTGCACATCACCTTGTGACTGTACGTTCTCGTGACCATTGCTGCCAGCAATAATGTAGAGTGGCTACATTTCTGCCAATTCTTTCTGTAGTACCGCAGAAGGCACATCCAGCTTCCCGTAGCCTTATTAATCGCCCTCGCTAAACTCAGTGAGGTGTTGATAATGCGTCTTTTTCGCCTTAAAGGCATTCTAACTAACGTCAACTCACGAAGTCCAATCTCAAACATAATCAAAGCTCACAACAGTTACAGCGTGTATTTAAATAAAAGCTTATTTGCATTTCATAGTGGCGTTCTTGGTGCCACTCTTACGCGACTGACGCGAAATCTGAATAGACATCATCGTTCAGATGTAGAAACACGCCTACAACCTTCGTTACGTCGCACAACTTCCTCTTGGTGTTGCGACTTTTTTTTCGTCAGTGCATATACGAGAGCAAGTGAAAAAGAAATGGCATCTTGATGAGGTCTGTTTTCACACAATGGTCTGCCGGATTCACTGTATTTACGAGTGATTGACTCACGTCTCATGAGTGGTTATTATGCGACTGAGAAAGTTTTGCTCTTGTTCTTTAATGGTGCACTTCCGCGTGTTCAGCCTAGTTCTTTCTTTTTTATCCACACACTCGTATTTCGACGAGCGTCTTATTTTTCTTCATGTTCTGTGGAGTGTTGTGTCGTAGGTTCCTGGACTCCAATTAGACGGTAACTGTTGTTCGTCTATCATCACTGTTCAAAAGTGAAGTAGACTCCCATTATGCCCTTTGATGCTCTTTTGTTTCTAGTGTCTACCCTGGTATTCCCTGAAGCGCACTTCCTCTCACATTTTCCCCACTCTGGTGGATGTGATTGTCAGCGAGATTTATGCTGGACCAAAATCTTACTTAAACTGAAACCTCACGCCCTGTTTATTAAGTTTTCCAGTATCTTTATTTCGGTAGAGAACCTAATCTAGCTGTCACAGAAACTTGGCGTTTGCACGACGGTACTGGTCTCGTCGTGTCATTTGTTAAGTATCCTCCAGGTGTTACTCGGTGACAGCTGATTTGCTTCTTTGTTTAAGTACGGTGTGTTACTGAAGTTCCGTACACGTCTCCTCGGGTGTGCTAATAGTCATTCGCAAGGAGTGGGGTATACAGCTGGTTTTCTGAGACCTAGATTGTCGTAAACTTCACAAAGAAGACTATCTTTGTTGTAGGGAGACAAAAGCGCTGTATGCCATGTATCGAGTGGAGGCCAACGACCTCTCAGAATAATGGCGCTGCACAAGGTAGATAATCGATTCCTGGCATCTCTTTGTCTGTTGACATCTTTTTCGGGGCGTTCTTTGTTCTGACTGCAGTCCCGTCTCACTTTGACAGTCTGAGTACCCATTCCTTAACACTATCCTTGGCTACAATTCTGAAAGTGTTCGTGATGTATGGACCGGAGTCTTTAACACTGAATTTCTTTGTGGAGGATGGTACTGGCTCGAGGCATGAAGACAGAGGTAAGTGTCGGTGCGTTTTCTATACTCACTGTGATCCAGCCGGTCTTCACTTAACTAACGCGTCGAAGGAAAGTAGCTGTTTTCTTTTTCCAAGTTCCATCTTGAATTTTATGTTATGATATACAGAATGAATATTCCAAAACTTCTTAAAGTTTTTTCGTTCCAGTTGGCCAAACCACAAACAAGTCGTCGAATATACAAAGAAACACTTTCATCTTAACTGCTCGGAGCATCAAAGTACGCAGTGCGCGTCGGGAATGGAACGTAGCTACAAATAGCTGCGCGAGCCCAAGGACAGTTCACGGTTTGGACGGAGTCCAGGCAATGAGCAAGGCTCACAGCAACTGGAAAAGATGGCTGGGTCGGTCGTCCAACTATTGTGCCCAAAAAATAAGCAACAATTTGCACGAACTATCCGAGATATTACAAGTTTATTCGTTCTTCACCAAAACTCCTTAAATTTTGGAGTTTCCTAACGACTCTGTTTGTGTTCATCGGTTGACGTGGTACTCAGCGAGCACAAACCTTGCGACAGTTTACACATGAATAGGCAATTTGCTAATTCAAAACGGGGGCTCATTTTCAAATATATCATCAGTTGTGGTACGACGATTATCACAAAACATTCGCTCAGCAGTCTCGGAGTTCCGTTCCTTTTTCGAAGTAAGTGATCTACTCGAACTCTCATCGTCGCAGACTCGTACACGTCCATTTTTAAAGCGATTTATACACACATCATTTCTTCTTATGCTCAGACAGATACTGCTGCTGCATTTTGCTTATAATCTCCACTGCTTTGGTTCCTTCAGAGTACAGAAAACGAATCACTGCCCTCAGTTCTTATTTGGTGCATACGGAATCACTAACGACCACAACTATTCATTGCAACAACACAGGTTACTTATAAGAAGAATAGTAATGTTGAAGAATATCATTGTTGAGATAATGCTATGAATGTGTGGAGGAAAAGTAATATCTGTACTTGTTGACTCGTATATACCAGGTGTTTATTAAAGGTGCAAACGAAAGAGATGAGTAGGGTACAATGGGACAAGCAAATAATCTTAATGGACATAAATCTGGAAACAAACAATTTCCCCGTTACGACGTATTATGAGAGTGCATTTACAGCTTTTAACGGAGTCCCCGAGCATCCAAAATGCAGATATGCACTTGTGCACAGAATCATTACAAGTGCTTCATATGGCCACCATTAAAATGAAGGTAGTCTTCAGAATGTCTCCTATTGATGTCCTCGCTCTTTCAAAAACACCAATTGTGTTCCGATTGCATTGGCAACCATCCACAATACTTTACCTGAGATCATAGATTCTATTAACGGGGTTGGAATATAAAAAGTTTTTAAATACCTCAGTACAAAAAAATCAAATTGGATCAAGTCAGAGAACCTGCAAAGCCATGGTTTTTGATAGCCAGGACGCAGACACATGTGGAAACGCTATTTACTAATATTGGGGTATTAGTATCACGCTTGGACTAGAAATAGCGTCCTTGATTAGTAATCAAAATGCCCTCCACTTAAATTTTAATTAAAAATTATCAGTTATGTCGACCGAAGACTTCCGGGATAATAAGTCACCTTCATTCTGCCAACGGCCTTGTCAAAAACGGCGGAGGAGCAGACAGAGCTTCAGGGCACTCTCTTGTCCTTGGAGTGGGATACTGCACGTAATGGTGGTGGAATTAGCAATGATCAACTGTATGAGAATGGAGAAGACAATGGAAACCACTGCATTAAAGACACGTAATATGTATCTACAGGACATGTGGCTGTCATTGAGAAAGTGTCATGATGATCTGTCTATTGGCAAAAGATTCCGGAATAGTCCCCCATTCGGATCTCCGAGAGCAGACTGCTAAGCGGGAGCCAATCATGAAAAAAAAAAAACTGAATAACCAACGAAAGCGTAATGTTCTACGGGTCGGGGAGCGTAATGTCAGAAGTGTAAACGTGGTAGGGAAGTAAGAAAATCTGAAAAGGGAAGTGCTCGATCTAGATACAGTGGGGTTCAATGATGTGAAATGGAAAAAAAAGACAAGCATGTCCATTATAATTATCCGGGCTGTTATGCCGTGGTCGGTTGATGAATCCTGAAGTGATTCCCAACGTTTCGTCTCCGACTGCGGGAGACATCTTCAAGGGGGTCCGTAGCTTGATGGAAGGTCCAACACACACACTGGCTCGGTACTGACTGCCGCTAAATTCCGTGTCCGCGCGCCCCCGCGCCGCGGCGTGACGTCACGTGTTTTGAAAACGTCAGTGCAATTGGCCGCTGTCCGTCGCCGTAGATCGCCGTTGCCATCACCCAGTAGTGGACGAGTGGTACACATCGTCTTTAACACCGGCATCCATATACCGTTTAATTTGACGCCCTCCTCCTTTTTGTTGAAATTATTTGGGTGTTTAGCGATTTCGATTGCCTCCCTGTAGAGCCTTTCGTAGTATCCGCTCGTGGCCGCTAGTACTTGCGTCTCCTCGAAACGAATATTGTGGTTCCCTGGCTGGAAATCATGCTCCGCAAAAGCTGATCGTTCCGTTTCTCCTCTTCTACAATTTCCCTTGTGCTCTTCCAAACGTTTAGAAACAGTTCTTTTGGTGGTACCCACATAAACATCACCACAGCTGCATGGGATCCTATACACTCCAGATTTTTCCAATGGTTTTCGAGCGTCCTTGGCAGGCCTAAGGTATTCCTGTATCTTCCTGGTGGGCTTGTAAATTATGGTAATATTCCGCTTTGCCAAGATCCTCCCTATTCCTTCCGTTACATTTTTAACAAACGTCAGGAAAACCTTAGATTTCGCAGTAGCCTGTACGTCAGTATGATTTCTGCATGGCTGCCTCAACGCACGTTTTATTTCGGCGGACGAATATCCGTTCTTCGTTAGTGCATTGTGGAGATGTTCCATCTCAGCGTCGAGCAACTCAGGTTCACAAATATTTCTAGCTCTGTCCGCTAACGTCTTGATAACACCCCGCTTCTGTTGTGGGTGGTGGTTCGAATCCCGGTGCAAATAATGGTCCGTGTGCGTGGGTTTGCGGTACACTGAGTGGCCCAAACTACCAGATTAACAAAGGCGGTTGTCCCATATGTCCGACTATAAATGCCACAAACAGACAAGGATACAAATTTATAAGAAAATATCATAATATACTGTAGAAAAATTACACCTATGAAACCAGCTTTTCAGTTACCAACAGTTTTGAGTTAACCAGCAATATTAAGGATGTAATAGTCCCATACACAGCAACACTTGCCTCCTGTGGCTTAGTAAACCTCCATACGTACATCCCCTGCAATGACACTCTCTCAATGATACGAAGCAATTTAATCAAATCCAAAACGCTAAGCAATGCAGAAACTTATGAACTATGACACTGCTTGAATTAATCCTCCCAAACAACTCTTTCTAGTCAATGACAAGTTTTACATGTAAAACCAAGGTCTGGCAATGGGTAGCAGCCTTGCAGGCTTGCTTGCAGACATACGAGACATAAACTGGAAGACGAACTATACTTAATTCATCCACAATTCACTGGAAAAATCGTATGTTATAAAAGATATATGGATGAATCAACTACTACGGTGTCGTAGCAGGTGGAGAGGTGATACTCCGACTTGGCGCGTCCCAGGTGGCGGATAGGGGGGTCCTCACCGGTTTACCGGCGGACTTGAGCGAAATAAAATAGCTCTCGCGGACGAAACACTAAACAACCTCTACGGCTAACAACCGTAGTTGTAACTCGGAGCTTGCTCCATACAAGGTTGACTACCTTTGAAAGTCAAACATGGAAGGAAATCTTTCAAGGAATAATCCACCGCTTGGCAATAACCAAGGAAGACTGCACTCGGATACGGTGGGCAGTCACCTGAAAGATAACTTGGATGAGTCGGAGCATCTGAAAATACCCAAAACGGACAGACGACCAAAACTCAAGACAGGACAAATAAACTACATTGCGACACACAATATAAATTCCCTCATACAACCAGGCAAACTCAAAATTCTGACGGATGAAATGGATCGCAAGGGGATTCTCATAACCGGACTTCAAGAAATGAGAAATACTGATCAGGAGCCGATAGAATCACAAGGATATAGGATTTATAAGGGAATACCAGGGAAAAGAGTCATGAAACAGTGTCCACAATTTGGAACAGGATTCGTGGTGAGTCTGAAAATAATAGAGTCCATAATAGAATTTAAAGCACAATCTCCCAGGCTCTCAACATTAACTCTAAAAGCTGCAAATAAAATGTACACAATAATAAATGCCCATGCCCCGACAAATGATAAAAATAATAAAAAAGAACACAGAGAAGAGGTAGAAAAATTTTGGGAGCTCTTATATCAAACGACGAATAACATTAATAAAAATCACATCAAAATTTTAATTGGAGACTTCAATGCCCAGTTAGGAAGGGAAAAGAGATATAGAGACATAATAGGGAAATGGACAGCACAAAGAAGAACAAACAAAAATGGCATAAGACTAGTGGAATTTTGCAGAAACCATGACATGATCTCAAAGTCGACGTATTTTAAGAGAAGACCAAGTAAACTGAAAACTTGGAAACATCCAGACTGGAAAAAAAGGAGAATGGCAACTGGACCATGTCTGCATGAATAAGAATTACCACAAGGAAATTTACAATGTGAAAGTACTGAGAGGGACAGATACCGGATCAGATCATTACATGATAAAAATTAAAATTAAATTAACCCCATTAGCAAAGAAAAAATCCCACCAGAAGAAGAAGAGAACCTATGACCCTCATAAACTGATACAAAATGAGGATTATGAAGCACAAACCAGGGATATAAAAATAACCGATGATCTGGAAGAAATAATTCCCAAATTGAAACAAATAGCTGAACAAGTTGCCCCTATAAATCCAAGGAAAAAACACCAGTGGTGGAACGATGAATGTGATGAAGCAGTGTTGGATCGACACCAAGCCTGGCTAAGGCATCAAAATGAAAAAACAGAAAAATCATATTTGGAACTCACAAAACAAAGGAAGACAACACAAAAAATAATAAGGAGAGTTAAACGTCAGTACCAAAAAGATATACTTCTAATGATAGAAACAAATAGTGAAAAAACATACTCAAGAGACTATTACAAAATATTTGGCAGACAATTACAAAGATATGATCCTCCAACATTAATGTTAAAAGATAAAGATAATAACCTAGCCCATAGCAATAGTAAAAATAAAGAAATTCTAGCAGAAACATTTAACAAGTTACTAAATTGTGAAGATCCCCCAGAACTTCTTCAGATAAACACAGAAACCCCAATTAAAACACCAGCAGAAAATATAAATCCACCTACAATTAATGAGGTCTACAGAGTTTTGAAAGAACTCAAAAACTACAAAGCAAGTGGAAAAGATCAAACGTTTGCTGAACTTTGGAAATATGCAGCAGAACCAGTAAAGATAGCATTACACCAATGCATAGTAAAAATCTGGAATGAAGAGAAATTACCAGAAAATTGGACTACTGCTATAATACATCCATTACATAAGAAAGGAGAAAAATCAAATCCAGACAACTATAGAGGAATTTCCCTTTTGGACTGCACGTATAAGATCATGTCAAGAATACTATACAACCGCTGTAAAGATCAACTAAAAATGGAACTGGGAGAATATCAAGGAGGATTTAGATCCTGGAGAAGCTGCCCAGAACAGATAATCACCTTGAAGTTAGTTATGGATGTCTACAAAAGAAAGCAAAAACAACTAGTCATAACCTTTGTAGATTTCAATATGGCGTATGATTGCATCCATAGACCTTCAATGATGAAAATATTAAGGAATTTTGGACTTGTTCCTAAATTAATAAAAATGATGCAGTTAACCTTAACAAACACCAAATCCAAAGTAAAATTTAGAGGAGAAATATCTGAACCATTTACGATTAAAACAGAGTTGAGACAGGGAGATTGTTTATCACCATTGGTATTCAATTGTGCTCTTGAATATGTAATGACAGAATGGTACAAGGAAAATCCTATGAATATTAAAATTGGAACTAAGAAAGATAAAATAAACCTAAATTGCTTGGGATTTGCTGATGACCTAGCATTACTAGCTAATAATATTCAGGAAGCCACGAAACAAATAACAAGCTTACAAAATATAGCACAAAAATTAGGACTCCAGATATAATTTGAAAAGACTGAAATAATGGTAACGGATCCACTTGTAATAGATCACATCACAGTAAACAATAGGGAAATTAAAATAGTGAAACAATTTAAATACCTGGGTGAAATTATAACACATAAATTCGACGAGAAACCTGCATGGCGAGCAAGAACTAATAAAATGATAAAAGCTCAAAAACTAACATGGTCTACGTACAATAAAAAATGTCTATCAATTAAAACAAAATTAAAACATTACAAGACGGTGGTTCAACCAGAGGTTACATACGGAAGTGAAACTCTTTTTAAAGTCACCCAGAAAAACAGAATTGACAAAATTTTAAAAGTAGAGAGAAGAATTGCTAGAACATGCATAAATAAGAAATATCAAAAAGCTGGGCAATGGCGGATAGTTCCAAATGAAGTGGTGTACAGAGAACTGGAGCCCATCACTGATACTATACGAAAGAAAAGGATCTCTTTTTGTGGTCACATTCTGAGGACACCAGAAACCAGATTATCAAGGATAATTATTGAGAAACTCTGGAATTTGAAACAACAAGGAGGATGGCTTAAGGAAATAAGAGAGGATATGGAAGAACTGGAAATAACTCTGGATGATTTGCAGAACAAAACGCCAAATTTAAAGAAGTTGAGGGACACAGAAATAAGATTTAAACCAAAAATTGACAAACGACATAAAATGAAAAGAGTATTTACAGATAAGAAACGACGAAAAGCATCGGAACGAATGAAGAGATACTGGGCCACTCGGAAGGGGAAAATACCAAAGAAGAGGACCAGAAATGATTGACTGAAGTGGTCCAATGAGGCCGTAAAAGCAGAAGAAGAAGAAGAATCAATAACACTTTTCAGTGGTCCAAAAGAAGAACTAAATAACCTATCAGATGAAATGAATATAATGCACCCAAATATCAGAATCAGACCATGAAAGGAATTAATTTCCTTGATATGACGATTCACAGTTACAATAACAAGTATATTTTCCAAATATATAGAAAACTCACTATCACTGATGTTGCCAGTAACAATACCTCATGACACCCAAACCAACAGCATCCATGTTCTTGAAGTCATCTGTAAACCGTGTAGTTCGCATCCGCATCAGTGAAGCAGACATATGTAAAGGAATGAACATACTAAAATTAATAGCCAAAAATGATGGATATAACACCTCCCCCAAAAAAACGCTATATGAAAAAATCCAAAGTAAACTTAAGCACCACCACCATCACAAGTCAAAAAAGAAATGAAAAGATCTGCCAGTCTTCCATCGTAGCACAGTATCATACAAACTCACAACCATTTTCAGACCACATAACATAAAAACTAAGGATAAACAAAAAAAATTAAAACTGTTCACAACAATAGATCTTCCTCCTCAAAGCGGCTTTCAGTGACTCTTTCCAACCATCCGCTCTCTCCTCTGAATTTAAGAGTGGAATTCCCATTGCACTCTTAATGGTACGCTATTTCCCTTGTTACTAATTTCACCAAAGGTTGTTTTGACTTTGCTGTATGCTGAGGCATTACTTCCGACAGTCATTTCTTTTTCGATTTCTTCACATTTTTCATAGAGCCATTTTGTCTTAGCTTTCCTACACTCCCTATCTATTTCATTCCTCAGCGACCGGTATTTCTGATTTTCCCTGAACATTTTTGTACTTCCTCCTGTCATCGATCAACTGAAGTATTACTTCTCTTACCCATGGTTTCTTCGCTGTTACCTTCTTTGTACCTGTATTTTTCTTTAAAATTTCTGTGACTGCCCTTTCCAGAGATGTTAATTTCTCTTGAACCGAACTGCCTATTCTTCACTGCAGTATCTACAGGCTCAGAGATCTTCATGCGTATCTCAGCAATTCTTAGTACTTTCGTATCCTACTTCTTTGTGCCTGATTCTTCGTGAGTAGTCTCTTAAAATTCAGCCTCCTCTTCATGACTACTAAACTGTGATCTGAGTCCGTATCTGCTCCTGGATATGCCTTACGATCCTCTATCTGATTTCGAAGTCTCTTTGTGACCATGTAATCCAGCTAGAATCTTTCCGTATCTCCTCGTCTTTTCGAAGTATGTCTCCACTTCTTGAACAGGGCCTTCGGTTTTACTGGCTGAAATTTATTGCAGAAGTCAATTAGTCTTCTTCCCTTGTCATTCCTAGTACCAAGCCTATATTCTCCTCTATAGCTTTCTGTTGTTCCTTCCCCTACTACCGCATTCCAACCGTCAATGACAATTAGAGTTTAACCTCCCTTTACGTACTGAATTATCGGTTCAGGAGCGTAATATAGTTTCTCTATCTCTTGATCTGCTTGCAACGTCGACATGTGGTCCTGAATTATTGTGGTTGGTTGCCGTCGATTCTGAAGAGAACAATCCTCATCAGACTCTTTCTATTACAGGCCACATGTCCTGTGAATAAACATCGTGTGTCTTTAATGCAGTGGTTTACATTGCCTCCTGGATCGTCACGCCGTTGATCATTGCTGATTCTTCCGCCAGGGGCAGTTTCGCACCCCAAGAGAAAGAGAGTGCCCTGAACCTCTGTCCGCTCCTCCCGCCTTCTTTGATAATGCCGCTGGCAGAATGAGGGTGATTTCTTATGTCTGAAGTCTTCGGTCACCATTGCTGACAATTTATATTCAAAATTTAAGCGGTAGTAGGGTTGGAACCCGGGACAGAGGACATTCCGATTACTAATTCACGGCGCTACGCCTAAATCAAGGGTCACCCATTAACTCCAAATTTCGCCGCTCTATACTAGTGGTTACGTTCGTCAAACGTCTTACATTGACGTCTGCCGTTATTTTACGCTGTGTTGCTTGTCTGTTAGCACTAACAACGCTGCGCGAACGGCGCTGCTCTCGGTCGTTAAGCGCTTGGCGTCAGCCACTGCGTTGTTCGTGGTGAGAGGTAAAACCTGAAATTTGGTTTTCTAGGCACACCCTGGACGCTGAGGATCTTGAAACATTGGTTTCCTAACGATTTCCGAAATGGAATATGCCATCCGTCTATCCTACAGCTACCCCTTCCGCTTTCAAAGTCTATTAATTCTCGTCGCCACCTGAGTACAAATGACAGCTCCGCGAATGCGCTACCCTTTTGTTCCTTGTGTATGCAATACTACCACCACCTGTATATGCGCATATCTCTGTCCCATGACTTTTGTCACCAAAATGTATATTAGTCAAGCATCCTGTGCATATACACAGGATAGCTGCGCTCACTGCGTGGTGGTGAAGTGGAAGTAAGGTGTCCGTCAAGCAGACGCTAAATCACACTAGGGCGCTTACTAACCTTTGCTCGTGCGCCTCGAGGTCTTTTGGACGTTGTTGGCCCTTCTCCAGAACCAGTGTGGGCAGGCTGGAGCACACAAGGGGAGCAGCGGGCGCCTCCTCCTCCGGTTCTGGACCGCTCAGCTTCTGCAGCCGCTCTGCCGCAGAGTCGCGCCGCATGTCGGTCATCTCCGTGCCACACTCGTCCTCTGAGAACATATCAGTCCGTCGATCAGTATCGTCTGGAACCTGCACATCTTCTTTTTACGAATATTTCTTTCGTGTCTTTGACAAGAGGTATCCTTATGACGGGTGGTTCAGTATTCAAAGGTAGACATCTGAAAGAAATTAGAACGTTTTTCCTAACTGTGGTGTCAGTATGATTATAGAATTAAGCAGCTACTTAATTACGAGTTGGTTAGAAGACAGCAGCACTTCTGATGCCACTCTCGCTAACGGGCGCGATAAAGCTAGCGGGAATTATATCAGAATGTTAGAAGTAGTCATAATAAACCTACAGTCGCCCATTACAAACACTATTGTAAGGAGCTTAAAAATGTTATTAGGAAGGCAAAGAGTATGTGGTGCTCAAATAGAATATCAGATTCGCAGGATAAAATTGAAACTATATGGTCAGTTGTTGAGGAAGTGTCTACACAGCATCACAAGGTCGACGATGTACAGTCACTTCGTAGTAAAAATATTTCTGTTACTGATAAATCAGATCTATGTACAGTATTTAACAATCATTTTGTGAGCATTGCTGGTGAATTAAATTAAAAAAGTTAGTTTCTACAGGATATCACATAACTCTCTTAGCATATGCCTTTACGAGATTGATGTCTGAAGTACTCCTCTGTGATACAGACAAGGGGGAGATTGAGTCAATAATTAAATCACTGAAGACTAAAGACTCTCATGGATATGATGGAGTGCCTAGCAGGATTCTCGAACATATTCTCAGTTCGAATATAATGAATTTCCTTGAGACACAGAAGTTGCTGTCCATGCATCAGCACGGCTTTAGAAAGCATCGCTCCTGCGAAACGCAACTAGCCCTTTTTTCACATGAAATCTTGCGAACCATGGGTGAAGGGTATCAGACGGATGCCATATTCCTTGACCTCCGTAAACCGTTTGACTCGGTGCCCCACTGCATATGGTATTAGCATATGGGATTGGTTCCCAAATATGTGAATGGCTCGAAGACGTCTTAAGTACTAGAACCCATGACGTTGTCCTCGATGGTGAGTGTTCATCGGAGGTGAGAGTCTCATCTGGAGTGCCCCAGGGAAGTGTGGTAGGTCCGCTGTTGTTTTCTATCTACATGAATGATCTTTTGGATAGGGTGGTTAGCAATGTGCTGCTGTTTGATAGTGATGCTGTGGTGTACGGGAAGGTGTCGTCGTTGAGTGACTGCAGGAGGATACAATATGACTTGGACAAGATTTGTGATTGGTGTAAAGAATGGCAGCTAACTCTAAACATAGATAAATGTAAATTACTGCAGATGAACAGGAAAAAGAACCCCGTAGTGTTTGAATACTCCATTAGTAGTGTAGCGCTTGACACAGTCACGTCGATTAAATATTTGCGCGCAACATTGCAGAGCAATATGAAGTGAGACAAGCATGTAATGGCAGTTGTGGGGAAGGCGGATAGGCGTCTTCGGTTCATTGGTAGAATTTTGGGAAGATGTGGTTCATCTGTAAAGGAGACGGCTTATAAAACATTCATACGACCTATTCTTAAGTACTGCTCGAGCGTTTGGGATCCCTATCAGGTCGGATTGAGGGAGGACATAGAAGCAATTCAGAGGCTGGCTGCTAGATTTGTTACTGGTAGGTTTGATCATCACTGAGGAAATTTAGAGAACCAGCATTTGAGGCTGACTGCAGAACAATTTTACTGCCGCCAACTTATATTTCGCGGAAAGACCACAAAAATAAGTTAATAGAGATTAGGGCTCGTACAGAGGCATGTAGGCAGTCATTTTTCCCTCGTTCTGTTTGGGAGTGGAACAGGGAGAGAAGATGCTAGTTGTGGTACGAGGTATCCTCCGCCCCGCACCGTATGGTGGATTGCGGAGTATGTATGTAGTTGAAGATGTAGATGTAGAATACTGTGCGGCTCATGCTAGCTCTGTACTTAGCCATATTTGTAATTTTTCCTTTAGCAATTGTCAGTTTACTGAGCGATTAAAATACTCAGTAGTAAAGCCGATTTATAAAAAGGGAGAAAGGGCTAATGCAGAAAATTTTAGACCAATTTCTATGCCATCAGTGTTTGCTAAAGTTATTGGAAAGATATGTACGTAAGGATAATTGTTCATTTTATTTCACATAATTTGCTATCAAATGTGCAGTTCGGCTTTAGAAGTCGTTTAACAATGAAAATGCTATATTCTCTTTTCTCTGTGAGGTACTGATTGGATTAAACAAAAGGTTTCAAACGCTGGCGTATTTTTTGATTTAACTATGGCGTTTGATTGTGTTGATCAGAAAATATTGGTTCAGAAGTTGGACCATTACGGAATACGGGAAGTAGTTCACAATTGGTTCACCTCTTACTTTAACAACAGACAGCAAAAGGTCATTATTCACAGTGTCGAAAATGGCTGCGATGTGGAGCTGAGTGGGGTACAGTCAAAAGGGGGGGAGGGGGGTTGCCCCTGAGATTAGTGCTGGTGCCACTCCTGTTCCTTATTTATATAAATTATATGTCCCCTAGTATTACAGGTGACTCTAAAATATTTTTGTTTGCTGATGACACTAGCTTGGTTCAAAATGGTTCAAATGGCTCCGAGCACTATGGTACTTAACTGCTGTGGTCATCAGTCCCCTAGAACCTAGAACTACTTAAACCTAACTAACCTAAGGACATCACACACATCCATGCCCGAGGCAGGATTCGAACCTGCGACCGTAGCGGTCACGCGGTTCCAGACTGTAGCGCCTAGAACCCCACGGCCACTCCGGCCGGCACTAGCTTGGTAACAAAGGATGTTGTGTGTAACTTTGGCTCAGGATGTTGCTTGTAACTTTGGCTCCGTTTCAAATAGCGCAGTTCATGACATAACTTCATGGCTTGTAGAAAATAAACTAACGCTAAATCACAGTAAGACTCCGTTTCTACAGTTTCTAACACACAGTTCAACAAAATCCGACGTTTTAATTTCACAGAATGGGCATATGATTAGTGATACTGAACAGTTAAAATTTCTAGGTGTTCAGATAGATAGTAAACTGTCGTGGAAAGCCCACGTTTAGGATCTTGTTCAATGACTTTACTATTCGAACGATATCTGAAGTAAGTGATAGTTCCTTACGAAAATTAGTCTACTTTGCTTATTTTCATTCGCTTATGTCGTATGGTATTATATTTTTGGGTAACTCTTCCCATGCTAAAAGTAAATTTTTGGCTCAGAAACGGGCGGTTCGGGCAGTAAGTGGTGTAAGATGGCGAACCTCTTGTCGACTCCTGTTCATTAGTTAGAGTACTTTGACATTCCCCTCTCAATATATGCATTGCTTACTGCCGTTTCTTGTTAACATATCAGCTTATTCCCAAGAATAAGCATCTCTCACTCAGTTAATACTCCACAGAAATCCAACCTGCTTTTGCATCGGACTCCCTTAACTCTTGTGCAAAAAGGTGTGCAGTATTATGTTGCACCCATTTACAGTCAGTTACCACAAGAATTAGAAAATCTTAGCAGTAATCCACGCGTTTTCAAATCGAAAGTGAAGAGTTTCCTCATGAGTCACTCCTATTATGTTGAGGAGTTCCTTGAAAAATTAAGCTGACCCTTACGTTATATTTTTGACTAAGTTTACTGAAACTTATGGCCTGACCTTTTTTGGGTTCATAAATATCTTATTTTTATCTGTTATTACTTTGATGTTGTAATTTCATGTACTGACACAATCCATGACCTTAGAGATTTGCTCCTCAATTTGGTCCTACGTAAATTGACATGTAAATAAATACATAAATAACATAAATAACTGATACAAAGTAAGTGGATGGAAGGGCTAGGTTGAGGTGGGTATGATGCTTTTCTTCAAGACACATTACACTTTTATTTCAAATAACTTCCATGAAAAGAAAACAATGTTCAAAACTCTCGTTCAATGTATTTGAGGCAACATAATGTCAAACAGTAAAACGGATGTACCTCCATAACATCCTCAGCAATTACAAAATGCAGCTACAGTAACTTACGAAAAGGCATTGTAATAAATCAAATTTAATAAAAAAAATTTTTAAATTCCCCATAATTCATGCATGAAAAATACTACCGTCATATGAATGGCATTAAGTCTCAATCAAGTAAAACTACAAAGCCGGGTTGAAAAGTAATGCCTCCCAATTTTTGTGTCAAAAGTATTAAAGCCTTTCAAATAAAACTAACGTTATTAATATTCTACAGCTTTATTCTTCATTTCTACATGTTTATTTTTCGACATAATAACGCTGGCGACGAACACTTTTCCCCCAAAGAGTGACCAGCTTGTTGATACCGGCACTGAAGTCTGTTTAACTCTGTTGATGAACCCATAAACTGACTGCTCCCTGCAGTGGTTTATCACTACCAAACTCTAATCCCCGCATGTGTGCTTTAAGTTATGGAAACATGTGAATATCGGATCGGGCTAAGTCGGGACTGTATCATGATCGATGCTAGTGAAAATAAGGCGTCAGATTGTCGCAAATGTCGTAGCGTACGAGTGTGGGTCGGCATTGTCATACTGGAAGAAAGGGTAATTAGTGTGTGGCAGGACACTGTTTATCACACACAGAGAATTATTAGATGGATCATAAAGTTAGTAGCGTTTTTGTATTGCATGTTGATATTTCAGTTGCTATGGATTTATTTATGGATTTTAATTTTTTGCTTATTGTTCACTGTTCCTATTTGAGTTTACATGTAGTCATTTGGCGACAGTGGGTGGAGCTGCGGATGGTAGAAACTGTTTTTCAAAGTGAAGAAATTGGAATATCTCCAACATACTCTTCCGTTTGAGTAGAAAAGAGGGGTGTCAGCAGCAGAGGCAACCATAAACATTCGGGCCCTGGAATGGGATAACATTATCGATCAGAGCACGGCAAGAAAATGGTTTTCTTGTTTTAAGGAAGATCGTTTTGACCACTGACTCGTCATGTTCAGGAAGACCTTCGGGGTTTGTTGCAGATCGAACGCATTAATAAGCAATGATCTACGTTAGTGTATCTGAGAATTGTCAAATGTGATGAATTGTGATCGTCCTACCATCGTGCGACAGTTGCATGCAATGGTGAAGATTAAAAAATTGGGTGTTTGTGTACCGCATGCTCTAAACAAAAATCACAAAAAGGATTAGGAAACCATAAGTGCATCTTTGCTTTGTCCTCATCAACTGACTCGTTAATATCACCTATCACACCTATCCTGTATCGTTACTGGTGACGAGAAATGGTGTCTTTATGCTCACGTAAGGACAATAAAGGAATATTTCAGCCCAAATAGAGCAGTTACTCCCTGTAAAGAAAACCACAAAAGATAATGTTATGCGGCTGGTGGAACAGCGACGGCATGGTGTACTATAAATTGCTTTCCCGAAGTGTTCCAATGGATTCCAATGGTTCAAATGGCTCTGAGCACTATGGGACTTAACATCTGAGGTCAACAGTACCCTAGACTTAGATCTACTTAAACCTAACTAACCTACGGACATCACACACGTTCTTTCCCGAGGCAGGATTCGAACCTGCGACCGTAGCAGCAGCGTGGTTCCGGACTGAAGCCCCTAGAGCCGGTCATCCACAGCGGCCGGCTTTCCCGAGGTGTAAGCATCACTGCTGACATTTATTGTCCACATCTGGGACATCCTGCAGACGCAGTCCAAGGATGAGTATGAGGATGAGGAAGACTACGTGCAGTGATGCTACTCCACAACAACGACCGCCCGCATTCTGCTAGACCAACAAAAAGCACTATATAGTAGTTGTGTAGGGAAGTCAGTCCTCACCCACCTGATCTTACCTCCTCAGATTGTCATTTTTCCCGCTCTCTGTTGAACAACCTCCAAGGAACTTCCTTTTCAGATGAAAATGCTCTCCGAATATGGCTTGACGAGTTTTTCGCCTCAAAACCACGTGATTTCTACAGTCGTTGAATCGGAAAGTTGCCCCAGCGTTGTCAAACTGTTGTGAATAGTGAAGGAGAATATACAGGATGTTTAGAAATTCCCGTTAAGAACATAGGACTTGTTGAGGGGAGTGAGTACATAATATTTTGAATAGGAACCCATGTCCGGAAACGTTTCCGCTCTTGGACGGTTTCAATTAAGATGTCTAGCTCATCCGTTTCTGCTTGAGGAACTGAATTTGGCGTGACACAATACAGTTTGTAGGTAAGAATTCAAAAGGAAATATAACGAATCAACGACCGAGCGAGGTGGCGCAGTGGTAGCTCACTGGACTCGCATTCGGGAGGACGACGGTTCAATCCCCCGTCCGGCCATCCTGATTTAGGTTTTCCGTGATTTCCCTAAATCGCTCCAGGCAAATGCTGGGATGGTTCCTTTGAAAGGGCACGGCCGACTTCCTTCCCCATTCTTCCCTAATCCGATGACACCGATGGCCTCGCTGTTTGGTCTCTTCCCCCAAACAATCCATCCAATAACGAATCAACGTTGGTGGTCGCCACATAGAGCCGCTGTTGTGATGAATCAGTACTGCTCTGTAAGTATATTTTGCAGGGTGACTTTTTGGTTTTGGGATGATGTAAACACGTAATGTTTCAGTGTTAATACAAATAAATATACTATGTAATAAATGAATGTTTCTCTATGTTTGCTTTAGAAATGTTACCTACTAATTGTAATGTGTCACGCCCAATTCATTCTTCAATCAGAAGTGGATGAGTTAAACATCTGAACTGAATTCGTCGTAGAACGGAAACGATATGCTTCCGGACATTGGTTCATGTTCAGAATATTATGTACTCACTCCCCTGTACAAGTCCTAGAAGTTTGTAGCGAGAAATTTCCGAACAACCTGTATTATTGACGACTAAGAGCTCGTCATGTGTATCAGCCGTGTTTATCAAACTTACAGAAAAAACGCTACTGTCTTAAGCAGCAATCTAATACGTTACACACCTCCATGTTACACGCTACAACTCCGACCTCTGTAGCGGTGGAGGGCTGCAAATATTTAGACACGAAGAATAATGATATAGAATGTTGTTAACATTTGTTTTATTTAAGAACTTTTACATCATCACATATTGACTTCGGAGCCATTACTTTTCAGCATGACCTCGTATTTTTTTGCATAGACATCAGCCAATGCTCATCAACAAAGTTAATACAAACTATACTTATGACTTGTCCTATCACTGAGCTCTGATTAAATACAGCAAGCCAACAAGACTGTGTCAACCGCGCTCATACACCTAAAACAAACATCTTACGTTAGACTAGCCATACCATAAGTTTTTTGAGTCAGACCAGAGCTTTTCTGAATATAAAATAAGGCCAGTCAGCAACTCCGTATTTGCAACGAAACACACCAGCGTTCACAGTCCCGGGCACGCGACCATAAGCACTTTGGATCAGTTGATGGTAGACGCCACTGTTGACAATACAGAGCGAGAAAAACAAACACGTCTAAGTCTGTAGCGGCATAGATTCCGTCGATGGTAGCTATAGGTTGAAACCTGGCGGCGGACGAAACTTCTGCTGCCACTAGTCACTACACAGCAAACGGCAGGGTGCTTTGTTTCGGAAGCGCTTCAGTCGCAACGACCACAGCACCCATACATCGTAACAGTGGCGACTTTTGAGTTAGCCTAGTATGAAAAATCAAGGCACTCTGATAAAACTTCTCGAACTAGAAAAAAATAAAGGTTTGGGAGAGATATTATAATTCAGAATGAAAGGATATCAATATTAAGATTCGCTGATGACACTGATATTGTTAATGAAAGTTGGGTACAGTTGCAGGACATTTTGAATTAAACGCGCTATCAAATGAGTACATACAACTCTGTGAGAGTAAACCGAAAAACACGCGAAAGTAGTGAGAGTAGCAGAGATACAATTAGCGATAAACTTTAAAAATTGGGTGACAGTGACGTATAAGAAGTGATTGATTTACGCTACGTTAGAAGCAAAATACATGAAGGACGAAGCAAATCTGTCATGGGTCAAAATGTTCAAATGGCTCTGAGCACTATGGGACTTAACATCTATGGTCATCAGTCCCCTAGAACTTAGAACTACTTAAACCTAACTAACCTAAGGACATCACACAACACCCAGCCATCACGAGGCAGAGAAAATCCCTGACCCCGCCGGGAATCGAACCCGGGAACCCGGGCGTGGGAAGCGAGAACGCTACCGCACGACCACGAGATGCGGGCAAATCTGTCATGAAAAACGCACTAACAAAGAGGGCACTCCCGACTAAAGGAATTCTACTACACTGAAGAGCCAAAAAAACTGGTATAGCCAGGCATATTCAAATAGAAAGCTGTGTAAACAGAAAGAATACGGCACTACGGTCGGTAACGCCTACATAAGACAACAAGTGGCTGGCACAGTTGTTAGATCGGTTACTGCTCCCACAATGGCAGGTTATCAAGATTTAAGCGAGTTTGAACGTGGTGTTACAGACAACGCACGAGAGATGAAACTCAGCATCTCCGAGGTAGCGATGAAATGGAGATTTTACCTTACGACCGTCTCACCAGTATAACTTGAGTGTAAAGCATCCGGAAAACATCAAATCTCCGACATCGCTGCGGCCGGAAAAAGATTCTGCAAGAACGGGCAAACGACGACTGAAGAGAATCGTTCATTGTGACGGAAGTTCAACCCTACCGCAAATTACTGCAGATTTCAGTGCTTGGCCATCAACAAGAGTCAGCTTCCAAACCATTCAACGAAACATCATCGATAATGGCATTCGCAGCCGAAGGTCCAGTCGTGTACCCTTCATGACTGCACGACACAAAGATTTAGGCTTCGCCAGGGCCCGTCAACACCGACATTGGACTGTTGATGACTGGAAACGTATTGCCTAGCCGGACGAGTCTCGTTTCAAACTGTATCGAGCGGATGGACGTGTACGGGTATGGAAACAATCATATGAATCCATGCACACTGCGTATCTGCAGGGGACTGTTAAAGTCGGCGGCGGCTCTGTAATGCTGTGGGGTGTGTGCAGTTGGAGTGATATGGGACCCCTCATACGTCTATATACGACTCTGAAAGGACACGTAAGTAAGTATCCTGTGTGATCAACTGCATCCATTCATATCCATTGTGCATTCCGACGGACTTGTGCAATTCCAGCCAGACAATGTGGCACCCCATACAGAGTGGCTTCAGGAACACTCTTCTGAATTTAAACACTTCTTATGGCCACCAAATTCCACAGATATGAAAATTATTAAGAAAATCTTGGATGCCTTGCATCGTGTTGTTCAGAAGGGATCTCCACCCCCTCGTATTCTTACCGATTTATGGACAGCCTTGCAGGATTTACGGTCTCACTTCCCTCTAGCACTATTTCAGACATTAGTCCAGCCCGTGCTACGTCGCGTTGCGGCACTTCTACGTTCTAGCGCAGACTCTACACGATACTAGGCAGGTGTATTAGTTTCTTTGGCTCTTCAGTGTAGTATCAGTCATAGGCCTTAACTTGAGGTATATGATTGGAGCAAAGCATTATGTGGAATTGAAACAATGACTGAGGGAAAAACGGAAGAGAAAAGAATCAACGCTTTTGGTATGTGATGCTACAGAAGGATACTGAAAACTACATGAACTGATATGATAACAAATGAACAGGTTTCCCGCGGAATCTTTCAGAAAGGGAACATGGGAAAAACATCGACATGAAGAGGAGAAAGGATTATAGGATATGTATAAAGACATCAAGGAATTATATCCATGGTACCTAAGGGAGTTGTAGAGGTTAGAAACAGTAAGAAAAGATACAGACTGCAAAAAATTTTAGAAGACTGCCACATTTTGGTTCTATCTTGGAGACAATTGGCCTTTGTACGAGATCCAAAAACACTGTACCCGCACATTTCATTTCTTCTAAAGTTGGTGAAAAGCTTAAGACCTAGAGAACGTGTTTCCTGCGACACATATAACGCAGCGGTAGTTTACTTTATCGAACACAACGTTTGACCCAAAAAATGCGTAAGGTTCTCTATTAAAAAGCTGCAGGTCTGCATTAACATCGCACCTACGGGAAGAAGGGCATAGTATTGCAAGTCTTGCCGGAAATCGAGTAATAGCCGATAGGCAAGAGAAAGGCCAGGTTTGAAATCTTTTGGAGGAAGCGGAAATCTTTGAACACAAAAAAGATAGTACAGAGAACACGTTGGATAGCCGGACTTAAGGCATCACACTATTTGGCTTGTGCAGTTAGCTGTAATGTAAGGGAGGATCACCTATACAAGTGACACACGATCCAGAAGATCTTCGAAATCGGTTTTGCCTTAAGGACTGTTTCTTTTTTATCGATACATGTACACGCAATGAATGACCAGTTTATCGCTACGATCTACCCGTCAAAGTTAACTGTGGATATTTTATGGACCAACTTCCGAAGTAGCCTTCGTTCGTCTAGGTTTTTTACTTTTTTTAATTCTTGAAAATATCGTGTGAATGGCAATACCTTAAGAACTTGGTGTACTCCCATGATGAATTAAAGTACTAAATTTTACTGAGAACAATTCTTCAAATACACTTTATATAATAGCACAAATTTCCAGTACAGTTTACAATTATGTTTTAATTTTTAAATGTGTAGATTGCATCTAAAGATGTAGCTGGTAGCAGTGAATCCGGTAGTGTGGTCAATCAAAAACCAAGTTCTACCACCTGTCAGCGGTTTTTCATTCGTCAAGACACAAGCTGGGATTTGTCTCATAAGTAATTATAGTTGAGGACTTTGGTTGCTGCTCTGAGATGAACAGGTTCTTGGTTCAGGGGGTTCGAGGCAGGCTACATGAAATCAGTCAGAAGACTGCGGATGCATAAGAAAAAAAAACGCAACACGCAATTAGAACCATTGAAAAAGTTTTAAAAGTAATGGGACAAATAAGTCTTTTACAAAAATGCACTTTTTAGGGACTATGATTAGGACTAGATAGTAGTCCTGCTAGTCAGCGATGCTATGTACTTTCATGCTGCTATAATTTAAAAGTACTCAACAGGCTGTTTTAACGCATGACCGTAATATCTTATCTTAACTAAAAAAATGGTTCAAATGGCTCTGAGCACTATGGGACTTAACGTCTGTGGTCATCAGTCCCCTAGAACTTAGAACTACCTAAACCTAACTAACCTAAGGACATCACACACATCCATGCCCGAGGCAGGATTCGAACCTGCGACCGTAGCGGTCACACGGTTTCAAACTGAAGCGCCTAGAACCGCAAGGCCACACCGGCCGGCTATCTTAACTAAATCTTTGAGAAAGAAACGTGAGATACGGAGGAGGATGGAAGGCTGCAGAAATGATGCAACTTTGCGTAGCCGCACAATCGTGCTGAGGTGGTACATTCCCCCCTGTAACCGGAGATGTGTTGACTCAAAGGAAACAATGAGAGCGTTGTTAGTCAGGAGTCCACGCAGGTAAGTAACGGAAAAACCCGCGTTAGTCTGGGTGATGCATGAGTGCAGTTTTCTTACCGTATCAGAGTGGAGTTATTTCTTCCCACCTGTGTCGAACTAAAAGCATAGGCCTAAATATGTCAAGACATCTTCGCATATCTCCATTTGTTTATGGTGGGTGAAATCAGATATACAGAAAACTTATCGATGCGTAATTCTACTAAGGAACAATTTCACTAATGTATGTATTCCGTACATTATACCATTTTATAGTTAAAGCCGACGGTGTTTCATGTAAATATTGGCGACTTTCTGTCGATTCGTCCACGTATGGATGCAGTAAAAATACCCTAATCTCCCTCAATGCGTTCTCACGATCCTAAGCGATATTCACGATGAAGTCAGAAAGTTACAGCACGTAATTCATTGAACGCCGATTCTCTGAAAGTCCGTTTCACGAGATGGACATGTCATTCATTCCAGTGATCATCTCCGTTCCACTTCGTATGGGCAGTACTGAGCTATCACGATTCTGTGTGAACCTTTCTGCATTCAGTAACTGGTGTCACTCATAGCTGATAAGCCCCAAAAACTTCGCAATAGCACTAGGACTGATCGTATTAGTGCCTTTTGTTTAGTTTCACATACAGATTCCCCCCCCCCCCCCCCCCCACTCCCAACTGCGCCAGGTGTTGAGATAGGTTTTTTACTAAGACATAATAGTCTATAAGTGCCACATCAATGAAGGTTCATCTTGCGTTTGTAAATATCTCCCTCCTTTTCCTCACCCGCATCTTCAAGAGGCATCTGAAATTTATGTCTCATTTTTGGTGTAGACATTGAATAACAGGCTGTAGTTTGCATACGGAGGGCTTCTTAATGTCCACTTCTCGAGTCCTTTACGCTGCTGTTGCTAATGTTACGTGTGGCAAGTTACGTGCAACGTGAGTGAATAATTTAGGAATCTAGATTTTGCGGGATGTTTTCACGGAAAGAAACCAGTCACTGGAAACGTAGAATACGAGGGAACAGTTTAATAAGGTGACTCGATAGACTGCCAGAAATTTGAAGAATAGCATGTTTGTCATCAGTTGTAGAAATTTATTATTTATTTTCTACCGGTGTCGGTAGTAGCGACCATCTTCACAGGAAGATCATAAATCTATACATTAGATATAAATGCAGATCAACTTTCCGTTGGATAAATCGAAAAGTATCAGTCATAAAATGTTTACGGAACTACATATAACAGGCCATTGTACAAAACTGGCCTCACTATGATTACGCAGAGCGATTACTAGGCTGATCCTCGTATTATTACCTTAATGGACTTTCTGTTTAGTCATAATTAAGTTAATTTTAAAGATGATATCATTTTTAATTGTTTCCTTAATTTGTAATATGTTTGTGTTTAACATTAACTTATCAAAAAACAATTCGTTCTTTCAATGTTGGCAAGAACGTACAATGGTCTTGCCTCTAGGAATAATGCAAAAATGTTGCTTGAGAATGTTTTCGTCCGCGTTGTAAATAAATTGATACAGAGAATCTTGTAGGCAAGGCAACCATAGCTGTAACTATGCCCCTTCAGCTGTATTTAAACTTTTTATTATCAGATCATAAACGGTTTCGTGGTACTGAAAACCGCATCCAAAAAGGTTCAATTGGCTTTAACACTATGGGACTTAACTTCTGAGGTCATCAGTCCCCTAGAACTTAGAACTACTTAAACCTAACTAACCTAAGGACATCACACTCATCCATGCCCGAAGCAGGATTCGAACCTGCGACCGTAGCGGTCGCGCGGTTCCAGACTGTAACGCCTAGAACCGCTCGGCCACCCTGGTCGGCAAAACCGCATCTTCCGGTGCCATCTGCATAACAATGAAACGTGGAAGAGTAGCTCTAACTGAAATGAGTAGCACTGAAACGAAAAAAAAAGAATTTTTAAAAACATTTTAAACAGAAAAAACTGTATTCGCGTAACTAAGACATAAGAACTGAGGAGGTTTGAACATGGAATCCAACATTGGTTGTCAGAGCAAACTAATGAACCGCTAAATGGCGGTACCTCAGTGAATCAAAAGCAGTCGAACGTAGCGAACCAAGTCAAAAAATGGTCGATGGAGCCTAAGCAAATTACATTATGTTAATCCACTGATAACATGAAGACGGAGATATAAAGGAAATAAACACGTACCTCAACGCCAGCCTGTGCGTATTCTCGGAGCACGGAATGCAACAGCGTACTATGAAATACTGACACTGGGAAAATAGACAGACAGCCCCTAGAGGGCTCGCGCATGTGCAGACGATGCTATGGGGGGTACACATCTGGATGTCTATGGCACATGTGGCAGTGGACAGGCGTCATCACAGTTGTGGACTATGTGAAAATTATTGAGGATAGACCACGTACATCTTTATGCATGATGTATTACCCGACAGTAGTGACATTTTCCAGCGCAATAACAGTCAATGTCATGACAGTCAACTATGGCTGACGTCTCTCTAATGACCTAGACGTTGAGAAATGGCATGCCTTACTTCTTAGTTTACAGCCTTCCTTTAACAGTTCTTAGTTACAACTGATTACTGAACGCTAGTAAGATACTGGATTCAGTGTTGTTCTAAAGTGGTCTGTTAACTACATCTTGAACATGTTAGTCACATAAATGAAATTCGCACGAATATACGTATTGCTGAACTTACTGAACATGTGTATGATGCTAGAAACAGAATATTGCTAAATCTATTTCGCTTATAAATAGGTTTGAGACACCGGATCACATTTATACGTGGGACACGTTTGCGCAGGGCACTTTTCTCATGAACTATTCTTGCTACAGCGCTACCGATAGTGGCAGATTACTACCTACATCTATTCAAGGATGTCACGGACATCACGGCACGAGTTGAATGTACGTCTTAACGCGAAGAACATGTTTGTCTTATTGTGCATGGTGAGTAAATTTTGTTATTAAAATACCGAAGCTCCTAGGGGGGCATACGTTTTAGAAATGAGAATACAAAAATATATGTTAATATGCGGGAGATTATTCTATTTTACTAAATTCATTTGTATAATTCGAAAGCCTGAATGTTACTAATGTAGATAAGAAACTAATTCAGGCATGGCGATGGGGCACGTTTAGGCACTATTTTTAATTTCCATTCTAGCTGATATCCCAATGAAGCAGTTGGAAAGGGAGTCTAAAAAAATAAAAGCACAAGACAATAAAATGTAGGCAGTGCTAAAACAGGTAATTCAGCCAAATAAATCTGAAGTAGAAAGAATTAATTTTACGAGAGCAAGGACTGGTATGGTCAAAGAATTGCTAAAACAAGAACAAGGAAGAACGCGGATAGGCCTGTCTCTGATATCGTCAATGCTCTGCTTAAAACGCAAGCTTTCACATGGTAACTTTCATTCTCTCCTGCCTTCTGGCTTTGAATTTGTTACCTGAAACGATGCAACAAATCGAAAAGAAATAACGAATGGCTCCAGTGCATTAGATGTAAAATGTGGGGTCACAGCGATTGTGCCACAGGAAAAACATTTTTCGTGTGCACAAAATTGAACGTCCGAGAACGATGTCAATAGGCTTTTATTTAAGATTCAAATTTCTATGTAAGCCGTATTATGCTTGTAGTATTTTCAAATAATACGTTTACTGGAGATAAAATTTTTGTAACTTACCATGTTAACTAGTGTAAGTAAGGCTGTAATTTTGTTTACTGCCAGTAAAAGATATTTCAAAAATTAAAGTAATGTGTTTTGTAGAGTCAGTATTCTGTTCTACGATATGCGTTAACGTTCCTCCATAGTTTAATAACGACGTTATAAGACAAAACACTTTTAAACACTATAAATATAACCAAAAAATTTATGTAATTCCGAAAAGAAATCCATGTAGATGTGCCCCAGGCTTCCCTAAAATTTAAACTGTCATGACAGGAGAGCCCAAAATGTCTGTATGATTGTTGAAAGCTGAGAACGTTGTCGGTTGACTGTCATTTAACGACTTTACGATGGAAAGCCGAGAGCTGTGGCTTGCGTCAATAAAAAATGGACAGAATCTAAACTGCAACGGTATGTGAGGCTTTCTTGTTACAAAAAAAAAAGTTTCTCTCTTATCATTAGCACTACACATCCCTAGTTTCAGTGCGAGAATGTGACTCGTCGTAGGAGCGTGAAGTTAATGTAATGATAATTGCTGACACAGACGCAGGAAGTGGTTCTATACAGTGTTCGCTATATGTGCAAGCACAGCTGACCGGAAAAACATACGATAAGCCAGCGCGTATAGCTGACTAGCCTTCTTTGTGCGAGATAACGGAGGCAGCAAGCCGTATGCGCCGCACAGGAATATGGTTTTCCCCTTGGGTATTTCACCTGACAATGTTGCGCCGAGGTTAAGTGCCACTTAAAGTGCTAAACGCTGTGGTTCACTGACTTCACTCACACTTAGGACTCGTTCCCGAAACGTTGTTGAATTTCTGAGCGTCAGATGTTTGTCCGTATGTGGTTCTTTGTAATTAATAATGATATCTGAATTTCTATTTGTCACAGCGCTAACTTTCTCCACACACTCTATCGTGAAAACAGCTGCGATGTCTTTCCAAGTAAATAACGCCATTCAAAAAGCCTCTAATTTACCACTGTATTTCACATCACCATTCATCATCACACTTGGAACATGTTTCTCATTTCTTTACGCCATCTCAGTCTCTAGTGTGTGGGATCTGTCAACTGCATTTCCTTGTTTAATGTAGAACTACCAGGCACGTCAATAATCAGCTTTTTTTTGTTATTTCATTTTATTTTTTATTCTCTTTTGAATATTAGACGCTGACAGCGGAAAACGTTGCTATCCACAGCTTCCTCTAGTACAATGGAATGTGTTCCCAGATGTGACATACTGCAAGCGCACTACTATTTTGTTTGGATTCTATCTCGCAGTTTAGGGGAAACTGATCAATGGCTGCCCATTATTTATTCTTGAGTAGTTACACTGGCTGCCATATAACAATGGAATCTGATATAGGGGGTCGGCGAAAATATGGAAATACCACATGAAATGCACACGCTTGGGGAAATACTACATGCAATGCACACGCTTGTAAACAGAGGGTGATAATTATTGAACTATATGAAATAAAATCGTCATAACTTCTGAATGGTTTACTTTAGGACGTTCAAAATGCACTTTTGGCCACGGTGCATGATGGAAATTAATATGCGCTGTACGTTTTGGTTTAGCGGCGAAGACCTCTTGCATTTGGATGAGTTCGTCAATAAGCAAAATTGGCGCACTTGGGGGACTGAGAATCCGCATTTCGCGATCGAGAAGTCTCTTCACCCTCAACAGGTGGCTGTGTGGTGGTAATGTCCTGTCGCGGAATAATAGGTGCGATATTCCTTGATGGCACGGTGACTACCGAGCGGTACGTGAGAAGGTTTAGGAAGATGGTTTCATTCCCATAATCCAAAGTGACCCTGATTTCGACAAGATGCGGTTCATGCAAGACGGAGCTCTACCGCATAAAGGCAGGAGAGTGATGTTCTGGATGAGCACTTTGGAGACCGCATTCTAGCTCTGGGGTACCCAGAGGCAACTGGCATGGCCTCGATTGGCCACCATATTCTCCGAATCCGAACACATGCGATTCCTTTTTGTGGGGCTATAGTAAAGTCAAGGTTTACAGCAATAACCTCAAAACCATTGCTGAGCTGAAAACAGCCATTCAAGAGGTCATCGACAGCATTTATGTTCCGACACTTCAGCGGGTTGTGCAGAGTTTCGCTATTCGTCTGCACCACATCATCGTCATTGATGGCAGGCATATCGAACATATCATAAACTAAATCCGAATATCTGGTGCTTACATTTTGGATAAGGTCTGTGCACACCGTAGTTCGTAACTAATTTCTTATAGCTCAGTAATTGTCACCCTGTAAATGCAGATGCTAGCCAATCCTGAGGGTTGTGCTTTGGATCTGACACGAACGGCACACATGCGTTGCGTTCAACACGTGTCAGTCGTGGTCACAGAAGTGTTCTGTGCAGCTGTGAGTGCATTACTGTGGGTGCTTCATTAGGAACTAACTGGATTAGGAGACGGACAGAATGTTGGTGGTGGTATAGTGAGTCCTTCCGTTACCAAACGAGCCGAAATGATTGGTGTTTCAGGAGCCAGAGTATCAAAGATTTATACCGCAGCCGGCCAGAGTGGCCTAGCGGTTATAGGCGCTTCAGTCTGGAACCGCGCGACCGCTACGGTCGCAGGTTCGAATCCTGCCTCGGGCATGGATGTGTGTGATGTCCTTAGGTTAGTTAGGTTGAAGTAGTTCTAAGTTCTAGGGGACTGATCACCTCAGAAGCTAAGTCCCATAGTGCTCAGAGCCATTTGAGCCATTTTATACCGCATACAGGGAAAGCGGAAAAACGTCATGCGTTAAGTCACAACGAGGACGAAAGTGTGTGTTTAGAAATCGTGACAGACGATTATTGAAGATGACTGTGATGAAAATTAGAAAGACCACAACTGCAAAATCGCTGCGGAACTGAGTGGCGCACCAAAACAATGCGAAAGGAGCTCCGTGAGCAGCGAATTTCAGGTCGCGCAGGAATTCCAAAACCACTAGTCAGTGATCCAGGTGCCCGTAACAGGGAAACGTGGTGCCTCCGCCATAAAACCTGGGCTATGGAGAAATTTAAGACAGCCATTTAGTCGGATGATTCTTGCTGCACACTGTACTCAACTTTTTACGGATTTTACGTCCCAGAACTGAAATATGGCTGAGGTTCGGTGATGATTTGGGCACCCATATCGTCTTATTCTATGGGTCCCATGGCCATCCTGTAAGCTAGTGTTACTGCTAAGGATTATGTGACCATTTTGGTTGATCATGTCGACCCTACGGTACGATTGTTCGGCAATGGTGGTACTGTGTTTCAAAACGACAAGCACGCTGTTCTCAAAGCTTGCGTCGTTCAGCACTGATTTTATGAGCACGAGGATGAATTGTCGAATTTCCCCTGGTCACCACAGTCGCCACATCTCAAAATTACCAGGTGGAGGTGGATATCGATCACGCGCCGTTCTGTACACAAGAGAACGGCGCGTGATCGATATCCACCTCCACTACTTGCTACCTGAACATATCAGATTGCCTTGAAAAGTATACAGGGGCTGTGTTTATCCATCCCGAGACTATTGGATGTTCTTTTGAATGACAACGGTTTTCCTAGGTATGGTAATATGTTGTGTCTTTGGTGTTTCCACGTGTTTGTCCAACTCCTGCAACTGCCTAGGCTAATGAAGATAGGAAGCAATTAATTTACGTGTATTTTGTCTGTCCCTTGTCCACAGTACGTCCAACACATAGAAAAAAACATATAAAAGAGCTTAGTACGCAGTGTCTTACGTAAAAAATAAAAATTCTCTTAGACTGCCCTGTTTTAACAGAACCTTTCAAACTGTTCCTTTTCCTTCAAATTTCGTTCTTCAACGATTCTTCTTAGCATTTGTTACCTTCAGTAAATTTTCAGTAACCTTCTGTAGCATCAGGTCTCTAACGCTTCGATCCTCTCCTTTCTAGTACTCTCACGGTCGACTATTCCCGCCCCTATGATGCTTAAGAATGGGAGATCGTAATTTAGCGTCCGGTCGAGATTTAGGCAAACAGAAATGTAGTAATGGCACAGCTGGGAAATGATAGACTACAGAATCGACGTAGGCCATGTTTGATGGAGTACCCGTCACCAATAATCCAAACTGATATTATGAATCCAAGGAACCTTTAAAACAGTGTGAATCTGATCATCTGGATACACATTAACTTGCCTCAGCTTTAACCACATCTTACAGTCTACTGATATGGAGATTTTTTTTCTATTTAGCTACCATATAGTATTTTTACAGCTATTTCTAGCGCTTAAAAGTGTAGAAGACCTGCGGTAACTACGTAAATGAATCATCAATACCATACATATTAATTCTGCTTTTTGCCAGTAACGGAGTTGCTGTTGTTGTTGTTGTTGTGGAGGTGGTGGTGGTGGTTTTCAGCCCGAAGACTGGTTTGATGCAGCCCTCCATGCTACTCTACCCTGTGCAAACTCTTCGTCTCTGATTAACTGCTGCAACCTACTTCTTTTTGAACCTGCTTGCTGCATTCATCTCTTGGTAACCTTCTACTATTTTATCCCTCCCCCCTTTCCGCCTCCCCCACACATTTCTCTTCAATAATAAAGTGGTGGTCCCTTGATGTCTCAGACTGTGTCCCATCAACCGATCTCGTCTCTCAGTTAAGTTATTCCACACACGTCTTTCCTCTTCAGTTCTATTCAGTACCAATTCATTGGCTAGATGGTCGAACCATCCAATCTTCAGTACTTCTGAGTAGCACCACGCTTCAGAAGCTTCTCTTATTTTCTAGTCTGAACTACTTATCGTCCAAGTTCCGCTTTTGTACAAGGTAACATTGCATACAAATCCCTTCAGGAAAAGACCTAACAGTTACATCTAATTTCGATGTTACAAAATTTCTCTTTTTCAGGAATGATTTTCTTCCCATTGTCATTACACAATTTATAACCTCTCCGCTTTGGCCGTCATCAGTTATCTGGTTGTCCAAATACCAAATCCGTGCTACTACAATCAGTGCCTCGTTTTCTGATCTAATTCCCTCATCATCACCTGATTTGCTTCGACTACATTCCATTATCCTCGTTTTGCTTTTTTTGATGTTCATCTTATATCCTCCTTTCAAGACATAGTCCTCTCCGTCCAGCTGCTCCTTCTTACAAGTCCTTTGCTGACCCTGTCAGAATTACAATTCATCGGCGAACCTTATTTTATTTCTCTTCCCTGTACTATAATTCGTACTCCAACTGTGGCAGTTGACGTTCGTGGAATTCGTAACGCCTGTTCTTTCATCGTCACAGCCTACCAATATGGTATGAAGTCTGGAGACGATCAGTAACTGACCGAAACCGGTAACCACGAAAATAAGGTTTTCATGCGGTCGAGACTTTATATTTATTTTAAACTCTGTGTATAACTTTTCGTACCCTGTTTCCATAACGTTTACGACCAGGGTAGCACACTGCATATTCCAGCAGGA
Organism: Schistocerca serialis cubense; assembly: GCF_023864345.2. Classification (NCBI taxonomy): domain Eukaryota; kingdom Metazoa; phylum Arthropoda; class Insecta; order Orthoptera; family Acrididae; genus Schistocerca; species Schistocerca serialis. Next base: position 570,566,250 of record NC_064641.1, on the reverse strand, counting down.
TAAAGCAAATAGTAATGACATTAACGTGCACGCGCACCATTTCGCTAGTATTTGACTTTGAGAAAGATGGCATAACTAGCATGAGGGACGTATAGGCATTATACCGACAGTTCCCCAGAGAGTTGACTGTAGTGCGATGACGGCAGCATGAGTGGTGACGAGACGAGCTGAGACAGCTTAGTCGCAAGAATATTCGGCGTAGATCCTTTCCAAAGAGACTACACCAAGAGCAAATTGTAGGATTAAAGGCAATTATAAGGTTCCAGAGACTTTTTCAAGTATAAAACATCTATGATGTATATATGCAAACTGAAGCGAAGAATGAAAATTTGTGCCAATACTGGGTTCGAACCTGGATCTCCTGCTAACTAAGCGGACGCGCTACCCATTATGCCACCCTGGCACAGTGGCTTTGCACCACTGTACGGACTACCGTAGCACGCCTCCCTTCTCAATCCAAATTCATATTCTCACCTCAGCCCACTTGGTATTCCTTGTAAACTCCAACAGCATTCACGGGCTCTCCAACTCTATTGAAATAGCACCTCAGTATCGATCGAAATGGGGCATTCTGCCTGAAACGCACTCATAGGTTTTTTAATCAAATGAAGCTACCTAGTTCCAGAGACCTTTCAAATCTCAGACATCTATGATGTATACATGCAGACGGAAGTGACGAATAAAATATTTACCTCGCCAAGGTGGCGTAGTGGTTAGCGCAACTGCCTGGTGAGCAGGGCACATGGGTTGCAATCCCAGCCTTGGTACGAAGTTTCATTCGTTTTATCAGTCTGCATATACATTAATTGTAGGCTTACTAAACTATTTCTGGCGAATAAACTTATGACAGTGGCTGAAATCCGAGAAGAAGATAGAGGCACACTATCTGTACTAAGACTCGGGAACAAATTACTAGAAGCGGGGTAGAGATCTCGAGTTGCCATGGCCATGCATCGTTAACCACTGGCACGACAACACAGATTTGGTGAAGAGTCAATCAGCACTGAGATCAAGTAGCTTTCTGTGGTGTTCATCGCTTTTCAGTTTCTTTTTGTAGCGGTCAGTTCGACGCCGACGTTTCCGTAGACCACCTGATGAAGGTTGACAGTCAGTAGCGGTTCTCGAGACCCGGATCTCTCCACTTCCTGAAATCGTGATGTGGGGAGCTATTGGGAATGATAACAGGACTGATTCCACAATTACGGAAAGGAGACTGGGTGCTCGAAAGGCGGTATCAAGAATATTAACCCCGTTGTCGTACTCTTAATGACGAGGTTATCAAATTGGACATTCCAGCTGTATAACGCAAGAGCCCACACTTCAGTTCAGTAACCTTGACGAATACACATATTTCTGAGTGTCCTACACAGACCATAGTTTGTCCCCCATAGAGTATGTGTAGCATGCGATGGGAAGTTTTACATTTTCGTATCAGCCTGTATTTCAGGCAAGACAAGAAATTCCTCGAGATGATATTCAGAGGCGATTTGCTTCCATGGTATATCGAATACAAGAGCATATTCGTGGCGGGGAAGGTTATTGCTGATAGACATCAGTTCGTAATGGAACTGTTATGTGGCGAACACCTCCAAGAAGTTCGATAAGCATAGGACTGGAGCTTCATGGCGTGACATTTTGCTTCTCCTGTAGTGTGTTACCTGATTCTGCTTACAAATGACAGTGGTAATCTCACGTATTCTGTGAAAAAAAGGATTCGACAGAACGGTTTCGCGATAGACGTGTTTGGAAGAGAAGAAACTGAGCCACCTCTGATACATTACCCTGACGCAATTCATTGTTTTTCTTAGTAATTCTGTTTTCACTTTCTTTGCGTTCCGAGTGGCTTACCTGTGAATTAAGACGGCCTAAATGTGAACTACTCCGCAAACCAAGGCACTGAATTCATTTAAAGCTTATTTTATATTGACCACTACACAGTTATATTAATGGCACTGTACTTCAACTTTAGTTAGGCGCCTGAGAGGATATCTTCTATGTTCTCTCTCGAAAAAGCTGTTGCACTTTAGCACTTACCAATACGACGTATATGTTGATTGTTGACATAAGAACTAAATGGACTTCTTGAATTTTCACTAAAGTAGCCCTCTATTGTAACCCAAACTGTGCTACAGGATAAAAGAGTGACGTGGCAGTTTCCAAAGAGAAAAAGTCAATAAGCGATTTTCCAGTACTGCACAAAAGGAGACCGTTTGAAAAGATTTTGATGCTAACCAATTATATGACAGAGGCCTGGTGGAGTGAACAATAGAATATACACCTTATCACGGCTTCGTTTTACTAAAAATATTGTAAATTAGGAATATCACTAACTGAGATGCTAATAGTGGTAGCTTTGTTGCCAGAGGGCAACTTACGTTTATACGCTTTCAGGTACTGGCTATGCTATAAGTTTCAACACATGAGGTTCCATTCCAGCAAGAGAAGTAAGTATTGCGTCAGCTGTAGACGTCATTATCGGTGTGACTCAGCGAATGCTCTAGACTTTGTGGAAGTGACACCTGTTCTCTGTAACTCGCTTAGAGAAGACGACACTGCTGTTATAAGCAGTATGGACTAATCTGACAAGTTATTTAGAATCGAATGTATTTACATATGATCGAGCCTATGGGTTTAATATTGTTCCTGTACTTGAAAACCTAGTCAAATACGGTTTGAAAATACCAGTTCGAAACTCGCTGAATTTGAGAAATATCGAGATAAGTCCAATAATTCCAGATATAACTTCATAGTGACTTCAGAATAGACTATATACATGGTGATAAGATACAGAGACACGAGTAGCCTTTTAGAGATTGGAAGAATAACTTGGGTGTTATAAAAGTGAATCACGAAGCCAAAGAAGTCTGTGTATAAAAGGACAGTGGTGCTGAATTTCTAGTACGGTTTTAACAGAGCGGACAGTGTGCTTAGCAAGTATTGAATAATGTTTAACAGTGCAAACATGAAAGTTATGAGCAATAGGAAGTTGAGTAGCGACTTGATTCACAACAAAATTGTGGAAGAAATAAGATAGGAAGTAGCGTCCTAATTATATCTAGGAAGACGGCTTGATGAAAATGAGCATAATAACTACTTAAGTTTTATGTTGACGCAGGCGACGAACGTTCTTCATCTTTGAGTTCTACTGGCAAGTATGTAGTTCAAAGAGTGGAATACAATCAGAAATCAGTATTGCTTGCAAATGAAGCATTGAGCACGAGAAAATTGAGTATAAGAAACTGCAAACACCTAATATACGGTGATTTTCGAGAATTTTTCAGTGGTATAGATGTATCGAATCAAACGATAGACTCATACAAAATTAAAGATTTGCTGATGACTACTACAGCGTCTAATGTATGGACACTGAAGCAGTTGCTAACGAACAAGCAGTAGAAGAAGAAAATTGGGAAAACATACAACAGTATTTAAGATTTTCGACACAAATCAAGACGGGCAATTCGTAGTACCTATATATCAACATGAGACCGCTTTACTAAACTTGAAAAACGCGTAGTTTTGTCAGCAGCACAAGTGAGTCGAAACCCATGTTAGTCACAACAGAAAACAACGCCGATTTACGTAACGACAAGAAAACCACAACAATGTATTAATCATGGGTAATCTGAGGAGATGCTAGGGAACAGTAGATCATCAACGAAAGATTGCTTACAAAACATTTATACAATTCGTAATCGGATACTCCTCGAATTTTAAATATGGAATTTGATTGGGACCATTCAAATTTATACAAACAATGACAGCGAAAATATCACAGAAGTGTCTAAATGAATAGGAGTTTCACCGAAGATAGACTTTCGAATGAGAACATATTTATGCGATGTGAAGAATCGGTTTACAGCACAACGCCTGTCAACATAGCTTCTGCAGGCGCCGAGGGCGTAAAGTTGTGTTGTTTACAGTTTTTACACAGACTTGAAGGTCACCTTAAGTACCATGCCCTATTTATTGCTGCGGCGTGAAGAACATTATATGTGTAGAACAAAGAAAGTCTGACAAGAAATTCACAGTTATTTGAAGAGAGTGCAGATAGATGTAAATTGCAAGCACGTAGAAAATGTTGCACTACATTTTACGGATCATTTAGTGCGAATGAATATACAATAAATTACCAGTGAATCTGATAATGAGCATGTCGTTCATCCTTCTAATTCATTCTTCTATTATGCTTATCAACAGCATTATTATCAGCTACATCTATTGTGTATTTATTCTGTTACCTATAATTTTACGAATTTAGCTCCTCGTTATGTTTTGTGTTAATTATGAAGTAAGCCGTGTTTCGTGAGAGGAGTATCATAATATTAATGGGAATTTTCTCATTGCATACGGACACTTTTTCTTGACGCTTATGTTCGATGAACTAGTAGATTACATGCGAGTATAAAATAAAGATACATGAATGTCAGTCACACAGGTGTCTCAGACCAAGATTTGATTCTTCTCTTTCGTGTAATCTCCGGGTAGAGTTCCCTAGCGCTGCCACGTTATGTCCCTGTGGCTTAATACCGAGAAGCACAGAGCTCAGCAATTCCACGAAAGTGACTGTGGTCTGCAGATAAAAACCCGTAGCCAGTCTGCCTCGTAAAACATAACTGGTTTCGCTTTTCACATGCGGGCCACAGAAAGGAATGCGTTCATTTTACTGCCCTGTTCTGCTCAGCTTGCACTTCTCAACAGAGAGGTGCCATCATTTCTGTCCGATTCTGTTCTACAGAGATGGTTCCGTGCGTCGAACGGAGTTTCCACAGTGTTTTAATGAAACCTTTATGGTGGAATACTTGCACTGTTACAACAGAGTTAGCTAGATGTTTATTATTATGCTTGTTAGTCTAATACTACTAAGTCTTATCACTCATACGCTTAATATAGAGATTTAAATAACTGCTTATCCAATTCATACCGATTTTCTCTAAGACGTGACTTGTTTTCTTCAAACCGGGCTAGGGACAGCAGTATGCAGACACTGGACTAGTGTTACGGAGAAAAGCCATTAATCCCTGTCTGTCGATTAAGAGTTTGGTTTCCTCCTGAAATCCGGGAAGGTTACATCTAAAGAGCACCGCTGGTTTCCTTACCCATCCTTCTTTACTGCAGTAAGTGGTTCTGTCCCGTCTCTAATGACTTCTTCACTGATGGGACATAAATCCCTTATCTTCCTTACATCGGCTCCATATGACTGTACCAGATGTGTACATCATGAAAGCTACCGCGTAGCAAATTACTTCGAAAAGCAGAGAAGAAGTACAGTATTTCCTGCTGTTTTCAGATAAATGTCCTCGTTGCTGGACGAAATTCTTCAGTGGTAAAAATGTGCTCTGCTTGTGTACACTTACAAGGTTTTCATTTTGTCTTCTGACAGATTTTAATTTCTGAACCGTGTTGTGGTTGTACAGGAAATACGTGAAAATGGTGCTTCACGACACAAAACTCAGTGGTGAAGAAAGGGCCGGCCGATGTGACCGGCGTGGCCGAGCGGTTCTAGGCGCTAAAGTCGGTCGCAGGTTCGAATCTTGCTTCGGGCATGGGTGTGTGTGATGTCCTTAGGTTAGTTAGGTTTAATTAGCTCTAAGTTCTAGGGGACTGATGACCTCGGAAGTTAAGTCCCATAGTGATCAGAGCCATTTGAACGTTTTTTTTTTTTTTTTTTTTTGGTGAAGAAATATAACTAGGAAACAGAGAGAAACGCACTGCCCTATTATATTTACGAGTAGAAAGGAAACATAGAGATGTAAATCAGACAAAAGCAGCGTTTGATTTGAAAAATGTAGTTGTTAGTTTTCCTCTGTGTACTTAGTAAATGCTGAAGTAAGGGAAACGAATACTCAGTACTCGAAAGAGGTCAGAATTGCAAAATATGTCGTAGGTTAGTCCAAAGCATGAATGTGCGTTGAAAACTGGTATCTATCACCAAGTGAGCGAGAGAGCTTTAAAAGAGAGAGTGAAAAATTACATTGTCAGTCAAAATATTCAGATGTAACAGAAATATTGAAGTAATATCAGACAATTTGAATCATCGTGTGCATCTAATTAAATAATGATTGGAAACGGTAAAGTTTTAGAGTGTAACAAAGTTACTTCACTCAGGCATTGAATGGAGCAATATTCCCCATAATTAAATGTTTTAAGAGCCATATTAACTTTTACTACGTACATCTTTCATCGCAGAATGGTAAATAAGAACGAAAATTTGAAACATGGTGCTAGAACCGGAATGTAAATAATCATTCTTGTCATTTAAATGCGTGGAATTCTGTGTATGGACATCTGACTTCAAAAGACATCGTTTTTGAAATGTACGGGCTTCATAAAAAATTGCACTAAAATAAGGTCTCAAAAAGCGGATAACACAGATTTAAAGAAGTATAATGGTACTTGTTCTGTTTCGAGTTTGATCCTTCAATGTCGACATTTAAAGCCAATGTTATCGCGATTAGTGGTTTTGTGAAATTTGCACATTCGAGCGTCAACGTGCTGGCGCCGAGAGAAAACTATCATTTCCACACGATGAATGTCCATTTCGTAATGTAATCATTAAGTTTCGAACCTGTCAGACTTTCCTTTTCCACATTAACAAACTTTCAGCTTCAACGAGTTCTTGGTTTGACACCATTCTTCAGAATTTCTGTGGTTCACACTATCGCTTCAAACAGGACTACGAGGTCATGCTTATGATCAAACAATCTGTGCACCTTGTCTCTCACATCTGGTATGTACTCGACACATTTGGGTATTAATGTCGAATAGTTCGAACAAGAGTTTCATGACCGGTCTCATTTGCGGGTAAAACGTAGTTATCCGTTACCCCTCGAAGGTCTTTCATTTGATTTTCCCATGACTATGTGATGGTTTCATTTCGGATCTATAAGGACTGCGAGTCCTGGATACTAGTATAATATGAATTCTATCGCAATTCTCTGTGTGGGTTAAATCCACTCATTTGTATATTATGTGAAGTACATAATTCGATATTTCAATACATTTGGATGTGTTTGGCAGCTAATTAAAATGTAAAAGAGATCATGGCATCACATTTTCTCAGAAAATCCTGAAAGTGCCAGAGGACTTCCCTTTCTTTCATCATCGCCTGTCAAGTAATTTTAAACACCTAAACATTATTATATCAGGCACTGAATATCGTTAATTACACACGCGACAAGAATTGGCAATATATGTGGGTAATGTTACTGCCGCGCTGTCACTTACCATAAACTATTGCAAGTATTCATACGTCCTTACTCCAGACGTCTGACCTAAGCCATTCGACTGTAGAGCTGCATTTTTCTTTCTGTGATAATGCTCTAAGTGCAGTCAAATCAGTCTTGGGAGAAGATTTCAGCAAGGGAGTGAGAAAGTCGGCAGAATACATTAACGTCATGGTTCGCATATCCAGGATCGCGTATTGTATCCTTGTATAACTATAGTACCCCTGACTATCTATGACCCATTCTACCGGTTGTCGTTTAGGTTCGTGGTACGTGATAGTACGGAATATAGTGCGTACTTTGTCTCTCTGGACTTTGATGTTGAAAAAAGCATAATTTTTTATGGAGTTCACATCTTACGGAATGTATTCAGGGTAATTTAGAACAAACTGCAAAAGGCGGGGATAAAAGAACAAAGAACAAATTTTATAGGGTGTAGCAAAAAGAATAGTCCGATTTGGAACGTCTATATTTTTGAAACTAATTAACATATACAATGAATTTTGTTTTTTGATGAACGGGAAACTCGAAAAGGTTTTCTTCGTACCTCTTCATACGTGATAGGTGTTCAATATGTCCCCTTTGAGAAGCATGGCATACGTCATTGAGGTATTTAAATTTTTCCCACACTGTAGCGATCATGTCTCGAGTTATAGCTTCCACAGCTGCTGTTATGCGATGCCTCAGTTCATCCATCGCTGTTGGTAGCGCAGGCACATAAACAGAGTCTTTTATAAAGCCCCACAAGAAATAATCACAGTCAGGTCCGGTGTCCTTGGGGGCTAGTAATGTAAGGCTGAAACATTTACTCCAGTGCGACCGATCCATCGTTCAGTAATCCTTTGATTTAAAATTCCCCGCTCTTCCTGATGCCAGTGTGGTGCCCCATATTACTGGAAAATGAAAACGTTCGAATCAATCTCCAACTGTGGGAAAAGAAAGTTGTCAAGCATATCGAGATATGTGCTCCCTGTAACAGCCTTCTCGGCAATGAAAAATGGATCATACACGTTTTCCCATAAACTGCACAAAACATGAAAAATTTTGGAGAGTCCCTCTCATGTTGTACAACTTCAAGTGATTGTTCCGTACCCCATATTATCAGATTATGACAGTTCACCTTTCCATTTATATAGAGTGTTACCTTGTCACTAAACACTAAGCGTGGAAGAAAACTGTCACCTTCCACCTTGACAAGAACAAAATTACAGAACACACGTAGTTACTTTTCACCCTCACGAAGAGCTTGCAGTAGCTGAATTTTGTATGGTTTCATGTGTAAACGTCGATGCAACACATCTCAGTCGTATATCAGGGGCATGTTGAGCTGTCGGCCTGCAAGGCAAACGGATTTCTGAGGACTCCTTGTGAAACTATGGAGGGTGCGTTCGACGCCTGTGTCAGACACTATGGGATGGCCCGACGATTTACCTCTTCATAAACAACTTGTTCCTCGGAATTGTACATGACATCGTCTAATGCTCTGTGCTGTGGGAGGTTCCACACCATACCTAGTACGGAAGTCACGCTGAACAGTCATTACTAAACCGCACTGCGCAAAACGTAGAACACAGAACGCTTTCTGTTGTCCCGACACCATTTTTACTATAACTGAAGTGGGCGCACACTGCTGCTACCTAGCGGGAACCATTTAAAACCCGAGAGTTTGCTCTTCGCAACAGTACATTGTTGACGCACATATCTCAAATGACATAACAGGATTTTTTTTGGATCGGGTGATTCTTTTTGCTGCACCCTATATTTGCGTCGGCCTTCCCAACTTAGTCGTCTGATGGCTTTAGAATTACCAGTACGAGTTCAAGCTGATTGTGGGATCGGCGATTACTGTCGGTCTTCGTGACATCTGTCGTTCATCGATGACTCCCTACAGGTGTGGTGAGTCGATATGTCCTGCCAGACGTTGTTTCTCCCCTGTTGGAAGGATTTGGCTTGATTGGGCATAGGGTCACGTAGCTGCTGCACAATGGTGTTCCACTATATTGATGTAGGTAGAAACAAATTCATCCTTTTGCTACTGATTGTTTATTTTGTTTCTAACCAAACAGGTTTCGCTCACTCATGTTAGGGATCAGCTGTGGTTTTCATGTTTCCACTCTTTTCGCGACATGCCAAGTGTTCCGTCCCCTCCGACGATTTTAAAACCCCGCCACAAACTGTGTGCCCTGAAGTCCTGCTCCCAGGTGGCTGTTTGCGGAAACTTTGGTCTTCCCTCCCGTGGCAGCGAAGTGTGTGGAATTAACCAGCTGTATGGACCGCATCTAGCAGTTCTGTTATTGGTATTTTTCCTTGTGTTGCTGTGGCATACAGTTACGGATGTAGAAGTTCTCGTCCCGGGTTTCCGGTCGCGCCGTTACACGCAGCAGAGTCCAGCTGCATACTGTTCAGTGTTCTTTTATGAGCGAAGCGGTTTGAGTATTGTCCTCTTAGTTTTACTTGTTAATACGTGGCGAACTGACTGAGAATCATTTACAGTTCCTGCATTCCACCAGCTGTAGGAAGTGTTTCGTGTTGCAGCCCCCACCATGCTGATGCCTGTGTGGTTTCGCAGCGTGTTTGGTGTTTGTGTGTCTGTTCCTAGTCAGTTATGTATCAGGCATTCGGAAATTTATGTTGGCTCCTCTGTGAGTGTTTCAGTGATATAGTGTAGCTGCGGATTAGGACATGAAATGTTTTTTATATGCGAACCGTATGAAGAATTACAGGATCAGTAAGCATTTATTGGTCGGACATTGTTTAGCGGTCAAAGTGTGCGTTCTCGGTTGGTTTAGGTGTCGCATCTTGGATATTGCTTACGTTTCACTTTGCGAGTTTTGCTCAGGGACTTGCAGTTGATAATGGAACAGTGACATTCCGTGCGTGTGTGAAACGCGGGGAGGTTTGGGACTCCATGCTTACGTGCCGGTGTTCCGTACGGTCAGGTCTATTTACTAAATTCTCCGATCGCGGAATAGTGCTGTAAGTGCCTGTAAGTAGCAGTGTAGCAATTATTGCGCACTGCTAAATTCGGCCTCGTCATGTACAATGAAATCTGCTCCGAGTTAGCTGTTACGCAGTATGCTGCTGGAAGGGAAAGCGCCTGTGTTTTTATTCTTTTCTCAGCTGTCACGTGACTTGCTAAGTTAAGCGTGGGTGCTTGGCGAGGGCCGTGGCCGAGAGAGAGTTAAATTCTGTTTCCCGTGTGGTATTAACGTTTCTAACTTGTTGATTGCCAGTTTATTCAATGAATATCTGTGCGCCTAGTTACGCTGTCGATTTGTGCTGCTCTGTCTTACCGTCAGGGCTCTTAAGGCGTTCTGCTCTAAGTTCTACATTGAAGACACGACTGCGCATTTAAGTACCTACCGTGTGCTAATCAGCTTGCCTTCAGTGTCATGTTCAGTCTTGCTAGGATGTAAGTAACGAAGTGTTTGTTACCTGCGTTATGTGAATGGTTCAAAGGGCTCTGAGCACTGTGGGACTTAACATCTGAGGTTATCAGTCCCATAGAACTTAGAACTACTTAAACCTAACTAACCTAGGGACATCAAACACATCCACGCCCGAGGCAGGATTCTAACCTGCGACCGTAGTGGTTGCGCGGTTTCAGACTGAAGTGCCTAGAACCGCTCGGCCACACAGGCCGGCCGCGTCATGTGAACCTTTCGCAATCTTGTGTTCGTTTATTGTGTGCACGTCCCCGGATTTTATGATGTCGTCGCTTGCGGTTTGCTTGCAACAGCGAACGTGGGTTACTTGTGGAGTTACAGTCAGTCCAAAAAGTATTCGTCTGGCTGTAATTTTTTAGAAAAACTAATTGTATGTCACGTGAAAGGAAGGGAACATAAAATGTGAACATACAATCATATGCAACGAACCTTGGTAAGTCATTTATATTGATGGACAAGGAAATAAATACAACAATATCGATAACAAATTTGACAAAATGGAGAATTTATTCAAGGGCTACTTCAAAAAGTATTCGTCCACTCATATATATTTTTTTAAATTTACAATCTGAAAATATGATTTCAATTACAAAAATTAATATTTAGTGGCGTTTCCCTTTGCAGCTATTACTGCTTGTAGGCGTCTGGGCGACGACTTAACCAAGTTTGCCGTCAGAGAGGCTGGAAGTGTGTCCCATTCGCCTTGAAGTGCTTCTTTTAGGTCTCTCTTGTTAGAAATGTGCTTTCTCCTGATGTTTTTTTCCAGTACTTTCCAAAGATGATCAATAGGATTAATGTCTGATCTCTGAGGAGGGGGTGTTAAGTTGTTTGGGACATTGTACAGGAGCCACAGCCTTGTATTTAGAGCCGTATGCTTTGGGTGGTTAGCCGGTCGGGGTGGCCGAGCGGTTCTAGGCGCTACAGTCTGGAACCGCGCTACCGCTACGGTCGCAGCTTCGAATCCTGTCTCGGGCATGGGTATGTGTGATGTCCTTAGGTTAGTTAGGTTTAAGTAGTTCTAAGTTCTAGGGGACTGATGACCTCAGAAGTTAAGTCCCATAGTGCTCAGAGCCATTTGAACCATTTTGAATTTGGGTGGTTATCTTGTTGAAAACTGTCATTTCCTTAGACATAATTTTTCGGTGCTAGGATTAAGACTGTCCTTTAAAATGTTGATACATATTGTGATCCACTGTACCTTCTATGAAATATAATTTCCCAACACCTGCAGCACTCATACAGCTCCACACCATCAGGGAGCCACCACTGTGTTTAACCGTTGGCACAAGATTGCCTATTTCTATACTACAAGAGGTAAAGGTTCTCAAATTCGTTAGCGTAATCGTTGCAATTACAACTTCACTTTTCAAATGTCAGTGGTCCATAATTAGAGTATCGTTTGCCCAGAGGTTTCTGGTTGGTTCAAATGGCTCTGAGCACTATGATACTTAACTGCTGACGTCATCAGACCCCTAGAACCTAGAGCTACTTAAACCTAACTAACCTAAGGACATCACTCACATCCATGCCCGAGGTTGGATCGAACCTGCGGCCGTAGCGGTAGCGCGGTTCCAGACTGTAGCGCCTAGAACCGCTCGGCCACAGCGGCCGGCCGTGTGGTCACAGTGATGTCGGCACGTGGCAACATCTCCGCATTCTTCTTACGCCACCTCCCCCGCCATCCGCCCCGCCTATTTTGTATTTAATGTATTCTATATGTCTTCGTTTTCGAATGTATGTTCCATTGCAAAATGAAGACGTTTCTTTCGATTCTGTTCACTGACCCATAATTTCTTGCGCGCTACCCGGCCGTGATACCCATCCGTTTTGAAGGTATTTCTGATTGTGTTGGCACGTATCTTCTTTCCTCTAGACTCTAACTCCCCAGCCAACTTAGGAGCGCTGATTTTAGGTTTCTTCTTCATTTCTCTCACGATAAATCTCACGTCTGCATCAGTCAAAGTGTAAGGGCGTCCGGTAAGTGGTTAATTTCTTAATGATTTTGTTGCATAAAATCGATCTATTATAAACTGAACTGTCGAGCTAAGTCTACCGACTGCTTTAACAATCTCGTAAGAAGGTTTGTACTCATTATGTAAGCGCAAAATAAGTTTCCTTTCGATCAGCGTCGTCTCACTACCCTTACGGCCCACGGCGCTATTTGCACTGTATCGGCGCCGTTCAGAAACAGAACAGGCGATAGAGTGGGGCCGCGTACGGTTAGCTCTAGTGTGTGCCGTGGGTCAGCGTTATAGTTTAATCACTGCGCGCAGAATTTCGGCCTGTTTAGATGGTGGACAAATACTTTATGAACTAGCACTTGTATTACATTTTCTATTTAGTAACCTTGCTGTCGATTTGAATGTATTTCTTTCGTTGCTTTTCAACAAAAATGACTTACCAAGGTAATTCTTCAAGACAGGCTCTTTAGATTTTGTATACATTTCTTTTCATGTTACACAGATTTTGTTTGCTAAAAGATATGCAGCTAGACGAAAATTTTTTTAACTCACCGCATGCTGTCGTATCCGACTGTCCTGGGCTCTCGCAGCAGAATCATAGTGTGAAACGTTTCTAGTTCTTTGTGACGAATTAGCTCAGTACGCTGGCTATCAGGAGGGATGCAGTCTCATGCTTCTGATATAATGCCAATGGTCAGACTAGTATATGTTAGGTCATAAATACGATTCCTCCCTGTTAAATCTGGAAATGTAGATTAAGCAACGCCTAGTGCCGATTAGTGTAAGGGATACCCACTCATCATTTTGTAATAGATTCATATTGATATACGATTCCTCCCTGTTCAATCTGGAAATGTAGATTAAGCAACGCCTAGTGCCGATTAGTGTAAGGGATACCCACTCATCATTTTGTAATAGATACATATTGATATTGTATAGGTAACGTTAAGTTATTAGTGATTATTTCAGATAAGTAGGCTCGGTTTAGCTTACAGTGGGCGCTATTGTTTATTAATGTGTAGCCAACTGTAATACTGATCGATTAGTCCACGTGTGTACTGCCGTTTCGTAGTGTCCAACTGACAATATTTCGGTGATTATACATGTCGCCATCGTCAGGAACTTCTGAGGGCGTGTGGCCGACTTTATCTCCTCCATCCGCGGGCCTTTCCCTCCGCGGATTCTCAGTGCCGATTCGCATACCCTGCTACGATTATAGCCGCGCGAATCTTAATGACGCTGTCCCAGTATTTGGAATTTTGTGCCGAGATCCCCGTACATTCGCACTCCAGCGCGTGGTTCTTGGACAACAGTGCTCTGCGACCGCAGACTTGTTTGTATACATTACTCGAGTGTGCCTCTGGTGTTCACGGGAACTATCTTCGACGGTACGCACTGTCTGTCCAATATGTCTTTCTACATTGACAGAGAGTGTGGTAAACACCAGCTTTCCGGAAACAGATCATCTTAGATACTTCTCGTATTTTATTGGGTGGACAAAAGACAGCTTTTATTCGGTGCTTAGTCAAAATGCGTGCGACTTCTCCTGATAGTGCTCCAGCGTACGGTATAAAGGCAGCGGCCGCTTCCTCCGTTGCTTTGACAGTTGTACTGCTGCGGTGGGGCGGAGAGTGCGCTAATATCATTCTGGGTAGCAGTTCTTTTCGGAATGCAAATCAGAGGTGTTCCAGCTAATCGGGCAACCTCTCTGCGTCTGAGACAGTGCGCGTCCTTTGTGCTTGTATTGAGGTGTGGCGCCTTATATCGCTCCTGTCTAGAGCTTGTGTATCAGGAGACTGACTCATGCGTGCCCAGTGACAGATGGTCTGAAGTTGGTTCATCGAGTACGTAGTTTTAATTTTCATCTGCTAGAGGAAGGTAGCGGACAGGAATAAACAGAAGTAACTGTAATGTAGTTAAGAATTTTGAGCATCAGAATCCAGTAGTGCACAGAGACGGTCAAGAAACAGGTCAAGAGAATGTTTTTGTGAACTGTTGTGTTTATTTCTTGAAGGATATTTTGTTTATTTATGTTTGTACAGTTTTGTATATGCTTTTAGTAGTGAGAATGATGGATGAATGTGGCATAAATATGTAGGTTATTGTTCTACTGATGAACGCTGTACGAAAATTTTAAGACAATGTGACTGACGGCGAATTTTGTATCATAATATGTTAAGTAAGTTTATGGTAAAAGGAAAGATAATTTGAGTGCAAATGAAGATAGTTCATAACATAAAGTACAAACAAAATATCAGAATGTTAAATATTTATTTCGCTAAAAAGTACAGTTCGAAAATGTGTTTTTTGTTGATTGCTTAGTCATGAAAAGCGTGGACTAAAGCGGAAGAATAATGTTTTGCTATTGGCCTTGAAGAAAACTGACCAAGCAGAATGGACTATTCTTCGCGCGCTTTTTCTGTTGGTGATATAGAATGTTTACAGCAGTATAAGGAGTCAGCGCCCAGCCTTTCAGCGGTACGGTCGTGTAGTATGAGATCCGAAGGAAGTTATAATTTGCGGATTTTAGTTGTGCTACATGTTTCAAAAGTATTTTAAAGTAAAGGCATATTTATTCCTGTGGATGTTTTTTAGAAGGCCGTATTTTGTAAGTAATTTTATGTGTGAGAAAAGACAGTCCGCATCGCATATTGAGCAGATCGGTAACTAAAAGCTTGAGTGTATTAGACACCGATAAAGAGCATAGTGTGGTGAGCATTTTCATTTAAGAACAATCTGTGCTTATCTGTTCAGATTTCGGGAAATACGTTACCATAAACTTGCTAAACTGAATGAAAGGGTTTGTTCTGACTGTGTTAAGATTAGCACGGGATTGGCAGTGAACGTGTACATCTCAAGGTTCCAAATATACCGATGTTTTGCCAGGATTTCCACCTTTCATTCAATATTAAGACCTTTTCCCCAGTCTTAGAACAGTTACGTTGTATGCAGCCTGGTGCGAGTTGCAGTACTGTAGGTCTCTGCTCGGCTTTCCTACCGGTGATCTGCTGCAACGAGTTCAGATAGGCGTAGGTAATGGACGAACGTATCCGCCCCACCGCAGTATAACTACATCTACATGGACACTCTGCAAATCACATTTAAGTGCCTAGCAGAGGGTTCATCGGAAACCTTTACAATAATTATCTATTATTTCAATCTCGTACAGCGCGCGGAAAAAGGAACATCTATATCTTTACGTGCGAGCTCTGATTTCCCTTATTCTATTATGATCATCATTTCTTCCTATGTAGGTCAGCCTCGACAAAATATTTACGCATTTGGAGGAGAAAATTGATGAGTAGAATATCGTGAGAAAATTGTGCCGGAACGAAAAACGCCTTCGTTTTAATGACGTTCACCCCAAAACTGTATCATTTCTGCGACACTCCTATTTCGCTATAATACAAAACGTGCTTCCCTTCTTCGAACTTTCTCGATGTAATCCATCAATCCTATCTGGTAAGGATCCCACACCGCGCAGCAATATTCTAAAAGAGGACGGGCAAACATAGTGTACGCAGTCTCTTTAGTAGATCTATTACGTTTTGTAATTGTCCTGCCAATAAAATCCAGTCTTCGGTTAGCGTTCCCCACAACATTTCGTGTGTGTTCCGTCCAATTTAAATTGTTCGTAATTGTAATTCGTAGATATTTATTCGAATTTGCGGCCTTTACACCTAATTTATCGTATAACCGAAGTCTAAGGGCTTCCTTTTAGAACTCATGTGGATGACGTTACACTTCTCGTTATTTGGGGTCAGTTGCAAATCTTTTCACCATACAGATATCTTTCCTAAATCGTTTTGCAATTTATCTTCTGATGACTACTACACGATAAACGACACCATCATCTGCAAACAACCTAAGACGGCTGCTCAGATCGTCTCCTAAATCGTTTATATAGATAAGGAACAGCTAAGCGCTTACAATACTACCGTGGGAACGCTAGAAATCACATCTGTTTTAGTCAATTACCACGAAGTGTGCCATCTCCGACAGGAAATCACGAATCCAGCCACGTAACTGAGACGATATTCCATAAGCACCCAATTTCACTACAGGCCGTTTGTGTTGAACAGTATCAAATGCAGTTTGGAAACCTAGAAATACGCAATCAATTTGAAATCCCTTGTCAATAGCACTCAACACTTCATGTGAATAAAAAGCCAGTTTTGTTTCACAAGAACGATGTTTCCTAAATCCGTGTTGACTGTGTGACAATAGACCGTTCTTTCGACGTAATTCATAATGTTCAACCACAATATATGTTCCAAAATCCTGCTGTATATCGACGTTAATGATACGGAGCTGTATTTTAGTGAATTACTCCTACTACCTTTCTTGAATATTGGCGTGATCTGTGCGAATTTCCAGTTTTTGAGTACGGATCTCTCGTCGAGCGAACGGTTGTACATGGTTGTAAGTATGGAGCTGTTGTATGAGCATACTCTCAAAGGAACCTAGCTGGTATACAGCCTTGACAGGAAAACTTGCTTTTATTACTTGATTTTAAGTTGCTTCACTACTCCGAGGATATCTACTTTTAAGTTACTTATGATAACAGCTGTTCTTGTTTCGAATTCTGGAACACTTACTTCGTCTTCTTTCATGAAGGAATTTCGGAAGACTGTTTAGCAACGCTTCTATGGCAGCACTGTGGTGTAAGTCGGCCGCGCACTCTCAGCTCAGTTCGTCAGCGCATTTCACTGTGGCGACGAAATGTTGCGACCGTTGAACACTATGAACCGGCAGTACACCCGTGGACTGTTCGATCGACAAATATGCCGGAGGGAACTGAAGACTCAAACTGTAGTACTAACTGTTGTATAAGTTACATTGCTAAGGCCAAGGTGCTTTCGTAATGGTAGCGCCTTTTCTATTTTATATTTTTAGAGGACTGACACTTTTAGATCTCTGTTGAACGATATTTCAGTGTATTTTTTTAAAGCTGAGTATTGTTTGAAGGGATGTTTTTATTCGATGATCTATTTGAATATTCTGAGCCAGTCGTGTTATTTGGTCAGAGACCACATAAGTTACACAGTTCTCTGTTCCAGCACATCCACTTTCCATTGGTCGGATATCTTCAGCACACGAGGTTCGCGCCTCATTGTGCCAACCGACGTTGCGCTGGCCGGGTCTTCTCATCTGACCCCTGGCTCCAAACAACTTCGTTGGGTGGTCCACATTGATATCGGATCACAAGAGTTATAATGAGGTCTGAGTCGAATTGGGAAACTGAAAAATAAACTTTTCAGCCCAACTATCTTCAGTCGCAAAAATCCGTTTGTTCCACAAACCACCCACGCTGCCCTGACATTGTGTGTCAACTGTATCCTAGCTAGACAGTAGGTAATCACAGGACAGGTTTCCAGCTGACGTCACCGTTATCCATTTCGATGTACGTAACCTTTCTTCTTGCAGTAATTCAAACATCAAAACAAAATATTCAGTTGCAAAAGATGGTTAATCTCCGTTCCAATCTTCAGGATACACATAACTGAAGCAGCGAGTAGAGAAAAATGGCACCCACTAACAACATGGAGTTCCAGGTGAGACGGGCGTTACATTGTACAAGCAGTTTGACATAATCGTACCCGTTAAGGCACCGAATGGAGTGGTCCAGTTAAATCGCTATGATGCCCGATGAAGCTCAGGGCGTCTTCCTGTGAAGTACCGCGAAAGGTGTGTACGCAGAGCCCGTCCGAGATGTGCAAACGCTGATGCAACACATTCCTGTTGCTTGAATCGCCGGTCAGGTGTAGGATGGAGAATTTCCACTAGCGCGGTTGCCCCCGAAGTGGCGTGCGGGTAATGGTCCTGTTGTAAATCTTTTGTACTCGTCAGTGAGTGACGAATACTGGACGAGTCCCGAAGTACCGATTCGGTATTTCCTAAAAAGTTTCGTAACTCGCATGTCGCCATACTGCAAGGAAATTCGAGGTCGATTCGTTCGTGTCTCACCACTTTGTCTCAATGGGTCGTGTGAATAATTAGTGAAGACGCGAAGCACGCTGTTGGTGCCGCACTCGGAACAGGACGGTAGTTTACGGTAGCGGTACGGAGTAACGACTACGTATCCCATTTAGTTAATGTTGATGTCGGCTTAGTCGGCAACAAGTAACGACATGGCGAACGTTGTTCGTGTCGACTCGGGACGAATGGGTAGCGATATACAGTAACGACTACGTTGGTGCATCATTTCTTTAATCTTTGTGTGTTTCTTTACTGCTGTGAATTCCCTCTCGCCATGTACGCGCCTGGCAACCAAACCAGGGGCGTGATCTGTGTTAATTTGTGCATTTCATATGATAAACAAAATCTCCAAATTTGGCTCTTGTTTCTTTTTAGAATCCTGTAAACAGCAACAGTGTCGATATGGTAATAATATGGTTTTATTAAGTTAGAGGTTTTAATGTACCGGATTCACCAACTAAGCAGCCTATATAAACAATGAGGCATCATAGACAAAACTGTACATACGAGGGTTGAATGAAATGTTGCCTCCACCTTCGTTAGTTGGGTTTGGATGGGAATATTTTAATAAATCAAACGCAGAAGTAATCCTTAGAACATGATCTTTAATTACCAACATTCACTTTTTCACGTAATCACCACCCAACTGTATACATTTCTGCCAACGATGAAGTTTTCTGAAGTCGTCACGGAAAAAGTCGAGACTGTTTCCGCAATCATAGTCTCTCAGTTCTTTCGACGTCTTCACCAGAAGTACAGGGCTATTACAAATAATTGAAGCTATTTCATAAATTCACTGTAGCTCCATTCATTGACATATGGTCACGACACACTACAGATACGTAGAAAAACTCATAAAGTTTTGTTCGGCTGAAGCCGCACTTCAGGTTTCTGCCGCCAGAGCGCTCGAGAGCGCAGTGAGACAAAATGGCGACAGGAGCCGAGAAAGCGTATGTCGTGCTTGAAATGCATTCACATCAGTCAGTCATAACAGTGCAACGACACTTCAGGACGAAGTTCAACAAAGATTCACCAACTGCTAACTCCATTCGGCGATGGAATGCGCAGTTTAAAGCTTCTGCATGCCTCTGTAAGGGGAAATCAACGGGTCTGCCTGCAGTGAGTGAAGAACGGTTGAACGCGTGCGGGCAAGTTTCACGCGTAGCCCGCGGAAGTCGACGAATAAAGCAAGCAGGGAGCTAAACGTACCACAGCCGACGGTTTGGAAAATCTTACGGAAAAGGCTAAAGCAGAAGCCTTACCGTTTACAATTGCTACAAGCCGTGACACCCGATGACAAAGTCAAACGCTTTGAATTTTCGGCGCAGTTGTAACAGCTCATGGAAGAGGATGCGTTCAGTGCGAAACTTGTTTTCAGTGATGAAGCAACATTTTTTTTCTTAATGGTGAAGTGAACAGACACAATGTGCGAATCTGGGCGGTAGAGAATCCTCACGCATTCGTGCAGCAAATTCGCAATTCACCAAAAGTTAACGTGTTTTGTGCAATCTCACGGTTTACAGTTTATGGCCCCTTTTTCTTCTGCGAAATAAACGTTACAGGACACGTGTATCTGGACATGCTGGAAAATTGGCTCATACCACAACTGGAGGCCGACAGCGCCGACTTCATCTTTCAACAGGATGGTGCTCCACCACACTTCCATTATGATGTTCGGTATTACTTAAACAGGAGATTGGAAAACCGATGGTGGAGATCATGACCAGCAATTCATGTCATGGCCTCCACGCTCTCCCGACTTAACCCAATGCGATTTCTTTCTGTGGGGTTATGTGAAAGATTCAGTGTTTAAACTTCCTCTGCCAAAAAACGTGCCAGAACTGCGAGCTCGCATCAACGATGCTTTCGAACTCATTGATGGGGACATGCTGCGCCGAGTGTGGGAGGAACTTGATTATCGGCTTGATGTCTGCCGAATCACTAAAGGGGCACATATCGAACATTTGTGAATGCCTAAAAAAACTTTTTGAGGTTTTGTATGTGTGTGCAAAGCATTGTGAAAATATCTCAAATAATAAAGTTATTGTAGAGCTGTGAAATCACTTCAATCATTTGTAATAACCCTGTATAATGATGTCCCATCAGATCGTATTTCATTATCGGGAAGAGATGGAAGTCACACGGTGCTAAATCTGGACTGTATGGAAGATGCCGTATGGTGGTGAAATTCAGTCTCTGAAGATCTGCTTTGGCGGCACGTGAAGTTTGTGGTTTGGCATTGTCATGCTGCAGGAAAACTTACTCGCCCAACGACGCACAGTACTCACATCAACAGAATCACCATAAACTGCTTTCATTCTCTGATGAATCTCCTATGGGGTGATAGCTCTGCGCAGGGTTCCATACTTTACACTGTAACAACACATCCGTTCAATGCTAAGGCTTCCTGCCAACTGGAGCTGTAGAGAAGAGGCTACGAAAAAAGCCAGTACCTGCCGCATACCAATGCTGCAAACTGTTGAAGAGTTACGAAGGTGGAAGCATTACGTTTCAGTCAACCCTCGTATTCACGCAACGGATAAGGACGTCACAGTGCGTGCTGGCTCTGATACGGTCCCTCAACAGTAGCAATTTGCTTTCAAAAACTTTTCTTCTGAAGACAAATGTATAAGAATAACCGTTGAACCTTCTGGAAGGTACTGGAAAGTGAACTGCTTGAGCTCAAGGTACAATTCAGCATATGCACAGTCCAGTCACATTAATGTGATCACCGCCTATATTCGACTTCAGCGTGCAATAAGCCGTTATAGACGGCAAGTGGCAGCATTAGCAGTGACAGTATATGAAGCGAATCGAGGGATGAGGAAAACAGTTCAGTATTTGTTGTAATGCGGAAACGGAGCGATTTATCTGACGTCCAAATGGGCATGTTATTGGATTTTGGAAAAAGGCTTGAGGCATTTCCGGATCGGCTAAGTTTGTAAACTGTTCGCGTGCCGCCGTGGTTGAAATATAGCCTGCACGGCAAAATGACACTATCCAAGAAAGGCGCCGAGGCAGCTTTTGTACACCACGGGCGATAGATCGCAGGGGTTAATGACGGCTGCGGAGATGTGCACAGGCGACAAGACGTGAAACTAGCGGGCAATTAGCCGACCAGGTGAACCAAGCGGTTACCAACAGTGTCTCCTCTATGACCGTTGCTGCGTGTAGGCCTCCGCTGCAGGCATGATGACCGCTGTTCATCGTCGACGAAGGCTGGAGTTTGCTTGGCAGTACCGCAGCTGAATGTCCAGTGAGTGGCAACAGGTGTCCTTTTTAGATGAATCACGTATTCTGCTCATTCGGATCGGTAGGCTTGTGCATATACGGCCCTGCAGTAATCGTCTGAAAGGTCTTGGCCGGCGGAGGGAACTTTGTGGTCTAACAAACAATTTCGTGTTATTCCCCTAATGATCTCATTAATTTGGAAGGTACAATGAATCAGCATAAGTATGCATCTATCCTTGGGGATCTTGTCTACCCGTAAATGCAGTTTGTTTTTCCTCTTCACGATGGCCTCTGCCAGCAGGACAATGGAACATGGCACAAAGCTCACAGTGTTCATGCCTAGTTCGAAGAGCACCAGGATGAGTTTACCGTATTCTCCTGGCCACAAAACTCCCCAGATTTAAACTCAATCAGAATCTTTGGGACCACCTCGAACGATCTCATCGCGCCATGGATCCTCAAACGAGAAACCTAGCGCAGCTGGCCACTACTCTGGAGCCGCCATGGCTCTAAATCCTTGTCGGTATCTTCCAGAATCGCAATGACTCTTTCTGCACGTCTCGAAGCGGTCCGCACTGCGAAAGCTGGTTGTTCAGGCTTTGGACAAGTCGTCACTTTAATGTGACTGGATATCGTACATATGAGGTTCACTGCAAATGAAATGCACAGTTTTTTAAATTTGTTTTACGTCTTCTATAACTGTCCAACCTATTTCATATACCTTTGATACTTTTACTGTGTGTTGGTACATTCTTGAGAGACAAAATGTTACTCTCATTTTTCCATATAATTCCGCCCTTTTCTACTGTCTTATGCACCGTGTAACTAAGGCTTCTACGTATACCTGCAGGTTAGAAACGAGGACCAGCACCACTGAGCCATTGGTTAGCAGCATTCACAAGGAAGCTATCACATTGTACTCCATTTGCGCAATGGATTCCTCCTCCTTCTTGGAAGAGATGGTAACTATGTGGTGCCATGTCAGGGCACCAGAATGAAATTTTCGCTTGCAGCGGAGTGTGCTCTGATAATAAACTTCCTGGCAGGTTAAAACTGTGCGCCGGACTGAAACTCGAAGTCGGGACCTTTGCCTTTCGTGGGCAAGTGCCCTACCGACCTAACTTCCCAGCACGACTCACTACCTGTCCTTACAACTTTACTTCCGCCATTACCTCTTCTTCTACCTTCCAATCTTCACAGAAGCTCTCCCGCAAAAGCTGTGACGACGGGTCGTGAGTCGTGCTTCGGTAGCTCAGTCGGTAGAGCACTTTTCCGCGAAAGGCAAAGGTCCCGACTTCGAGTCTCAGTCCGGCACACAGTTTTAATTTGACATGTAGTTTAGTGTTTCAGTGTTGTTCATCCAAGCTTTGCCAATCGCCATCATTCTCAGACCACACCTGGCGCAAACCTTTATCAACCACCTCAATATTCCACATACACGCGCTTCTCCTACTCTCACTTGGACCTGCAGTTCTTTCAATTTCATTCGTTTGACAGTCAAAAATCAGACTGTCAAAACACTGCACGTTGTCATGAGTCTGCGCAGCACTCGGTCTGCCACTGCGCGGGAGGGTCCAGTGATAATCTCCTTGCACGAGGACTAACTGTACTGCTATCAAAAGCATCATCCACATATACCTTCATCAGTATCTCGGGAACATTTTGTCGCCGTTTAATTCTCACATAGGAACTCTATAATAAGACGCTGCTTCAGACAAATCAAGTGCAGCAATTGTCTTGGCGGATTACTACGTCAACGCGACCTGTTGAAACAGGTTGAATTAAATTTGAATAGAAATGGGAGGAATGTTTTCATGATATCCGTCGATAACAAAATCGCAGAGCTAAAGTTGGATTTTTGAGAATATGTATTTTCTTTGGAGTGAGCATCGTGAAATGGGTAGGGCTATATCCTATGGCAGAGGTGAAAGAAGCGATAACTAACAGAAAAGTCTTAGAATCAACTGGTGATGGGAGTGTGGGATTTACCCACTGCGGTACAACAGAACAGAGCACTGGATTTATTGCTCTGTGATACTGAACCGCACTTGCGATTCAGTCCATAAGATACTGCCATGGAACGTTTTACATCCCGCCGTATGTTTGTAACAAATTATGTAACAAAATTACAACTTTTCCATGGCAGGTGGCATATTATGCTGCACACAAACATTGATACAAAAACCACCAAATAAGATAATGCACCTCAAAAACTGTGAAAGCGATTAGGGCATGTTCCGCCTGTTCTCCATCAGCCAGTCATAACGCCAACGCTACGGCGTGTCTGTGGGCAGACGTGATTAGTAACGAAAGTAACGATTAACGAGTATTTTGTAACGAGTTGGTTGTTCGACAGTATTACATAAGGTCAGAGTTTAAATCGTTACTCTGATAATCCAAGAGCCGGGATACCTCTATCTACATGGACGCTAATTGGAAAACTACCTCGAGATGACATGGTATCGTGTCGTCTAGTGATATGTACTGCGTACTGTGTTACGTAATAAGAATAGAGAGGCCTCTTTTTTAAGAAAATCAAACATTTATGTACTTCATCAGCCGTTGTTTGTTCTTGGTCATCTTCAAAAATCGTCTCCATCCGTTTCACACTACTGTTTAAAATCACCCTATATTATGTAGGGTGAGCAAGAACCTAATAGGGAAAATTTTGAAGGTTGTTCACATATAATTCCCGTGTGTTGTGATATCAGGGACATGTGTTCTCCAGTGGTTTGTTAAAAAGTAATTATATTTCGTTCGATTTACTACCCTATTTATCTTTGTGTATCTGTATTTGCACTGAAAATATCTACGCAATAGAGTAGCTGTCGATGGTATGCATTTCGTGTTTGGTTTGGATGCAAATTTATTCCATTCACTCGCGTTCCTTGATGTTAAAGACAAAAATAGCATTCACTAATTTTCTATTCTGTTTCTGGTTTGTTTTTCCATCAGTGTTGGTTTAACATTAACAAGAATGTGCAACGGTATGGTTAGGTACACTGACGAAGCGTTATCCGATGCCCATCTCTTGTATGAGTTCACGACATGCAAAGAAAGACCAGCACAACGGCAACTGAGCTGCTCCCGCAGCAGCTGCAATCACATAACAGTGCTTTAAACGTGACTGGCAGGTGTTGCATTGATTTGTGTTTTGTATATCTTGGTGACATGCATTGTAGGTTTTCCAACTGTCGTGTTGTCGGGTTTCCCGCTGTTGTGGAGGTATTTTCGCAGCGACAAAATGGTTCAAATGGCTCTGAACACTATGGGACTTAACATCTGAGATCATCAGTCCCCTAGAATTTAGAACTACTTAAACCCAACTAACCTAAGGGCATCACACACATCCATGCCCGAGGCAGGATTCGAACCTGCGACCGTAGCAGCAGCACGGCTCCGGACTGAAGCGCCTAGAACCGCTCGGTCACAACGGGAGGCGCAGCAACAAAGTTAACAAAATAAATCATGTTTACATAATTAATCTGTAAGGCGTCTCCGGAAGATGTGGGTCGGTTGCACCAAAATACTCAAGAAATATTCTTGAACCACTTGAAAATTGTTTTGGTGGGTTTCCGGTTCACTCTGTATCATTGGTCGTAGTTACTGACAGAGTTATGAGTCGCTATGCTGTTTAGCCTACTTACAGAGGCAGTAAATAAAGTTGCGCAATTGAAATTCAGCTAATATTTCGAATCTGTGACTTATTTTTGGCAATCTTTAATTAGTAATACGCACTGAACTGTTTTGAATGCACGAAAAGATATCAATGCATACAGACACTTTTTTTGCGCTTCTCAATGTTAATCCGCAGGGATACATTCACCCTCCACAGTGCTGTTTTTACGAGCTGGTCATTATCAGCAGAATGGGATTTCACGAAGCAGAGAAGTTATGTTCAGGGTCATCGTACAAAAAGCTTAGCAAAATTCGTAATGTTTATGTGAATGCTATCCATTCGTGTGACAATGGGATGGCATCTTACAAATTTAGCTGCTGACTGAATTAGCGTCCGTGTTTGGTCAACAGTATGCCTTCGTCATTAACGACATCCACATCAAGATCGAAATAAAATGCCCGAGAGCGTGTAGTGTCACTGCTGTTATGTATCTCTTAGGGGCTCGAGCAACCCACAGATAGGTGAAAAGTAACAGAACAATGTGCGACAGGAATGCGGTTTCAATCAGTTTAAATGAGTCTTCAAATTACGTAAAAGACAAACATTATTTAAATACCATGACAGGAAGTATAAAATTAAACACATCATTTACACAAATTTATAGTTAGTACAAGCACAGTGCAAAGGTAAATACGTAAATTTTTTAAAGTATTCTTTGTCAAGTACTTGAGATATTCAGTTCAGGTTCAAATGGTCACCCAGATACTAAGAGTGCACTGTTAAAGGAATTTGTGAGCCGTTTCTTCGGACTATAATAGAACTAAAGTTAAAATTTTCTGGGTTGTTAGGCCGCGTCATATTCTCTTCTAAAATAATTGACTTTTCGACCCCTCTGCTGGGATCTTCAGGATGTTTCGGTGTCCATTATTTCTAAAACACAGTCAGAACCAGTGTCGCGTTCTCTTACAAAGGGGAGTTTACAAGAGAACGAGACGCTGGTCTCTGAGAGTGTTTTAGCAATAATGGACACCGAAACATCCTGAAGAAGATCCAGGCAGAGGGTCGAAACATCGATTATTTTAGACGGAAATATGACGCGGTCTAACAACCCAGAAGATTTTTACTTTTGTGACAACGGCCACGAAAGCGTGCAGTATTAGAAATACGATAGGACTCTTGTAATCAGCACACCTTTGGGGGAAAGTGAATTCTACGCGAATCTTCGAATTCGGTATGCTATCTGTCGAGAGAGAGAGACTGTTAGGTGGGACGGTCCCAGCCTTAGACTTCGTCACCGCTGGGGGAGCAAAGCTGATACTATGTTTCCGCACTGAATAACGACAATATAACTTATACTTGGTTAACATATCCCTCCTCATTTTTGTCACCACTACCAATTTTGGAAACTAATTTAAATACGATAATTCACGGTTAGTTGAATTTCTCTCAGTATTTACCGTCCTGCAAGGCAAAATATTACTAATTTCGTGGATTTGCTTTCCATGTGGTGGTGTTTTGTTTGATTTCATTTAAGTGGGTACAAGTCATAGAACTTTGTATTACCTGGTAACATAAGTGATAACCATTTGATTTGGTTTCTAGAAGTTGCATTTTTACTTCAATTCTGCGAAACAAGGCCTACGTGGTACATGTATGTAGAACTTTTTATCGTTGTGTTTTCCGTATTACCTATGAATAATGAATCTGGTCATTTGAAAACAAAACTAAATGAAAATAGATTTCGTCAATTTTTGTAAGTGATTCCTTTACCCCTGATTGTTAAAGTGCAGGAAGATAAGAAAAAGGATGGGAGCAAAACACATGGTCATTCACTGGTGTCTTGAGAATGAATTTTCCCCACATGTGAGTAATGGGCTCCTGTTTGGTAAACTACAAAGATTTCCAAGCACTCTCGTTCATCACGTGTCGCAAATCTTAAAATATCACATGCGTGGTTGAACAGAGCGTAACACCGATAATTGCAATGTCTCCAATCTAAATGCACATTTATATTTAAATATCACATTCAATTCCGTTACCTTTAGACACTCATATGGGTCAGATGCGTATTAATTTACTATCAAACCGTTACATTTGCGTTCAAAGTTAGTCTCATTTGAACAAATATTAGTTTTCCCGGTTTTCCCTCCTTACATGAGACTGATGTCAGGAACATTTACATTTCAAGAAGGCACGTAGTATGGAGATATCGCTTTTACACTGAGTTTTACACAGTATGCTATCCAAGTCAGTAATCTATTTAAGAACTGTGTAGTACTTTTAATTAGGAAAATGCAACCAAAACAAAAGTTGCCAAACTGATCATTCAATCGGCGACATGAAAAGTCTGAGCTGGCCATTCAAATACAAAAACTAACTCACGAGGAATTTTGCGGAACGTCAAGAGCTAGGACACGAAGTTTTATATTACTGAGAGAATGCAGTGCGAAGCATGTCAACGTCTGCTTGGAGGTCGCTGAGGACTCGGGCTCTAGGAGTAAGCCAATAGTCTTCACCTCAATCATCTGGTCTAGGCAGGTCACCATGTCCATAAAACAAAACAGTGACAAAAGTATGGAAAATGCAGCGAACTCAAACACAGATTTTTCATTGCCAGTACAATATCCAAGCAGTGATAATGAATGGCAGAACGACACCCAAGAAAAATTCCGTCTGCTAATGTTTCGTTTCTCTACAGGTAATAACTATCGTCCAGCACAGTAACCTTGAAGTAGTTATTAATTCAAATGGCATATTATGTTTTGTTTACTTTAGTGTGTGACGGAAAGACTGTAAATGGTTAAGAGTAAGTATTATGAAGGATAACTCCATTCACCTTAGATGTGATCCAGAATAAGTTAAATGTATGGTAATAAAAGTATTTATAATACATGTAATTAAAATTCTTGCAGGTGTCACACCTACACTTTTTATTTAATTGAAAACGGCGCATTCAAGTACAGTTCTTCACTGTTGACAAAGATAACTTGTATAAATTAGCTTTTGTAGCTCGTTAGTCTAATTAGTTACCTGTAAAATTAACTCCTAGACAGGACCTAAAAAAATATTCACTGATTAAAACCGTTCCCACACGTGGGTTAAAGTCAGAATTATTCAGTACAAGACTCAAGGGGAGTAGGACATCAAACGGGCCAGCTTGGAACAGGAGAGGCACTACAGGACATTTTAATTTCGGCTGCCTGTACTTCTAGAAATAAATTCATAAAATTTTGTCAGTATGAGTATGAAGGATTGAAGATTCACACTCATAGCAGTGGAAGTTCAAAAACAAAACAAAATAAATTTTCTTACATGTGAACTGTCATCATTTTTTCACATACAATTGGTTGCATTTGTTGCTATAGATACACTTTTCTTCATAAGTAAGAGATTCTTCGATGAATTTGCACAGCATAAGATCATAATTACAGGTGTATGAAATTCAAGAATTTTGCAGATCTATTAAAAATGGTGGTGAAAACTGAGATAATTAGCTATAAAATTTGAGTTTCTTCTAAACATGAAGTTTAAAATGTAAGAACTCATTCATTTTTTCATAAATTAAATATTAGGTATGGTTTGTAAGCTGTGCAAAATTCATCGAAGTATCTCTCTTACTTACGAAGAAAAGTGTTACTATAGCACAAATGCAGCCAATAGCATGTGAAAAATTATAAATTTCAGATGTAAAAATAATTTTGTTATATTTTTGGACCTGCAATGCTATGAGTGTGAATCCTGACTCCTTCCTGCTCATGTTGAGAAAGTTTTACGAAATTATTTGTGAAAGTATAGACAGTGGAAATTAAAATGTTCTGTGGTGCCTCTCCTGCTCCAAGTCGGCCCGTTTGACGTTCTACACCCCTTAAAAAGATTCAAATTATTAGTTGGCCGATAGTTTAGTATTCAGCGTCCTCCACAATGACATTATTGAGTACAGAGAGCGACAAGAACTGGGAAATGTGTCAAGAGTGTGATTTTCGGAGGAACCTCACTGGCATTTGCGTCTGTCTAATTAGTGATGACCCCATAAAACCCATCTGGATGGTCAATGGTCAGGTAGGGTAAGCAGACAGATTCTCCCGAATTAAAGTGCAGTAGGGGAGAGTATTGTACCTTGAGATCAGTGTTCAATTTCTAAAATTTTAGGTACTAGCACACACACTTTCAACCTTGCAACGCCACACCCTCCTTTCCTCCCCTCCCTTCCCCCCCTCCCATCCCCAAAAGACACAAAAATCACAAGTATCAGATTTGGAAACATAACACAATGAAATATCAGTTTTAACAAAACACTAGTCTGAAAGTCAGATTCATAGATCGCAAGTTCTTATAATCGAAATAATACAACCATAAGATTTAATGTGAACAGCAGGTGCCACCGTCCGGCCCAGCAGCAGTGTCACTTTGCACCCTACTTCTGCTCGACAGATTCCATCATAAGTTTACAGTGTTCATGATTCCGACTTCTTGTTTTCAACTGCTGCAAGCCAGCGATGAACCACAAAGTACCTCGCCCCAGGACTCTGCTCATCGCATCACGTTTGTTTCCCTCTGTCACGTTCACTCGTTCCGGCCTAGCGGAAAATTGCATTTACGTTACGGTTTACTACAGGTGTATTACTTCGAACCTTCGTGGCCGACTTGTTCCAGTCAATTCAAACAAAATTCCGTGGAAGGTACCGGAATGCCGTTCCTGCGCATTGCGAGCGAAATTAAACCCTACCTTGAGTACAGAGTGCCTAGGAATGGACAGTGATTTCCTGGTCGAGGTTTCAGCCAAGTGACCGATTTTAAAATTACATGAAGGAGTTCGCGTTAGGATCCACCCACAGCGCTATCTTGTATCTTGTACAGTTTTTACTGTGTGAGATATGAAGTTGTGTTTTGTGCAGCATGTGTAGTTTAGAGGGCGTGCTGAAAAGAGAAGCCTTAGAGTTCTTTATGTGAAAGCCCTCAACCATTTTAAATAAAACAAACCTTACTAACATTCTAAATCTTTATTCTTCATGCCTAGATATTTTCAGCTATATGCCACTACAGGGCTCCGAAATATAGCGTATAACATGGCGGTGGGTGAGAAACAGCGTGCTGTCATCTTGTTTCGAATGCGAAAAGTTCATCCATACATGGAACACTCTGGCCTTCAGCCCAACAATGCCAGACCACACAAGGGCCCTGCAACATCTGCAACAATCCGACGCCTTGAGTTCATTATCATCGATCGCCCTCCATGGGCCCATCTGATTTACACCTGCTTCCAAAACTAAATGAACACCATCGAGGACTTCAGTTTAACGGTGATGGAGCGGTGCAAGCAGAGTAGAGGTTGTCACACAGTCATAAAAATGGTTCAAATCGCTTTGAGCACTATGCGGCTTAAATTCTGAGGTCATCAGTCACGTAGAAATTAGAACTAATTAAACCTAACTAACCTAAGGACACCACACACATCCATGCCCGAGGCAGGGTTCGAACCTGTGACCGTAGCGGTCGCTCGGTTCCAGACTGTAGCGCCCAGAACCGCTCGTCCACTCCGGCCGGCTCACACAGTCAACAAAGTCAAACAGTATTGAGTGACGATGTCAACAAACTGGTCTCTCGTTGGAAGAAATGGTGTCGTCGCCACGGTGACTATGTTCAGAAGTAAATATGTAGTAATGAAGAAATGTTCAAATGTGTGTGAAATCTTATGGGACTTAACTGCTAAGGTCATCAGTCCCTAAGCTTACACACTACTTAACCTAAATTATCCTAAGGACAAACACACACACCCATCTACGTGGGAGGACTCTAACCTCCGTCGGGACCAGCCGAGTAATGAAGAATAAAGTTGCAGAATGTTAGTAACGTTTGTTTTATTTAAATAGATTTCAGAGTTTTAACGCAAAATTTAGAGGGCTTCGCTTTTCAGCAAGCCCTCGAATTTTGATTTCTACACATTTTTAGTCTTGTATAATAAATTACAGCTATTTGGAAGATATTGTGTTCCTCTGTTACGAATTTTATCGCATATAGAATTCTATAGATTTTTCAAAATGTAAAGAGTGGACGGTTAAGCCAAACTTTATCGGTCGTGTATCATCTTGTAAACTGAAATAGAGGCAAGTCTTTTACAATGAAACATATCCTGTTTGCAGATGAACTGAATTTCTGTAATCTCTGAATAGTTTTAACTTCTTTGAAAATGAAAATTTTAGTTGGATTCTGATAGCTTCTATTCCAAAATGTATTTAACTTGTAAGTGGTTTCCGTGAATAAGAGGACTTCTATTTAACCTGATTACAGTCACTGACTCCAGGCGTGCAGTGGAGTAACAGCGGACCGTATCAAGTATGAAATACAATACTGGCAACATTTTCTCGATAGCAACATTTTTAATTTCAGTAGACATGTTGTTTTTAAGTATAAGGTCATGTTCTGTCTTCGAACATATTTTCACATTTTGGAAGACTATTATAATTTCAGGAAAGAAGGCAGTTGTGCAAAGAAAGACCAACGGGGTAGTTTACAGTTACTGCCCGACAAAGGCAACCTTAGACTTGGCCATGTTCTCAGCCCCTTCTCGCTAATAGGGCGCGAGAAGCAATAATAGCGTATACTCCGTAACTGTAAGAACTGGAATTGAGGGCTTAATATACTGCTATTTTTGAGCGCGAGAGCTCGCCCCCCCTCCCCCCCCCTCCCCCTCCCCCCCTCCGTGCTGTAATGAAATGATCGTACGGCATTGTTGGCCGGGGGGACCCCATGCGGGGTGTTCGGCCGCCGAATGTGCAAGTCCTTTTTAGCTGACGCCACTTAGGCGACTTGCGAATCAATGATGATGAAATTATGATGAAAGACACACAACACCCAGTCATATAGAGGCAGAGAAAATCCCTGACCCCGCCGAGAATCGAACCCGAGACCCCATGCGCGGGAAGCGAGAACGTGACCACAAGACCACGAGCTTCGGACCCCGCCGTGCTGAGTTTCCTGTTCGGGAGCGAGCCGTATTGTTGCGGCGTGGTGAGGAGTGTGGGAAATGCACGAGCAACATGCAGTTGCAAGAACACGGGCGAGGCGCCAACTGTGAAATAGGGAAGGGTCAGTTTTGGCAGTGGTGCCATGTTGCAGCAGCAACTGCGAGTCGACGCGTGTGACATCGACAGTCTGTTTGCAACTCAAACTCAATGCGAGGAATCTTATTTCGACGCAAAAAGCCGAGTTCGCGCAATGTTTAATTACGCGAGACTGCATACTTTCAGATAGTTCAATTTACAAAGGCACTGCAAGCCGAGAAGAAGGTCAAGAAGACTGCGTGACGTAATACTACTTCACGACAACGCCCGCCCGCATTCTGCTAGACTGTCAAAAAACTGATGGAGAAACGCTAGGAACTAATGCATCAAACTAATAATATCGAATAAACTGTAGCCTAATAACACGTTAATCTTCATCACCCGTCTTTTTTTACGGTTGATATACGAATCTTAATCTGAGCAACATCGTGCTCCTCCTATCATACTTTGCCCACCATCAGTATACTGATTTCTAACGTTTTTCTTACACAATCCCACCATCTATTGCGTCAGATCTTTCACTCTTTCCTCCTCATCATCGGAAAAATGTAGCGACGAGAACATCAAAGCAGAGGCGAGTGTCCGCGAAGGCATTTACCGTTACCGGTTTCCGCGTTCTCACTGCGAGATAATGTGCACCTTGAACTGGAACATGGCTGTGGCTGGTCACGTGACCAAAGTAGCTGCTCTTACGGCCGGCCCACGGTTTTCTATGTCAAGTCATATCCCTGATTTTCTCTTACTGACCGGTCAAACAAAAACAGCGCAGTGGGTTTTGGGGCGCCATCGTAGCCTTCCTGTTATATACGAGGGAATGACGTAGCGTTCGAGGAAACCTGTTTCGAAATTTATTCGGGGAAATCCTCGCTTAATAGGCCGCGCCTTTCGCATTAGTTTCGCACGCCTCACGTAAGAACGCCTGAGTTCCATTCGGATCCTATTGGTCTCTCTGGCACCTCATTGCGGTCGATACCATCGACAAACAACTTTAAACTATCTTTACACCTCCACGTTCAGTGAGAATAGTCGCGCCAATTGCAAAAGCCATGGGTTTTAGTGTAAACTATCACTTTCTCTCGAGATGTATGGTCAATAACACACCAAAACATAACTTGTGCTTCCGTCATTCCTACCGTTATAGTGAACCACCATAACACAGACTGAATCAGCTAAAGTCTCCACCTGAAGTATTTCTGAAACCGCTTAACGTATCGTAATCCTCTTGCTGGATACTTTTATAGTTGTGAGGAAGTCCTTACTAAATGTCCTGGAGTCTGTGTTAACTGCAGACACATCGGCATCAGCTTCGCTTTTGCAAATGGAACTATGCTAATTGCTGCTGCTCGCATCTTTTTCTCGGCGTTATGCCGTATCTATATGGAAACGACATGTCAATGTATATTTGTAAATGTTAATGGTAAAGATGGTCGGATGTCGCCACCGCTTCTCCCTCTCCCTCCCACCCCAATCCTTACCAGGGACGGAATTTGTACACTCCATCCAACAGCGCCTAGTGTTATCCACGTGAAAGCGTAAGATGTTGTTTGAAATGTTTGTGAATCGTGTAACTGAGGCAAGACGTGGATAGAAGCTCAGTATCCACCTAGTCGAACATGAGAAACCGCCTAAAAACCATATCGGCCCTCGTTGTTAATCCGCCGAGGCCGACGCACCTATCCGAATCACGGAAAGGATGATGTAACACGCGGTTGTCTGGGCACGTAATTTCTGCTGCTAGTATCGTGGCTCTAAATGGGACGATTTCAACGGCGCTTCACTCTTCAAAACCCGATAGCTGGTTTCAGATTGTTGATAATGGCTAATGTCTTGCTCCTTCAACATTCTCTCTCTCTCTCTCTCTCTCTCCCTCTCCCCCCCCCCCCCCTCCACACAGACACACATAAACACAAACAGAACTTAAAACTTAAGCACACCCAGCTTCAAAGTAAACAATACTGAACTGAAGTACAAAGAGTGTGAGGATGCTAGATGATGCGCATCGTCACATCGCGGTCTGTCTAGCATTCTCATAACCTTTGCACCTGCATTAAATGTTGTTCACTGTAAAACAATATATTTTCAGAATCATTTTACCATGGATACCAATAGGAATGAACTGAGAACCCTAGTACATAACGACCTTTTCGTTCCGTAGACAGTTCTTCAACTTATGGTTAAATTTTCGTTATTTTCGGCAGCGTCACGACTCTAGCGTCTAATTATGTTCCTGCGACATCCTCATCCAATGATGATTCTGCAGTGCTGGAAAAATAATTAAACGTACAATGAATCACATCGAACTCCAAAATCTAGTTGTACTCATAGATCACCAATCTGGTAGTGCTGTCGATACCGTCTGATAAATAGTCTGGGTAAACAGAGAACAACTAGAGATACTATTACATATGCTGTTCGGTTCCATCCACATTTATACCGCAGTCCACCCAACGGTGTTTGGCGGAGGGCACATTACGTGCCACTGTCATTACCTCCCTTTCCTATTCCAATCGCTTATGGTTCGCGGGAAGAACGACTGCCGGAAAGCCTCCGTGGGCGATCGAATCTCTCTAATTTTACATTCGTGATCTCCTCGGGAGGTATAAGTAGGGGGAAGCAATATATTCGATACCTCATCCAGAAACGCACTCCGAAACCTGGACAGCAAGCTACACCGCGATGCAGAGCGCCTCTCTTGCAGAGTCTCCTGAACATCTCCGTAACGCTATCACGCTTACTCAACCCGACCTGGTACGGATCCTACACTGATGAGCAATACTCAAATATAGGTCGAACGAGTGTTTTGTAAGCCACCTCCTTTGTTGATGGACTACATTTTCCAAGGACTCTCCCAGTGAATCGCAACCTGGCACCCACCGTACCAACAATTAATTTTATATGATCATTCCACTTCAAATCGTTCCGCACACATACTCCCAGACATTTTACAGAAGTTACTGCTACCAGTGCTTGTTCCGCTATCATATAACCATACAATAAGGGATCCTTCTTTCTATGTATTCGCAATACATTGCATTTGTCTACGTTAAGGGTCAGTTGCCACTCCCTGCACCAAGTGTCTATCCGCTGCAGATCTTCCTGCATTTCGCTGCAATTTTCTAATGCTGCAACTTCTCTGTATACTACAGCATCATCCGCGAAAAGCCGCATGGAACTTCCGACATTATCTACTAGGTCATTTATATACAGGGTGTTACAAAAAGGTATGGCCAAACTTTCAGGAAACGTTCCTCACACACAAAGAAAGAAAATGTGTTATGTGGACATGTGTCCGGAAACGCTTACTTTCCATGTTAGAGCTCATTTTATTACTTCTCTTCAAATCACATTACTCATGGAATGGAAACACACAGCAACAGAACGTACCAGCGTGACTTCAATCACTTTGTCACAGGAAATGTTCAAAACGTCCTCCGTTAGCGAGGATACATGCATCCACCCTCTGTCACATGGAATCCCTGATGCGCTGATGCAGCCCTGGAGAATGGCGTATTTTATCACAGCCGTCCACAATACGAGCACGAAGAGTCTCTACATTTGGTACCGGGGTTGCGTAGACAAGAGCTTTCAAATGCCTCCATAAATGAAAGTCAAGAGGGTTGAGGTCAGGAGAGCGTGGAGGCCATGGAATTGGTCCGCATCTACTAATCCATCGGTCACCGAATCTGTTGTTGAGAAGCATACGAACACTTCGACTGAAATGTGCAGAAGCTCCATTGTGCATGAACCACAAGTTGTGTCGTACTTGTAAAGGCACATGTTCTAGCAGCACAGGTAGAGTATCCCGTATGAAATCATGATAACGTGCTCCATTGAGCGTAGGTGGAAGAACATGAGGCCCAATCAAGACTTCACCAACATTGCCTGCCCAAAAGTTCACAGAAAATCTGTGTTGATGACGTGATTGCACAATTGCGTGCGGATTCTCGTCAGCCCACACATGTTGATTGTGAAAATTTACAATTTGATCACGTTGGAATGAAGCCTCATCCGTAAAGAGAACATTTGTACTGAAATGAGGATTGACACATTGTTGGATGAACCATTCGTAGAAGTGTACCCGTGGAGGCCAATCAGCTGCACAGTGCCTGCACACGCTGTACGTGGTACGGAAACAACTGGTTCTCCCGTAGCACTCTCCATACTTGTACAGCAGCAACTTCTGTGACGCTGACATTAGGGTTATCGTCAACTGCACGAAGAATTGCCTCGTCCATTGCAGGTGTCCTCTTCGTTCTAGGTCTTCCCCAGACGCGAGTCATAGGCTGGAATGCTAAGACGCCGATCAATTGCTTGGAACGTCTTCCTGTCGGGACACCTTCGTTCTGGAAATCTGTTTCGATACAAACGTACCGCGCCACGGCTATTGCCCCGTAAACATTGCACTGACTGCAAAACCACGTTCGTGATGAACACTAAACTGTTGATGCTACGTACTGATGTGCTTGATGCTAGTACTGCACAGCAATGAGTCGCATGTCAACACAAGCACCGAAGTCAACATTACCTTCTTTCAATTGGGCCAACTGGCGGTGAATCGAGAAAGTACAGTAGGTACTGACGAAACTAAAACGAGCTCTAACATGGAAATTAAGCGTTTCCGGACACATGTCCACATAACATCTTTTCTTTATTTGTGTGTGAGGAATGTTTCCTGAAAGTTTGGCCGTACCTTTTTGTGACACCCTGTATATATTGTGAAAAGCAATGGTCCCATAACACTCCCCTGTGGCACGCCTGAGGTTACTTTAACGTCTGTAGACGTCTCTCCATTGAGAACAACATGTGTGGTTCGGTATACATCGAGCCGTAGGCAGTCAGGTACTTGCGAAGACACTATTTACTACAGCGGTAGAGCATGATTATGATGATGACATAGTAGTGTAACGAACCTGGCGGCGGTTGGAACGTGTAGAGCGAGACGGCGCGGTCCATGTCGGCGCGCAGAGTGCAGCAGGAAGCGCTGTCCGGAGCGGCACGTGGCTAGCCGCGTTGGTGCCGGCGAGACTGCCGCAACAGGCTAACCGGTTGGCGGGCCGCGCGTCGCTTGCTTTCCGCTCCGTTCCAGCGCGGCCAGAGTTGCGATGTCTGCGCCAGTGGCGCGCCAAGGCCGAGCCCGGCGCACTTAACCTCGCACAATGGCTGCCGCAGTCAGCTGGCCGTCCGACCGCCATGTGACACCGGCCGGCATTCTGCCAGTCGGCTACCTACGCATTCTCACACGGCGTTACTCGCCGCGTCAGCCCGAACTATTCGCGGAACAGCCTTGGCCGCTGCGAGTATTCCTTGAAAGTAATGCTTTAAAAGTAACGACTACATCTACATCTACATCTACATGATTACTCTGCAAATCACATATAAGTGCTTGGCAGAGGGTTCATCGAACCACAATCATACTATCTCCCTACTCAACAAAATATTTTCGCATTCGGAAGAGAAAGTTTGTGACTGAAATTTCGTAAATAGATCTCGCCGCGACGAAAAACGTCTTTGCTTTAATGACTTCCATCCCAACTCGCGTATCATATCTGCCACACTCTCTCCCCTATTACGCGATAATACAAAACGAGCTGCCCTTTTTTGCACCCTTTCGATGTCCTCCGTCAATCCCACCTGGTAAGGATCCCACACCACGCAGCAATATTCTAACAGAGGACGAACGAGTGTAGTGTAAGCTGTCTCTTTAGTGGATTTGTTGCATCTTCTAAGTGTCCTGCCAATGAAACGCAACCTTTGGCTCGCCTTCCCCACAATATTATCTATGTGGTCTTTCCAACTGAAGCTGTTCGTGATTTTAACACCCACGTACTTAGTTGAATTGACAGCCTTGAGAGTTGTACTATTTGTCGGGTAATCGAATTCCAACGGATTTCTTTTGTAACTCATGTGGATCACCTCACACTTTTCGTTATTTAGCGTCAACTGCCACCTGCCACACCATACAGCAATCTTTTCAAAATCGCTTTGCAACTGATACTGGTCTTCGGATGACCTCACTAGACGGTAAATTACAGCATCATCTGCGAACAACCTAAGAGAACCGCTCAGATTGTCACCCAGGTCATTTATATAGATCAGGAACAGCAGAGGTCCCAGGACGCTTCCCTGGGGAACACCTGATATTACTTCAGTTTTACTCGATGATTTGCCGTCTGTTACTACGAACTGCGACCTTCCTGACAGGAAATCACGAATCCAGTCGCACAACTGAAACGATACCCCATAGGCCTGCAGCTTCATTAGACGTCGCTACTGAGGAACGGTGTCAAAAGCTTTCCGGAAATCTAGAAATACGGAATCAACTTGAGATCCCCTGTCGATAGTGGCCATTACTTCGTGCGAATAAAGAGCTAGCTGCGTTGCACAAGATCGATGTTTTCTGAAACCATGCTGATTACGTATCAATAGATCGTTCCCTTCGAGGTGATTCATAATGTTTGAATACAGTATATGCTCCAAAACCCTACTGCAAACCGACGTCAATGATATAGGTCTGTAGTTCGATGGATTACTTCCACTATCCTTCTTAAATGTTGTACCGTATGAATTCGAGGTACACGTCCGTTACAAAGCATTCGTTACCGGTTACTTCCGTTAGTAACGGTATTTTGAAGAGTATAAGACCGGTACTACACTATTACACAGGGTGGCGCACGAAATGTGTTTCCATTTTGTTTTTGAATATAAACTTTATTGTCAATACTATCTGAAAGGAACATATACTACAATGAAGAGCCGTCCATGGAGATTTGTTCTAACTCAGCACATGCTCAATATGTCCACCATTTCGTTTCCTAACTTATTTCAAACGAACACTGAAGTTAGTGATTACCCTACGGCACACGTCTTCCATAATTTCACTGCAAGCTTGAAGAATAAGTCTTCTGAGCTCCATTAAATCACGTGGACGTTACGGGAAAATTTTTTCCTTTAGGTACCCACAAAGAAAAAAATCACATGGATTGAGGTCTGGACTATTGGGGAACCCGTTTTGTCCGTCATTGAAGCGACCTGGAAACCTGAGTGAAATGATCCGCATGTCGAAATGCTCGTGTAAAATCTCCAGCACAGTGTTTGCAGTATGTGGCCTTGCTCCATCTTGCATTAACCACTGCGTGTTGAAGGGCAAGGCAGTAGCAAGAAGCTGTGAAATTTAATGGAGCTCAGGAGACTTAATCTTCAAGCTTGCAGTGAAATTACGGAACACATGTGCCGTAGGGTAATCACTAACTTCAGTGTTCGTTTAAAGGAGGTTAGGAAACGAAATGGTGGACATATTGAGCATGTGCTGAGTTAGAACAAATCTCCATGGACGGCTCTTCATTGTATTATATGTTCCTTTCAGATTGTATTGACAATAAAGTTTATATTCAAAAACAAAATGGTAACACATTTCGTGCGCCACCGTGTATTTCTTTGTCAAATATTTCTGTCAAAGAATTTTGATGGTGTAATAGGAACTTTCTCAAATCGTCTGTCGTCAAGTACAGTCATGAAAATAAGTATTCAAATAGTAGGTGGCGAAAAACTACGATTGTGTGTTGGGATAGTAAATCACCCACAGCGCCGATACGAATAAGTACGATGATGTAGCGTCAGATAACCATGTTCTTGGTAATGAAGCTTCCCGTATGCCATGAATCTACTCTGGAAAAATAAAATATGTTAAACTGCGGACGGTCTACGACAGGGCAAAATGTACTCATACAGCGGACTACTTTCAACCAAACAAACGGCTGACGCAGCCCCGGAGTGCATGCCACACTTGTATAGTCGTGTCGCGGCCGTGAAGCAACAGTACGTCGGACGTGGGTACCGTGGAACAGCAGAATGGGCAGAATGGGCCGCAAGGGGAAGTCCACTCTGCCTGTGAGTGGACTTGTGGCTGCTTCTTCAGCAAGGTCCGAGCAGGCACAGGGGGGGAGGGGTTTATTAGTTATTGGGAGCTCCAACGTTAGGCGGGTGATGGAGCCCCT
Organism: Schistocerca serialis cubense; assembly: GCF_023864345.2. Classification (NCBI taxonomy): domain Eukaryota; kingdom Metazoa; phylum Arthropoda; class Insecta; order Orthoptera; family Acrididae; genus Schistocerca; species Schistocerca serialis. Next base: position 570,525,733 of record NC_064641.1, on the reverse strand, counting down.
TAGGGAAATAGCGGGAAGGTCGGGGAAGAAGGCCAGTGTTCACTCTGTCTGCTTGCCGGGGGGCCTCATCCGAGATGTGGAGGAGGCCCTACCGGCGGCGATAGAGAGCACTGGGTGCACCCGACTGCAAATTGTTGCTCATGTCGGCACCAATGACTCCTGCCGTCTGGGTTCAGAGGTCATCCTCAGTTCGTACAGGCGGTTGGCGGAATTGGTGAAGGCGGAAAGCCTCGCTCGCGGGGTGGAATCAGAGCTAACAATTTGTAGTATCGTTCCCAGAACCGATCGCGGTCCTCTGGTTTGGAGCCGAGTGGAAGGCTTAAACCAGAGACTCAGACGATTCTGCGGAGATCTGGGGTGCAAATTTCTCGACCTCCGCTATCGGGTGGAGAAATGTAGGGTCCCCCTGAATAGGTCAGGCGTGCACTACACGCCGGAAGCGGCTACAAGGGTAGCGGAGTACGTGTGGAGTGTACATGGGGGTTTTTTAGGTTAGAGAATCCCCTCCCTAGGCCCGACAAGACGCCTCCTGAGACGCGGCAAGGTAGGAGTAGGCAAAATGCAACAGGGAATAACAATATTAATGTGCTAATAGTAAACTGCAGGAGCGTCTATAGAAAGGTCCCAGAACTGCTCTCATTAATAAACGGTCACAATGCCCATATAGTACTAGGGACAGAAAGTTGGCTGAAACCAGACGTAAACAGTAATGAAATCCTAAACTCAGATTGGAATGTATACCGTAGAGACAGGCTGAACAGTGAAGGGGGAGGCGTGTTTATAGCGATAAGAAGTGCAATAGTATCGAAGGAAATTGACGGAGATCCGAAATGTGAAATGATTTGGGTGAAGGTCACGGTTAAAGAAGGCTCAGACATGGTAATTGGATGTCTCTATAGGCCCCCTGGCTCAACAGCTGTTGTGGCTGAGCACCTGAAGGATAATTTGGAAAATATTTCGAGTAGATTTCCCCACCATGTTATAGTTCTGGGTGGAGATTTTAATTTGCCAGATATAGACTGGGAGACTCAAACGTTCATAACGGGTGGCAGGGACAAAGAATCCTGTGAAATTTTTTTAAGTGCTTTATCTGAAAACTACCTTGAGCAGTTAAACAGAGAACCGACTCGTGGGGATAACATATTAGACCTTCTAGTGACAAACAGACCCGAACTATTTGAAAAAGTTAACGCAGAACAGGGAATCAGCGATCATAAAGCGGTTACGGCATCGATGATTTCAGCCGTAAATGGGAATATTAAAAAGGGTAGGAAGATTTTTCTGTTTAGAAAAAGTGACAAAAAGCAGATTTCAGAGTACCTGTTCGCTCAACACAAAAGTTTTGTCTCAAGCACAGATAGTGTTGAGGATCAGTGGACGAAGTTCAAAACCGTCGTACATTATGCGTTAGATGAGTATGTGCCAAGCAAGATCGTAAGAGATGGGAAAGAGCCACCGTGGTACAACAACCGAGTTAGAAAACTGCTGCGGAAGCAAAGGGAACTTCACAGCAAACATAAACATAGCCAAAGCCTTGCAGACAAACAAAAATTACACGAAGCGAAATGTAGTGTGAGGAGGGCTATGCGAGAGGCGTTCAATGAATTCGAAAGTAAAGTTCTATGTACAGACTTGGCAGAAAATCCTAAGAAATTTTGGTCTTATGTCAAAGCGGTAGGTGGATCAAAACAAAATGTCCAGACACTCTGTGACCAAAATGGTACTGAAACAGAGGATGACAGACTAAAGGCCGAAATACTAAATGTCTTTTTCCAAAGTTGTTTCACAGAGGAAGATTGCACTGTAGTTCCTTCTCTAGATTGTCGCACAGATGACAAAATGGTAGATATCGAAATAGACGACAGAGGGATAGAGAAACAATTAAAATCGCTCAAAAGAGGAAAGGCCTCTGGACCTGATGGGATACCAGTTCAATTTTACACAGAGTACGCGAAGGAACTTGCCCCCCTTCTTGCAGCGGTGTACCGTAGGTCTCTAGAAGAGCGTAGCGTTCCAAAGGATTGGAAAAGGGCACAGGTCATCCCCGTTTTCAAGAAGGGACGTCGAACAGATGTGCAGAACTATAGGCCTATATCTCTAACGTCGATCAGTTGCAGAATTTTGGAACACGTATTGTGTTCGAGTATAATGACTTTTCTGGAGACTAGAAATCTACTCTGTAGGAATCAGCATGGGTTTCGAAAAAGACGGTCATGTGAAACCCAGCTCGCGCTATTCGTCCATGAGACTCAGAGGGCCATAGACACGGGTTCACAGGTAGATGCCGTGTTTCTTGACTTCCGCAAGGCGTTCGATACAGTTCCCCACAGTCGTTTAATGAACAAAGTAAGAGCATATGGACTATCAGACCAATTGTGTGATTGGATTGAGGAGTTCCTAGATAACAGGACGCAGCATGTTATTCTCAATGGAGAGAAGTCTTCCGAAGTAAGAGTGATTTCAGGTGTGCCGCAGGGGAGTGTCGTAGGACCGTTGCTATTCACAATATACATAAATGACCTGGTGGATGACATCGGAAGTTCACTGAGGCTTTTTGCAGATGATGCTGTGGTGTACCGAGAGGTTGTAACAATGGAAAATTGTATTGAAATGCAGGAGGATCTGCAGCGAATTGACGCATGGTGCAGGGAATGGCAATTGAATCTCAATGTAGACAAGTGTAATGTGCTGCGAATATACAGAAAGATAGATCCTTTATCATTTAGCTACAAAATAGCAGGTCAGCAACTGGAAGCAGTTAATACCATAAATTATCTGGGAGTACGCATTAGGAGTGATTTAAAATGGAATGATCATATAATGTTGATCGTCGGTAAAGCAGATGCCAGACTGAGATTCATTGGAAGAATCCTAAGGAAATGCAATCCGAAAACAAAGGAAGTAGGTTACAGTACGCTTGTTCGCCCACTGCTTGAATACTGCTCAGCAGTGTGGGATCCGTACCAGATAGGGTTGATAGAAGAGATAGAGAAGATCCAACGGAGAGCAGCGCGCTTCGTTACAGGATCATTTAGTAATCGCGAAAGCGTTACGGAGATGATAGATAAACTCCAGTGGAAGACTCTGCAGGAGAGACGCTCAGTAGCTCGGTACGGGCTTTTATTGAAGTTTCGAGAACATACCTTCACCGAAGAGTCAAGCAGTATATTGCTCCCTCCTACGTATATCTCGCGAAGAGACCATGAGGATAAAACCAGAGAGATTAGAGCCCACACAGAGGCATACCGACAGTCCTTCTTTCCACGAACAATACGAGACTGGAATAGAAGGGAGAACCGATAGAGGTACTGAAGGTACCCTCCGCCACACACCGTCAGGTGGCTTGCGGAGTATGGACGTAGATGTAGATGTAGAAACGACCATTGAGGAACGAAACATTGTTCTCGCCTAATATCTTCAACACAAGTCGTATGCCCGAAATTGCGAACATCGTAGGACGAAGCCGAGCGACTGTGCAATCTATCATTAAGCGATATAAAGACAGACATGCTGTAATAAACAGTGAACGACACGGTCGTCCACATAAGCTTACAACAAGGGAGACCAGAATGCTACTAAGAATCATCAAGAAAAACCCGAAAACGACAGCGTCGGCATATCCGCATATGTACATGACCACTCCAAGGACAGTTCGTTCCATTCTCAATCGTTCGGGCTACAGAGCCAGAGCCCTACATCAGCAAAAAGAACAGGAAGTGGCGGATGGAAATGAAATGTGGGTGTGAAGTCTTATGGGACTTAACTGCTAAGGTCATCAGTCCCTAAGCTTACACACTACTTAACCTAAATTATCCTAAGGACAAACTCAAACACCCATGCCCGAGGAAGGACTCGAACCTCCGCCGGGACCAGCCGCACAGTCTATGACTGCAGCGCCCAAGACCGCTCGGCTAATCCCGCGCGGCGTGGCGGATGGAATTCGCGAAACAGCATGTATCCAAGACAGCATACTTCTGGGACACTGTATTGTTTAGTGATGAAAGCAAATTTAATATCATGCACAATGATGGCAGGATCTTGGTCTGGAGAAGACCGAATGCAGACCTCGACCGAAACCTCATTCAACCTACGGCGAAGAACGGAGGTGGTGGAGTGGTGGTATGGGGCTGTATGTCAGCCTCCGGTGTCGGAAAATTAGTGTTCGTGGAAGGAACCATGGACAGATTTGTGTACTTGAACATTCTCAAACAGAACTTACAACAGAGTGTTGACGCCTTGGGTCTTCCTAGAAATTATTACTTCCAGCAGGGCAATGATCCCAAACATAGGGCGCAAATTGTCCGGCTGTGGTTGCTCTACAAAACTCCACACACTCTTAAAACACCAGCTCAGAGTCCGGACCTGAATCCCATCGAACACTTGTGGAGTGAGCTGGAAACACGAGTGAGAAAACACGACATCCGTAGTAACGCCTCTTTGAAAGAGGCTCTCCTTCGAGAATGGGAAGGTATCACGTCGGAAACAACAAAAAAATTGTTCCATTCCATGCCACGGAGGTTGCGAGAAGTAATACACCGGAAGGGTATGCATACGAAGTATTAAACATCTTCTGGCTTTGTGAGAAGTGGCCGGCCGGGGTGGCCGAGCGGTTCTAGGCGCTACAGTCTGGCACCGCGCGACCTCTACGGTCGCAGGTTCGAATCCTGCCTCGGGCATGGATGTGTGTGATGTCCTTCGGTCAGTTATGTTTAAGTAGTTCTAAGTTCTAGGGGACTGATGATCTCAGAAATTAAGTCCCATAGTGGTCACAAGGGAACCTCCCCATCGCACCCCCCTCGGATTTAGTTATAAGTTGGCACAGTGGATAGGCCTTGAAAAACTGAACACAGATCAATGGAGAAAACAGGAAGAAGTTGTGTGGAACTATGAAAAAAATTAGTAAAATACTCGTATACAAACTGAGTAGTCCATGTGCAAAATATGCAACATCAAGGAAGTTATGGCGTTAGGAGTACCGTGGTCCCGTGGTTAGCGTGAGCGACTGCGGAGTGAGAGATCCTGGGTTCAAGTCTTCGCTCGACAAAAAATTTTACTTTCTTTATTTTAGCAAAGTTGTGATCTGTCCGTTCGTTCATTGACGTCTCTGTTCACTGTAATAAGTTTAGTGTCTGTGTTTTCCGACCGCACTGCAAAACCGTGCGATTAGTAGACGAAAGGATGTGCCTCTCCAATGGGAATCGAAAACATTTGATCGCAAGGTCATAGGTCAACCGTTTCCTCCACAGGAAAACACGTCTGATATATTCTATACGACACTGGTGACGGCATGTGCGTCATATGACAGGAAAATGTTGTCGACCCACCTAACTTGTACACTTGGCGAATGGGTAGAAAGATTCTTCTACCTTGCCCGATTTAGGTTTTCTTGTGGATGTGATAATTACTCCCAAAAAAGTGATGAAAACGTAAGAGTTTGTCACATATACTGAAAATAAAAAAATTAAACTTTTCACTCGGGGTAGGACTTGAACGTGGGACTTCTCGGTCCGTAGCTGCTCTCGCTAACCACGGGACCACGGCGCTCCCTGAGTCACATTATCCTTGATGTTGCCTATCTTCATGTGGACTACCCAGTTTGTATATTTGAGTAATTTTTTTCATAGTTCCACACAACTTCTTCCTTTTTTCTCGATTGATCTGTGTTCAGTTTTTCAAGGCCTATCCACTGTACCAACTTATAACTAAATCTGTGGGGGGTGCGATGGGGAGGTTCCCTTGTCAGAGCCATTTGAACAATTTTTTTTGTTTGTTAGAAGTGTCATTTTCTGTTATTGTATGAATACGTAATTCTCAGCACAGTAGAGAAATTGGCAGACGTTTTTGTATTTTGTTTTGTAAAGGCTCGTTCATTCTCATTATATATACCAGCATAGCTGCATTGGCTACTGGCCAATGCGTAAAGTACATATCCAAATAGTGTTTCTGGTTTCGTATTGTCAGTAAAGGCAGTTAACTTCTCCACGCTCTAGTGTATGAATACGTATTTCCATTACTGTAAATATAATCAAATCTAGGCTCTCGCCATAGACTTGATCATAAAAGTCGTTAGTTTTCTATTCACTGAAATGTGAAATGTAAGCACGTGGATCTCTGGCGTCGCTACAGCTATTTGACGTCCCTGTAGTGTGTTTGCAAACATGGCTTCAAAGATGGTGTGTTCCTTCGACTTCTTTTTTTGTAATAAATTTGCTTCGACTAGGATGGAGGATGCCAAATGGCACAGTGCATACGACACTGTGTGCTGATGGGCAGGTGGAAAGGTGCAATATGCTGCGGGCGACATATGTCCACAATCACTGCTACAGCCATCAACCTCTACATCTGGAAACATCCAGGCAGCTTTTCAGCAAGCCGGAATAGTGGATGAGGTCACACTTTAAAATAAATAATTCTTTCTTAGCTTTCCGTTCTACTTTGTCCATTTTTAGACTCTGTATTCCACACGTTAAAAGGGCTTCATCTGTTTTGTACATTTTATTTTGTAACTGTTGGAACACTAATTCAATTTACCAAATTATTCAAAAATAAAAATAGTGCTTATTACCCATATAGTGTACTGAACATTTATTTACTTTTACATCCCCCTTCACAGCTTTGTAAATCGCTTCACACGTTTCTGGAATTATTTTGGTTAATGTACAATGTGATATTCGAGTGCTGTGATGTAAACTAGAGTAGCTCTCTCCTGTATCAAGAAATCCCAGTGTCACAGTTTCCCCGTCCTCTGCAACTACAGCATTTCTCAAGAGAGTATTCTGTTTTGTAATATGAGAAGCTACTTTACTGAGCAGATACTGAAATACGTTCTCATCCATTCGCAAGTAATTTATACATAGGACTTGACGTCCTCCACTTGCAGCTCTCGTAACAAATTTTGCTGGATGCTTTTATCATCTTGACGTAATACTTACGGCGTCATCCAAGTACGTTTTCTTTTTCTCCGCTGCTTTTCTACCAAGAATATGACGACAGTGTAATACCCCATTTTAGCGCCATGTCAAACGTCTTTTTCAAAGAAATTTCACGAATATTTTATTATGTTCCTTTGTCAAAGAAATATGATAGTGTGATACTGGCCTAAGGCGCACTCTTTCCCTCGAAAAATTGCCTCCAAAATTCAGGTGCACCCTGTACTCGAAATTAATATAAAAATGTACAGTGCTTGATGTAATAGTCCCGCCACTCTTAAAAGTGGCCATATATTCGATGTCGCGGGGCACCTATATCTTTCTGGTAACATTGGATTCAACTGACAGCAGCGTGCACCCATGTGACTAACATGAGTCTACGGCAAGTTGAAAGAAAAGGGACACAAAGAGAGTGATATGTACGTGTGTATTATAAACCCTTTTTCTCTAAATTTCTATCCTTCATACCTTCTCTGTGTTTTCCCAGATGACGTCTCACTGATCTCATTTGTACTAAGACTGCAGTACACACGAGAGGCCGATTTCCTTCCTCTGCCCTGAGTGGAATGCATAAGTTCCAATAAATGTTCACCAATCTGCAATCTACTACAGTTGTTGTCCCCTGCGCAGAAAACAGCTAAAGGTGATGAATACGTTATTTTGAGGGTGTAAGAAACTCTCTCCGAGGAATCAACAGTACGTGAGTAATTAAACTACCAATCTGTTTGTTGATGTGGGATTCCACTCGCTTTTTATTGGCAGAACACGACAAACTGCACAGTTACATTCCACTGTAGAGCCACAACTAATTTCCATTCTTCAGCAAAATAATGAACTGGGTATATCCCTAACTACTATCACACTGTTCTCAACTACATGTCGGCCGGCCGGTGTGGCCGATCGATTCTAGGCGCTTCAGTCTGGAACCGCGTGACCGCTATGATCGCAGGTTCGAATCCTGCCTCGGGCATGTATGTGTGTGATGTCTTTAGTTTAGTTAGGTTTAAGTAGTTCTAAGTTCTAGGGGACTGATGACCTGAGATGTTAAGTCCTATAGTGCTCGGAGCCATTTGAACCATTTTTTTTTTTCACATGTCCATATAACCGTAGACATTCGGTAGTGAGTGTTCTGGGTGTGTCAAGGGGGGGCGGGAGGAAGACAGTGTTAGCAAGCTTGTAAATCCCCGCAACTTGTAATGTTTCTGGCTTTAAGGCCAACCTCGGCAGACAACAAGTCTGTCCTCCGGGACTGTCAAACCAGCTATAATCTTGCAGCCGAACCGCTTCGCCCGCCATCCAAGTTGGGCACGATCCGAACGTCACCGTAAGTGAAACTTGCTGGCAAATTAAAACTGTGTGCCGGACCGAGACTCGAACTCGGGACCTTTGCCTTTCGCGGGCAAGTGCTCTTCCATCTGAGCTACCCAACCACGACTCACGCCCCGTCCTCACAGCTTTACTTCCGCCAGTACCTAGTCTCCTACCTCCAAACTTTACAGAAGCTCTCCTGCGAAACTTGCACAACTAGCACTCCTGAAAGAAAGGATATTGCTACAGAATGAAAAATCTCATTGTATCACCGAAAGTGCTTCGTCTGCCTTTTCGTTTAGCACTTGTTCATTATTCTGCTGGTTATTAATACTTGTGAAATAATGGAATCATTGCACGCTGTTGAGAGATGTTTTAAAATGAAATGCAAGTAAATATGCTGTTTAGTTATTCTAGTATTAATAAGAGAAGACCGTCATTCTGGCACGCAGCTTCCGATCTCGGAAAAGGACCACAATTTACGTAGTCTTTCTCACGATACCCGTACCAAGCAAACGTCTGTCTTCGGCACCTCACTCCAAATTACGTCATCTTGTCACTGCTGCCTTCTTAACTACTTCTTCTATACGAATGTGATGGCCGAAAAGTCAGAAATATTACAAGTTGCGGGGATTCACAAGCTTGCCAACATTGTCTCCCTCCCGCCCCAGCTTCACAAACCCAGAACACTGTCTAGCCAATGATGTGTCATTGCAGTCTATGGTAGCAGTTAACTTGAATGTGATTTCTGTTACCGGTAATAGTACAACATTTTTGTTAGTAGCTAGTTTCGTAATGGGAAAAAAATCAAAAATATTCATATGAAGCGGGCTATAAACTGAAAGTAACAGCACTTTCAGATGGTCGTGGAAACAGAGCAGGTGAGCGACACTTCGGTCCTCCACCAACAGAAAAAACCATTCGCGATTGGAGGGCGAGTAAAGAAGAACTGAAAAAGTGAGGAAGACTAAATGTGCAAATAGAAGACCGCATGCAAAATGGCCAAAACTGGAAAAAGAGCTAATGAAATGGATTCAAGGACACCGTCAGATTGGCATTGGAATTAATACAAAAATGAGTCAAATACACGCTCATAAGCTAGCACTACAGTGGAACTTAACAGACCTTAAGGTTGGAGTTCGTTGGTGCTACAGCTTTAAGAAATGTCATGGACTTCGTGTAGTGTCGGCTCCTGCGGGAGTCAGCACCGACACAATCAAGGAAAGAGACAAGTTGCGATGACCGGCAGCAGGGGTCCTAAATAATCTGTTCATTAAACCGTAAGATAAATACAACACTTTATATCTAAAAATAAAATCAACTTCTCTTGAGTTATGTGCTTCCTACATAGAAGTACATTGACTATTATTACTCGCAGAACGCAGGCTCAGTAACGTCTTGATATTTACTCAGTACTCATGTTCTAAAAGTCTGCGACAGAACTGGGACGACCAGCCATTGCGTCTGCAAGACGTCTCAGTTGTTGACAATAAATTTCAGCAGTGACGATTACACCTCGGGAAAGCATTTCTTATACATCACACCGTCGCTGTTAAATCAGATGCGTAAGATTATCTTTAATGGATGCGCTCAGGTCTTTTTGCTGGGAGTTGCCGCTTTGTTTGAGCTCAACCATCCCTTTCTTTTCCTTATGTTAGCGTATAGGCACCATTTCTCGTGGCCAGTAACGATGCAGGATAGGAATGGTCGGTGACTTTCACGCGCCAGTTGATGACGAACAAGCAGAGGTGCGCAAATGGTCACCTGCTGATTTTGGCTTAGAGAATGCCGTACTCGTACGCTCGAGTTTTTGACGTTCCCCTTTGCATGAAAATATGGTACAATGTTGGAAAGATCACATTTTCATCAAATTTGTCAGTTCTCGAATACGCTGACGTGGATCGTTGTCGATTAACGCGTTCTAACGATCTTCATCAAACCGCGGAGGACTTGCTGAACATGGAGGGTCACAAATATCAAAACGATCCTCTTTAAAAAGAGAAAACAGTTTTCTTGCCGTGCTTTGCCCAACGTCTGTATCCTCCTACTGGGCGCAAATGTTTCTGGTTGCCTGGACTGCTGCCGCCCCATTACTGAACCCAAATATGTCGGAAATGTCCACTTGTCATTCATTTTCTAACGCCCAGAGCTCCTCTCACAACCTCGAAATGGCAAAATGACAGTATATAAACTCAAATAGCAACAGTGAACTACAAACAAAAAATGACAATCGATAAATGAACCCATCATAACCGGAATACGAACATGCAAAACAAAAACGCTACGAACGTTTGCACCGACCTAATATCTTCGTTCAGAAAAACAAAGTAATTGACATCCAGCTATCAGTAGTAGGGTAGTGGCGGTGTCATTCCACTTGTGATATCAAATTTATATGAACATTACTTAAATTGGCCAATTAATCCCCCCACCCACCCCGACCACCACCGCCCTCGAACACGGCCCGCTTCACACACAGATGACGTCACGTGTTCTTCTCAGCCACATGTGGCACCCAGTCACTTCCCCCCTTTCCACCCTCACCCTCCCCCAACCATTGGCGGGCATCATTTCAAATTTTGTCGGGAATTTCTTTGTCCCAAGGCTGTGCTGACCTTCCACCCTACCCCACCCCACCCCACACCCAGGAATTGGCGGGAAATTAAAATTTGCAGTACCATTTTGGGGACTCGAACATTGGTCCTCCTGGACTGAAAGCCCAAGCGCACCCCCCCCCCCCCCCCCCCTAAGAGACAATTATACCACTGGAGGTGCATGGAACTGATGGGAAATTAAAGATGTCTCATTTCTTTGACTCAAACCCTGATTCTACTGGATGGAAAGCCCAAGTGCACGGCTTACACATTGAAAATATCCAGATGCAGGAGAGGAAGGTTAAATTAGTGTCTTTATTTATTCTCGACGGAAAAATGCTGCAAAGATCGATCCTAATTCCGTACTAAATCATAAAGTTCTGGCCTAATCACTCAACCATGTGCATACAGCTACACTAGGACGGTGTAAAATCTCTATACATCTGAAAAACTAACGTTACCATACAACTGGTGTTCTCCTACTGGCAAAAAAATCACAATACCACTGGAAACTAGTGACAGACACACTCAAAACTTTACCCTTCATCTACAAGCTGGCAGGGAAATAGACTGGGATGTGAGGTACCATCTTTATTTCTTTTGGTGGGAAATACATACAAAGCTGAGATGCTGATGTTGGACAGAGAGGAGTTTAAAAAGTGTATTTCCTGTAGGCAAACAGTATCTGTCACAGTTTGACGTCAGAGTTCGCTACAGACGTCTGCTCAAAAACCACCCTACAGCCCAGCTCATCGAAGCCAATACACACTATCACAACTGATGGAAAAAATACGTCACAGTCTTAATTACACTTCCAAATTGTGTTGAATAAACCAGTATTCGTAATTAATGGGTCTCAAAAGACTGCAAAGGGGGTGGTAATTGAACGTGCTTTCTCCTTAATGTACAGTCACAAACTGTGGAAACCGAGGCCCTCTCACCTCGCCTCAAGCCTACCCATCCCCCTTGCCACCCTCCGTCCACCTACGGGGAGGACACATGCTTCTTCAATGGACCAGTTGCTCTGCAGAGCAACTTATATTTTTTCTGCTGCCCCTGGTCACACCAGGCATTCGTCTACCCTCTGCAGTCTCTCGCAGCTCGTGGCCTGCCTTGAGGCAGTAGTCTAGGCACATAATAGAAATTTACCAGAACAACCCCGACCACCCGGAGAAAGCTCCAGATGGCTTTTTCAAAAGTCGGCTGCTCGCTAAACAGGTAGCCCATTCCGCCTAAAGCGAGCGCAGCTTTACAGCGCAGTGCCTTCAGTACACAGTGGGACGCTGGCATCGTTGAGAACAGAACCGTGATAAATTAGTGCTATCCCGATCGAGGGTTGTTTGTCCAAAGGGCCAGCCGTGACTCTTAGGGAACTCAGCCACCGCGCACTATTTAACATTAACGTGACTTCCATAATAAAGCAACTATTACAAAAGGAAAACACAATCACGATGATAATAAATGTTCTCTTTCCACCAAAAATGGCCAAAGTCCATTTTCTTTTAGTCTTAAGAGCACAATCAGTATAGTATTTATGTTTGACTGCAGGATACAATTCGCATCTCATTATTTTGTAATGTCCAAAGAAGTGCACCGCCACCTATTACGAATTATCAACAGAGACATGCCCAACCTGCGTAAAACCAGGAAAAAAATTTCAGCTATTTTGATGCGAATATTACCGATCCCTGCAGAATGTCAAAAATGGCTCTGAGCACTATGCGACTTAACTTCTGAGGTCATCAGTCGCCTAGAACTTAGAACTAATTAAACCTAACTAACCTAAGGACATCACACACATTCATGCCCAAGGCAGGATTCGAACCTACGACCGTAGCGGTCGCTCGGTTCCAGACTGTAGCGCCCAGAACCGCACGGCCACTCCGGCCAGCTGCAGAATGTCCTTGTTATTTCGAAACCGTCATCGGAGTAAAGAAAAAGTGGAGAAATTAAACTAAGGAAATAGAAAATAATCTATATTAAGCAATTTCTTTCAGCTTTTTGATCAAATTACAAGATCTGAGAGCATCTCTCGCGTTCAGTGTCTATAAATAAACGGTCATGCACGTGTGTATTACAAACATTTCAGACAATCTTGTCACATTTCAGAAAAACATTTATTTTACATTCGACAACAGAAAGCTGTAGTTCAAGAGAACGTAACTGTTTCGTACACTACGAAGGGTCCCCTTTTATCAACGCGATGCTATATTATACCAGTGTTTACGATACTCATAGTGAGATCCTGTCTCGCCCTTCGTAGGTGGGAGATTGAAATTTCGTTAAAAGATATCGCTGCAAGAAAAAAAAAAAGATGAAACGCCAGTCAACAATTATTCCGTGGTGCCCTAGCCATCCCCTCCACTCACCAGGCGGCACGTCATTGACACCAGTTTGATAGGCTGAGTAATTAAAGTGATAATGGGAGCCAGTTTTTATTTTTTTCTTTCACCAATAAGGTACCTCCTTTTGTTTGTTGTAACCCACGCGTGTTTTAAACAGCACCTTCCAGCGTTGGTCAACACCGAAACAGTAATCTTGTACATGACTGCAAAATAAAGGAACAATGTTTTCCGAAATGGAACACTGAGACATCCGCTACCCTGTTGATGGGGAAGATGAAATTAACTGTACTGGTCATCACCTTCGAATAGCTGTTGGAAGCGCTCTACAATACCGCAAAATCTTCCAGTTTCCAAATGTTGCGATGCCTTCCACATTTTTGTCGATAAGAAACATCGGATCTGTGTTTTATTTGTAACAGTATGTGTTTAGGTAGCTGTACAGTTTACGCCATGCAATGTTCAGCTTTCTGTGAGAGCCAGAGGATCGAAACATGTCAATGTCGGTATTGCAGCAGCTGACACAGATCTGTAAGCCATAGTAGAAAAAACAAAATTGTATGTCAGTGTACACTGATTGGCTGTGTTACAACCGAAAAAACAGTGTATTAAACTGCTTATGAAGAAACAATGCAGGAACCCTCTCATGTGATTGATAGTCTGTTGGATATGGTCGTCCTACAGTACAGCCCTGTAAAGACGGCTTCGATCACGACCAAGATAACAGAGGGACTGTCTAAGAAACAGTTCTGGAGTTTTTTTATGTTTGTAATCTTTAGCAGATAGGTTCGAAAAAGGAGACTCGTTTCGAGATATGAGAGTGGCGTGAATATGATTCGTCTCTACAGAATCCAATGCAATTACGTGGTAGAATGGATAGACTTGATTCCAAATCACTGACAGAATTTCTGCCCGAAAGCGTAACAGTATCAGCGGCTCGTGTGTGTGTCTGTAGTCTGAAGACGACTTGTAGGGCAGGGTGACGTCAACATAGTCGCTAGATCGTATTTTTAATAGTGGAGTTCTTACCCAAAATGTATGGTGTGGACTGTAGAATACCTCTGTGGTCAACTTCAAATGTTGGTTCTCAATTGTGTTCCTCGAAATTAACGCCGATTTCCCTCCACGGATTCCCATTTGACCTACCTGGTGAGTGTAATGCGACTACTGAAAAAGAAATTGCTCGCCATGCAAAGTGAATCTCATGATCAATTTAATTACTTAGAGTATTAAACAGATATCAATGACACGACGCCTGGTGAGTGGAGGAGATGGATAGGACACCACGAAATGATTCTTGGCAGACGTTCTTTTTTTTCGTTGTGGCGATATCTTTTAACGAAGTTTCAATCTCCTACCTACACAGGGCGAGAAAGGCTCTCTTGCTTTTTTTTTTGTTTTGTAAATGATAGTTTGATATAGCATTGTACTGGTAAGAGGGGACCTGTCATAGTGTACAAAATAGCTATGTTCTCTTGAATTATACCTTGTTGTTGTTGAACGCAAATTAATGGTTTTTTTCCGATATGTGAGCCAGTGGCGTGAAAGATTGTCTGAAATGTTAGTAATACACACGTGTATGACCGTTTATTTACCGTCACTGAACGCGAGAGATGCTCTCAGATCGGGTAATTTGATCAAAAAGCTGAAAGAAATTGCTTAACATAGATTATTTTCTATTTCTTTGGAGTTTAATTTCTCACTTTTTCTTTACTCCGATGACGGTTTCGAGATAACGAGGACATTCTGCGGTGATCGGTAATTTTCGCATCAAAATATCTGAAGTTTTTTTTTTTTCCTGATTTAAACATGGTGGACATGTGTTTGCTGCTGATTTGTGATGGTGGCGGTGCACTTCGTTGGACGTCACAAAATAATGAGATGCGAATTGTATCCTGCAGTCAAACGGAAAAACTATACCGATTTTGGGCGTAAAACTAAGAGAAAATGGGGCTTGCCTATTTTCATGGAAAGAAGAAATTTACTATCATCGCAATTGTGTAATCATTTTTTAATAGTCACGTGAAGTTAATTAGTCTAGTGCTCGCATCAGCGTGACGGCCGAGTTTTCCTAAGAGTCATGGCTGGCCATTTAGACAAATAACCCTTGGTCGGGATAGCACTAATTGATCACGGTTTTGTTCTGAATGCCGATGTTACGCTTTGTACTGAAGGCACTGCGGTGTGAGGCTGTGTTCGCTTTAGGTGGAAGGGGCTTCCTATTTCGCAAGCAACTGACATTTGAAATAGTCATCTGGAGCTTCCTGGGGGGCTGTGCTGCTAAATTTCCCTTTCGTGTTTTCTAGACCTCCGCCTTAAGGCAGGCTTCGAGCCACGAGCGACAGCAGAGAGTAAGGGAACACCTGGTGTGACCAGCGGCTGCAGAAAAATTACGAGAAATTCTGTGGAGCAGATGGCCCTTTGAAGAAGCATGTTTCCTCCCCGTAGGTGGATGGAGGGAGGCAGGGGGAGGAGGAAGCATTAGGGGAGGTGAGAGGGCCTCTGATTTCTGCAGTTTGTGATTGTACCTTGCGGAGAACACGTGTTCGACTACCGCTCCTTTTTCAGTCTGTTAGGACGACGATTTTTCCCAGTACATGTGTTGCATTATGTTCCATTCATAATGAGTGCTGTTTATTTCATAACAGTTTGAAAGCTTTAGAACTATGATGCATTTTTTCCATCAGTTGTGATGGCATGTATTGGCTTCGATTAGCTGGGGTGTAGGGTGATTTTTGAGCAGATATCTGTAGTGAACGCTGACATCAGTGATAGATAATGTATGTATACAGGTAATACACTTTTTAAACTCCTCTCTGTCCTACAGTAGCAATTGAATGTATTTCCTGCCAAGAGGAATAAAAATATAACTTTTCACCCAGCCTTTTTTCCTGCCAGCTTGTAGGTGAAGGGTTAGGTTTTAGTGTGTCACTATTTTCGAGTGGTGTTGAGAAATTTTGTCCGAGCAGGATAGCGTAAGTTGTATCGAATCGTTAATTTTTTAGCTGTATTGTGATTTTAAGCCGTCCCTGTGTGGTGTTGTAGTGTTATGCATATGGTTGGGTAATGAGGCTTGATCTTTGTGATTAATTACGTAATTAGGGTCGATCATTTCTTCAGTCTCCACTCCTGCATCTGGACAGCTTCTATGTGTTGGGAGGTGCACTTGGGCCTTCTATCCAGTAGAATCAGGGTTAGAGTCCTGGAAAGGGTACTGCTTTTTCTAATTTCCCTTCAGTTCGAAGTGCCTCTGGTGCCATCATTGTGTTAGGGGGTGCACTTAGGCTTTTCGTCTAGGAGGACCAGGGTTCGAGTCCCCAAAATGGTACTGCCAACTTTAATATCGCGCCAATTCCTGGGTGTCGAGTGGGGTGGTTTTGGATGTCAGAACAGCCCTGGAACAGAAATTATTGCCAAAATTCGAAATTCCTGCCCATGGGGTATGTTGGGGAAAGGGGAGGGAGGATAATGGGGATAGGGGGTAATGTGGAGGCTCAGAAGAACACATGACATCAACTGGGGGTGGTAGAGAGCTTCTGTCGTGTTCATTGTTGTTGTGTTGCTCTGCCAACCACATTTCGCATCGAAGTTTCCACTTCATATCTTGTTAGTCCTCTTCTTGCATAGATCTGTACTGCAACGCACATCTCACTCTATCGTCCAATGTAGCAAGGACTTTTCTGCAGTATTATATATCAGAAGGCCACTTTACCTGGATATTCTTCTAAGATGTCCATACCAAGTTAGACGTTTGTTTTCCCTTGAAGTTACAATATCCTTGGTAAGTCCCATCTACTTCTCGTATCTTAATTTCTTATTTGATCTCTTCTTGCTACTTCAGTGTTTCGCCTCAGAACCTCCAGTTCAATTGCCTTTAATTTATTATCGTTGACCATAGAGAACCCACATTTCAGAACCATACAGAGCAATAATCTCAACTATACTTTTGTCACCCAGAAAATGAGATGCACCACGAAGGAATTATCCGAATGGGAAGGAAATCGGTACATATGATGTACAGGTATAGACAAAGAAATGATTACAATTTCAGAAAACCGGATAATTGATTGAAGAAGAAGTGATTCACAAACTGAGCAAGTCGATAACGTGTTGGTCCAAAAAATGGCTCTGAGCACTATGGGACTCAACTTCTGAGGTCATTAGTCCCCTAGAACTTAGAACTAGTTAAACCTAACGAACCTAAGGACATCACAAAAATCCATGCATGAAGCAGGATTCGAACCTGCGACCGTAGCGGTCTTGCGGTTCCAGACTGCAGCGCCTTTAACCGCACGGCCACTTCGACCGGCCGTGTTGGTTCACATGTGGCCCCTATGGAAGCCGGTATTCATCATGCGATTGTGTGATAGAGTTGTTGGATGTCCTCCTGAGAAATATCGTGTCAAATTCTGTCCGGTTGATACGTTGGATCGACAAAATTCGGAGCTCTTTGAAGGACCCTGTCATAATGCTCTAAATGTTCTCACTCTGGGACAGATCCGGCGTCCTTTCTTCAAAAGATAGGATTTCGTAAACACGAAGACAAGCAGCAGAAACTCCCGCCGTGCGCGGACGGGCATTATCTTGCTGAAATGAAAGCCAATGCTGGCTTGCCACCGAGGGCAACCAAATGGGCGTAGAATATAGTTGACATATCGCTGTGCTTTAAGGGCTCCACATGGTCTATCAACCACGTGTGATGATCTGGGGTGCCACTTCATCTTAAAGTTGGAACACTCTGGTTATCATCCGCGGCGCCCTTACAGCACACAATATTCTCTTTTTTCTTTTTTTGGGTCATCAATCTTCTGCCTGATTTGATGAGGCCCGCCACGAATTACTCTCCCGTGCCAACCTCTTCATCTCAGAGTAGCACTTGCAAGCTAGGTCCTCAGTTATTTGCTGGATTTATTCCAATCCCTGGCTTCCTCTACAGTTTTGCCTTCTACAGCTCCCTCTAGTACTATGGAAATCATTCCCTCATGTCTTAACAGATGTACTATCATCCTGTCCCTTCTCCTTATCAGTGTTTTCCACATGTTCCTTTCCTCTCCGATTCTGCGCAGAACCTCCTCATTCTTTACCTTAGCAGTCCATCTAATTTTCAACATTCGTCTGTAGCACCACATCTCAAATGCTTACATTCTCTTCTGTTCCGGTTTCCCCGCAGTCCATGTTTCACTACCATACAACGCTGTGCTCCAGACGTACACTCTCAGAAATTTCTTCCCCAAATTAAGGCCGATATTTGATATTAGTTGACTTCTCTTGGTCAGGAATGCCCTTTTTGCCATTGCTAGCCTTGCTCCGTCCGTCATCGTTGTTTTACTACCTTGGTAGCAGAATTCATTAACTTCATCTACTTCGTGACCATTGATCCTGATATTAAGTTGCGCGCTATTCTCATTTCCACTACTTCTCATTAGCTTAGCCTTTCCTCGATTTACCCTCAATCCACACTCTGTACTCATCAGACTGTTCACTCCATTCAGCAGATCATGTAATCAACGAATCGTATCATTGACATCCTTCCACCCTGAATTTTAATTCCACTCCTGAACTTTCCTTTTATTTCCATCATTGCTTCCTCGACGTACAGATTGAATAGTAGGCGTGAAATTCTACATCCTTGTCTTACACCCTTTTTAATACGAACACTTCGTTCTTGGTCGTCCACTCTAATTATTCCCTCTTGGCTGTTGTACATATTGAATAGGAGCAGTCTCTCCCTATTGCTTACCCGTACTTTTTCCAGAATTTCGAACATGTTGCACCATTTTATACTGCCGAACGCTTTTTCCAAGACGACAGATCCCATGAACGTGCCTTGATTTTTTTTTAGTCTGGCTTCAATTATTAACCGCAACGTCAGAATTGCCTCTCTGGTCCCTTTACCTTTCCTAAAGCCAAACTGATCGTCATCTAGCACATCCTAAATTTTCGTTTCCATTCTTCTTCATATTATTCTTGACAGCAAGTTTGATGCATGAGCGGTTAAGCTGATTGTGCGATAATTCTCGTACTTGTCAGTTCTTGTCGTCTTCGGAATTGCGTGAATGATGTTTTTCCGAAAGTCAGATGGTATGTCGCCAGACTCATACATTCAACACACCAACATGAAAATCGTTTTGTTGCCACTTACACCAACGATTTTAGAAATTCTGATGGAATGTTATCTATCCTTCGGCCTTATTTGATCTTAAGTCCTCCAGAGCTCTTTTAAATTCTGACTCTAATACTGAATCCCCTATCTCGTCTTCTAAATCGACTCACATCAGACAAATCTTCTCCCTCATAGAGGCTTTCAATGTATTCTTTTCACCTATCCGCTCTTTCCTCAGCATTTAACAGTGAAATTCCCGTTTCACTCTTAATGTTATCAATCTAGCTTTTAATATCACCGAAGATTGTTTTGATTTTCCTGTATGCTGAGTCAAACCTACCGACAATCATTTCTTTTTTAATACGAGCACTTCGTTATTCACATTTTTCATGCAGCCATTTCGTCTTAGCTTCCCTGCACTTCCTACTTATTTCATTACTCAGCGTCTTGTGTTTCTTTATTCCTGTGTCACCCGGAACATTTTTGTACTTCCTCATATCATCGATCAAGTATGAAGTATTTCTTCTGTTACCCATGGTTTCTTCGCAGTTACCTTCTTTGTAAATATGTTTTCCTTCCCTACATTTTAGCGATGTCCATTCCTCTTTAACTGTACTGGCTACTGATCGATTCCTTAGTGCTGTATCTATAGCCTTAGAGAACTTCAAGCGAGTCTCGTCATTGCTTAGTACTTCCGTAATCCACTTCTTTGCGTATTGATTCTGCCTGACTGATGTCTTAAACTTCAGCCTACTCTTCATCACTACAATGTTGTGGTCTGAGTCTGCATCTGCTCCCGGGTACGCTTTACAATCCAGTAGCTGATGTCGGAATCTCAGTCTTAGTTACCTACTTCTATTATCAGTTTTATTGCTCACAAGCCACCTGTGTCAGGCCTTCTCTGTCTCCTTCACCACCAATCACTTTTCAATTAACGAAGCGTCGTTCTCAACTACTGGTAGGCTTTTATAGACTGTTTCATGAATAGTTATTACCAGTTGCTTTGTACTCTATTTCGACTTTCCTATCATCAGTCTTACCAATCAATATTTGTTTGAGACGGCAGTAGAAGGATCCAGCAGTAAACATATGTTGCGGCTGGTCCAGTTTCTCGCGATTCTCATTACAGCTGGAACTAAAGCAAACATCGCCGCAGGAGATGGTCAGATTCACAGTCTGCTCAGCTGTAGACTCTGCAATCCTTCACCTTAATACGATTATTTAATTTCCTGCAGAGCAATCAAATCAGGAGGAAAGGTAAATGATTTGAAGTGTGACAGTACTGGTGATTCTGAACAAAAACGTCGGTCAGACTTATGTGGTAGTGCTGTTTGGAATCTTTCCGAGACAGAACACCATTAAAGTCAGATTTGTACTTTTTCCCTTTAATAACGGTGGCCTCTAGCGAAACATAAATTAATTCGCATTTATCTTCCTACAAAAAATGTCTTACTCATTTTTCCCTGGGGCAAGTAGGTAGTGCGAAGAGAACAAGAGAACATTGAAAATATTTCGCGACGAGCATGCGCTGTAGTTTACGTAGTTCTTGTAGGCCAATCTGAGATATTTTCCCTACTTGACAGACCACAAGTGTCCTATATTAAACTGTTAGTCCGGAATTCCTCTACATTACCTCGATACGTTGTAAATAATGACATTGTACTGAATATACAGAAAATAAATAACAAACTACGTTAAACATGTTTTATTTCGGAATCCATTCGGAATAGGGCGTATGTCCATTTGATTTTTTTGTTCTGAATCACAGTAACAATAACCCCTCAAAGCATGTACTTGTACTCCGTAGTCACCCTGTAGGGTTTCACTGCCTTCTAGTCTGTTGAAACGTCGCGCGGCTGGCGCCAGTAGCTGTATCTTGTTGTGTCATCTTTACCATCGATTTCGCTTCGGTCGGCCGCGAGTCAGTTGTTCACCGCAGGTACGGCTATTTAAGTCTGCAGCGTCGAGGCAGCACCTCTCCCTGTGTGGTCTGTCGGTTGCGGTTACAACACGGTCGGGAGATTGGCCCTTACTTGGTGCGAATGCTCACTGCGCTTGGTATTACTGAAGTGCTATCCGCCCCGATAGCTGAGTGGTCAGCGTGGCGGACTGCCGTCCTCAGGGGCCTGGTTTCGATTCCCGGCTGCGTCGAGGATTTTCTCCGCACAGGGACCGGGTGTTCTGTTGTCTTAATCATCATTTCATCCCCATCCGGCGCTCAGGTCTCCCACTGTGGCGTCGAATGTAATAAGACCTGCACCAAGGAGGCCGGACCTGTTCCGTCAAGGGCTTCCCGGCCAATGACGCCGAACGGTCATTTCATTTCACTGCGGCCGGAGACGGCGGAAAGGGTTTATGTTCCGGTACGAGACGTGGTGTTTTGACCTTTCTCGCCACGCAGTGCATGTTGAGAAGAAGAGCTTGCCGGAGCGTCACCTCACATTAACCGTTTCCCTGGGCATATGGTGTGTGTTCGATGTAAACAGGTGCACTTTTGTGCATATACAGGGTGTTACAAAAAGGTACGGCTAAACTTTCAGGAAACATTCTTCACACACAAAGAAAGAAAATATGTTATGTGGACATGAACATGTGTCCGGAAATGCTTACTTTCCATGTTACAGCTCATTTTATTACTTCTCTTCAAATCGCATTACTCATCGAATGGAAACACACAGCAGAAGAACGTACCAGCGTGACTTCAAACACTTTGTCACAGGAAATGTTCAAAATGTCCTCCTTTAGCGAGGATACATGCATCAACCTTCCGTCTCATGGAATCCCTGATGCGCTGAGGCAGCCCTGGAGAATGGCGTATTGTATCACAGCCGTCCACAATACGAGCACGAAGAGTCTCTACATTTGGTACCGGGGATGTGTAGACAAGAGCTTTCAAATGCCCCCATAAATAAAAGTCAAGAGGGTTGAGATCAGGAGAGCGTGGAGGCCATGCAATTGGTCCGCCTCTACCAATCCGTCGGTAACCGAATCTGTTGTTGAGAAGCGTACGAACACTTCGACTGAAATGTGCAGGAGCTCCATCGTGCATGAACCACATGTTGTGTCGTACTTGTAAAGGTACATGTTCTAGCAGCACAGGTAGAGTATCCCGTATGAAATCATGATAACGTGCTCCATTGAGCGTAGGTGGAAGAACATGGGGCCCAATCAAGACTTCACCAACATTGCCTGCCCAAACGTTCACAGAAAATCTGTGTTGATGACGTGATTGCACAATTGCTTGCGGATTCTCGTCAGCCCACACATGTTGATTGTGAAAATTTACAATTTGATCACGTTGGAATGAAGTCTGATCCGTAAAGAGAACATTTGTATTGCAATGAGGATAGACACATTGTTGGATGAACCATTCGTAGAAGTGTACCCGTGGAGGCCAATCAGCTGCTGATAGTGCCTGCACACGCTGTACATGGTACGGAAACAACTGATTCTCCCGTAGCACTCTCCACACAGTGACGTGGTCAACGTTACCTTGTACAGCAGCAACTTCTGTGACGCTGACTTTAGGGTTATCATCAACCGCACGAAGAATTGCCTCGTCCATTGCAGGTGTCCTTGTCGTTCTACGTCTTCCCCAGTCGCGAGCCATAGGCTGGAATGTTCCGTGCTCCCTAAGACGCCGATCAATTGCTTCGAACGTCTTCCTGTCGGGACACCTTCGTTCTTGGAAATCTGTCTCGATACAAACGAACCGCGCCACGGCTATTGCCCCGTGCTAATCCATACATGAAATGGGTATCTGCCAACACCGCATTTGTAAACATTGCACTGACTGCAAAACCACGTTCGTGATGAACACTAACCTGTTGATGCTACGTACCGATGTGCTTGATGCTAGTACTGTAGAGCAATGAGTCGCATGTCAACACAAGCACCGAAGTCAACATTACCTTCCTTCAGTTGGGCCTACTGGCGGTGAATCGATGAAGTACAGTACATACTGACGAAACTAAAATGAGCTCTAACATGGAAATTAAACGTTTCCGGACACATGTCCACATAACATCTTTTCTTTATTTGTGTGTGAGGAATGTTTCCTGAAAGTTTGGCCGTACCTTTTTGTAACACCCTGTACATGTTTATTAATGGTTGACTATTGTTGTCTTCAGTGACTAGTCTACAATGTTAAAGCTACGTCACTTGTGACGTGAGAACGTGGCTTGGGCTTTCCATCCTAGTTTCTTACCACTTGATGACGGATCTGCAGCTAGACGTAAGGAAACACGGTGAGCTCCTCATTATTGAGTGATGGTATATCTAAAATTGTGGTAACCTTGGTGATTAAGGACCAAAATTTGCGCATAAATTAACTAGTAACGAAATACTATCCCATGAAAGTGTAGTTCTGATGGTCTCTTGCCCCTTTAAGGTAATACTCAACTGTGGATATTGCGTTTCAGGGAACAATCTTATTTACGCGTGTTTTGCAGCGTTTAAATGAAATCTTATGGGTTGGGTTCAAAGAAAAAAATTTGACGGGCATTCCTGTCTCAATGTTATGTTTTATTTTTTTTATGTAATATGAACGTGCAGTTGCAAGTGTGCTGTTGTAGTTGATTCACATTTCAGTTGTGCGGAGAGCGATGTATTTCGTCCGGTACGGTGGGACATGCCACCGGGACCTGACGACTTAGCCTTTGCCAGTGGAACTGTGATTCTTGCCTTCTGTCTCGATCTCGTTCTTGAGTTGAGTTTTGCTGTTCTTTGTTCCTGGCTCTGTCAGGTCGTTAAGCTTTGTAGCTCGTTCCTCCGCCGCATTTGCTCATGCGCCTTTCGCTCGAAATATGAATTCAAATCTGTAAAACTGGTCACTCTGTAATTAATGGCCGATCAGAATGCTGGAGACTCCGTCTTATTAATTCTGTATTTCCTTATCAGCCATTTGTGTCGTATTTGTACCTTGTCTGCCGAAGTTTAATTTTATAAAGGAGGGTTTCATGTGCGTATGTTCTCAGGGAATGTTTAGAAGCCGAGACGCTTTTTTTATTAATATTTTGTTATTTAATTAACGCCTACCTGTACTGGCATCAACTGGATTATTCCATAGTCAGAAGTACGTGTGCCCGGTGTCTTCATTGTTTGAGAAGTTGCTTTATTGTTACTTGTGTGCATAATGTTACACATTAAGTTATACCTTGGTTTGAATTTATATCGCAAATGAGGAGTCATTTTACAGGATAGTCTTTCGGGTTCAGAGTTTGGCAAGTTTTGAATGTATTATGTATAACTAATTTATTACTAATTTACTATTTACTAATGAGGAAGTATTGAATAGAATTGAGGATAAGAGGAGTTTGTGGCACAACTTGACAAGAAGAAAGGATCGGTTGGTAGGACATGTTCTGAGGCATCAAGGGATCACAAATTTAGCGTTGGAGGGCAGCGTGGAGGGTAAAAATCGTAGTGGGAGACCAAAAGATGAATACACTAAGCAGATTCAGAAAGATGTAGGTTGCAGTAAGTACTGGGAGATGAAGAAGCTTGCACAGGATAGAGTAGCATGGAGAGCTGTATCAAACCAGTCTCAGGACTGAAGACAACAACAACAGCAAGTATTTACATGAACAGAAAATTTATTAATGTTTTATGCATTTGTTATGCAGATTTCTACAGGGATTTAAGTAAATTTTTTATTGTGATCGTTAAGTTGATCGATTTTATGTATTTAAATTGTGCAAGCTAATAAACATTGATTAACTTAAGCTGTGTATGGATGGTAATTATGGCCCTGCTGCTTTCTGTCGTATTATTGGGTGCAAGTAGCAAGTCCCATCTGTATCCAAGTATAGTTACGGATCTCTTTGTGTTACAAAAAAATAAAATAAAATAAATTCCATATGTTAAGACTGTACTGTCCACAGATTTCTACCACCCTCTCTATTGTCATTCACAGTATCCTCGCCAAATTTGCCTATAAACTCGCGAGCGTCCTGTTTACTCATTCATCCATTAAAACCTCCCATAAGGTACACCTCCTTCGTATCGTTAAAGACATCTAGAAGGTTTGTCAAACAATTAAAGAAATTATTCTTCTCAGTGTCAGTAGCATTATCTGTGGGTGCATAGGTTGCAACGATCGCTACATCGTATCCCTTTAGCTTCAGACCCACATACATCAGACTTCTGTTTAAGCAGTTCTATTTCTTAACGCAGCATTCCCACTCTTCAGGTACTGCAAAAGGTTTTCCCTTGTTTGCTTAACGCCCTTTGTTCTCTCCACTGTAAATATGAGCAGGATCATATATTTCCTCTACTACTTTACCTTCCTTCCTTTTTTTAATGGTATTACGTCAACATTATTCCAATGGATTTCAATGAATACTTCTGGTTTCTTAGTTGTGATGATCTCAACGTCCTGTGTGCCAAAATTCACGTACATTATTAGTTTTCTAGGTCGATTCGGTTTAAGTCCGATCTGGTTCCGAGGCCTTACTCTTGAACTGTTTGCAAGTTGAAATTTTCCGACTGGCAAGGAGCAGGCCCTACGCCTATACTTCAGTCTGGAAGACCAGGTAATCTTTAATCTATGTTTTCATCCTTTATTGTTGTTATGGACTTCAGGGCTCTGTTCACCCTTTGTTTTAATTAAAATTCCATGTAAGGTTTACACTGTCTAAACCGCAGGACTTCAGTCTCTCCGCATTATTGGTCCTTCACTTAAGGGTGTATAACGCCGGCTCCACTGTACCGAGATCCACCCTCTCCACTGTCGCCGCATTTGGAAATACAAAACGACGATGGAAGATACGCTCAGACCTCAAAACCTAAAACCGTTAGGTTAGAAAAAACCAGGAGTTGGCCTAGAGTGGTTGATAGAAAACAGAAGAAGCCTGACTCAAGTAACTGGAAGTAACGTCAGACTTAGCTAATGGCCCATGTGGATGCCACCCATATATTGCCTGGTCTCCCACCAACTGACCAGTGCAGCAACGGTGATCCTTCCATGAGCATTGGGGCTCCGCCCAGCATGACTCAGCGGATCTTCGAGACACGCAAATCTCCTCGCCATGTTAAGGCCGTAGTCCATAGAAGGAGATTTTCTTATAAAACGCCAGATAATATCGGCAGCTAAAGCGAATGTAAATAGGAAACGCAAACTCAGCATGCACTGTAGGTTGACAGCAAATGTACGAAGGGGTTTCCTACTGAATCGCATAGCTGTTGCTGCCGCGGCCGTATTGGGCGTTCGAGTAATGGTGACAGACAACATCGTCCCTTACCGTGTCTAAATGTCAGTTACTTTGTTATTCCGATTGTAGTGCAAGGCGTTGTATAGGCATGCGGGGAACAATAAAACGTGACAACCGAATACTAGCATTTGTTACTCTGTGTCACCAGTGACTTGCTCGGCTAAGAATAATGCGTTGGAGGAATATTGTAACAATAACAACGTTATACTATTGTACATGTAATAATTTTTTCTTCTGATTTCCGATAAATTAGTGTAAGCAATGTTCTGATTTCATTTATTTTTTTCTTTTCATGTCATTATGTTAAAGAAACTGTAAACAATTTTCGATGTGAATATTAATGTTTATGTCAAATTGCAAGCAATATTATAGCAAAATGGAAATGTAAGAAATGTTGAAACTGTTGTAAGATGTTAAAGTTGTAATTGTGCGCCTGGTCCATACGTAGGCAATGTATTAGGATATGTAGAATGCAAAACCTCGGGTGAATACCCTGTCTGTAGGGGAGCGGTAAAAGGTAGATGGCAGGCGAGCGCGGGAAAATGCACACGGTCGCGGCACGGCATAACGGGCTCAGCAGTAGTAGTCGGAGTTGGGAATTGGTCTGAGTAACAACGTTCTGGATCGAGGAGGCTCTCCTGGAAAACGTGATTTCGTTGAGCCTCGGATGTTCCGTTTCCGACGCCTGTACAGCTTGGCACTAAATGGAAAAATATTGCGACGCTATGAAGAAGCAAAGTGCCGATACATCAAGAGCCATACCTGTGATTGTATGTGTGCTCTGCGCCTCGCCATCTCGCCGCCCGCCAACCGCCGCATCGATACGAACAGGTTGAAACTTTTAGTACTGTATTCGTGTGGACCAGTGTTACTTTTGTTTCTGACTGTTCAATAACAACTTAACTTTTACCAGAACTGTCCTATCATTTAATTATCCTCATCACTAACCTAGACAGGGTCCTTTCCACATGTTGTGCAATCCGAGTGTCCCGAAATGAAGATTTAAAGTTTATATTAATAATAATTACCTGCAGACCTATCTATGTTAAAATGATGTTTAAAGAACTTTGTTGTTAATGAATCAATAAGTAAAGAACAAAGGTCTGACAAAGTTGGAAGATAATGTTGAAATTGGTTTAGTAACGAAGTTTAGATAATTTGAGACAAAAATAATGGTAGTTAAATGAGCAAGAAATAAGACAAAAAGAGTAGTAACTCATATATTGGAAATCTTGAGTGCTTAACGATGTCGATAATCAAAATTTCAGTACAGTGATCATAACAGTTTCAGGGTCCCCCCCCCCCTTTTTCTTTTCTATTCATTTAAATTCTGAAGTGTACAGAACTGATCTGACCAGCAAAGTTAAAGCCAATATAAAACCTAAATTTATCAGTGTTTTACCCTTTTCAAAATTGACATTGTATGTGTGTTTCGAAAGTGCTATTGTTAGGGTAACCTATGCCCGAATTTAATCAGATCAATAGACAGTACGAAGTTTGTAGTAAACATTATAGTGTATTGTTGTGTATTTATGGCTCGTCCATATTAGTACAGAAAATGAAATTATTAGTTCAGTAGATTTTCTGGTTCTAAAAGTTACCATATTATGCAGTGTTATTACGTGTTGTTTTGTATGAAAGTACAGCAACTTGTACAGGGAAGAAACACAGTTAATGCCTAATTAGGCTGGCGACCGTATTATTAACAATTTGGTAGCATCTGCTGTGTTGTTTCTTGTCCGTCCTAACGTGTGGTTGCACTCCGGAATTGCTTGACGTATCATTGTTATTACTGAGTGGGTGTAAGTCTGATTTGCCTCCATTCAGGTAAACGCGGTCAAAATCTATACAAAAATCCTTTCTCTTAAGGTGAAGCCCGTCAACTTACCATAGTACAGGCTTTAAAGAGCATCGTGTGCAATAGCGTGGTGTTTCAATATGAGAACTATCGCGTGACACCAAGGGTGTGGCAAAGCAGAAAGGCGAGTAACAAATTATTTCAGGCAGTAACTAAAATGAACTTTCTTTGATTTTTAGTTACTCAGTAACGAATGAACCCAACAACCCTTCTTGAAAGCCACTTTCTCGACGTAGTGTTGACGTAGAAGCTGTGAAAGACATTTCTATTTCGTATTTGTAACTTCTTAGAGGGGCATATCATCTGGACCACATCGTGGACAAAGATATAGAAATCAAATTGTTGAGTTTAAATCATTGTCACACGTGGACGCAGACTGAGACCACAGCCTAGTAATGATTAAAAGCGGCTTAAAAGTGCGGAGCATAGTGAAAAAGTGAATACTATCTAGGTTGGTTGTTCCAGAAGGACGTTTCAAAAATTTTGTGGTTTTGAAAATCCACCTTATACAAACACAATTAGTTTATTCTTTTATGTTTACCCAGACTTGTTTAATTTTGTGGTTTTGAAAATCCACCTTATGCAAACACAATTAGTTTATTCTTTTATATTTACCCAGACTTGTTTCGGCGCCTATGTGTCATCTTCTGCGCGTCAAATTTTTATTTCTGTAAAATACATCAGATTTATAATTATTTAACTGTTGTAGGCGTAAGAATTACAGTACATGCAATTTGCTTTGTTTTGCTTAGACGGTCACCTTAAAATGACGTTGTTAAATGAACTGCATTATTGTACACCGATTCTTTGTGCTCTTTTCCGTCGTTTTTGTATTTGTGAAGAACTGTTTCGTGGGTAGAGGTTATGTGCTTTTCTGTACTTACATATATAAATAAACTAATTGTGTTTGCATGAGGCGGATTTTCAAAACAACCCAATTTTTAAATCGCAGACATGGAAGAACACCAAGAAGAGCTTCAGATTTTAATAAAATGACGTTTTAAAATTTGGGGGAAGGTTCCTTATATCAAACCGAGAAAAAGTCCGGTAAACAAAGGCTCTAAAATGCGTTCCTTAGGAGCTTTGAGCACTTGTTCATCCTTGATACTGTGAAAGACATCTTTTTTTTCTGCAATCATTTTCTTTTTCATATTTTGTTAGGGGTCAGTATTGGTTAAATGGTTCAAATGGCTCTGAGCACTATTGGACTTAATACCTGATGTCATTAGTCCCCTAGAACTTAGAACCACTTAAACCTAACTAACCTAAGAACATCACACTCATCCCTGCCCGAGGCAGGATTGGAACCTGCGACCGTAGCAGTCGCGCGGTTCCGGACTGAAGCACCTAGAACCGCTGGGCACCGCTGCCGGCAGTATGGACTAATACAAGTAAATAACGTCCAGTAAACATGGGCTCTAAAATGCATACCTTAAAATAAATCGACGTGTCTGCAAACCAATTGCTTCCCAGCGTAATGAAAACAAACGTGAGGAAGCTATGAACACAGCATTAGCAACAGGGACTCAAGTGATTATTGCAAAAAAAAAAAAAAAACTATTGTGATTATTATTTAAAGCAGCATCAGTTACACAACAGAGCATACCGCAGAAAACATAAAAGACAGTACGTGCCTCGGTGTTTTCTTTTTTTTTTTTTTTGAGTCATCCGTCTGCTGTGTCAATTTTCTCATCTCATGCAACCTATGTCCTCAATTATTTGCTGGATATGTTCCAATCTCTGTCTTTCTCTGATGTTTTTGCCCTCTAAAGCTCCGTCTAGTGCCATGGAAGTCATTTCCTGAAGTCTCAACAGATGTCCTGTCATCCTGTTCCTTCTCCATTCGTTTGCTCTCCAATTTTGCGCAGAACCTCCTCATTCCATATCACTATCAGTCTACCTAATTTTTAACATCTGTCTATAGCATCACATACCAGATGCTTCGATTCTCTTCTGTTCCGGTTTCCCCACAGTCGAAGTTTCACTACCATACGATACTGTGGTCCAAACACACATTCTCATTAATTTCTTCCTCAAATTAAGGCCTATGTTTGATCCTAGTAGACTCCTTTTTGCCATGAATACCCTTTTTGCCACTGTTAGTCTGCTTTTGATGTCCTCCTTGCTCCGTCCATCATTGGTGATTTTGCTGCCTAGGTAGCAAAATTCCTTAACGTCATCTAATTCGTGACCATCAATCCTGATGTTATGTTTCTCGCTATTCTCATTTCTGCTACTTCTCATTACTTTTGTCTTTCTTCGATTCACTCTCAATCATTACTCTGAACTAATTACACTGTTCAATCCATTCAGCAGATCATGTAACTCTTCTTCACTTTCTGTCAGGATACCAAAGTCACCAGCGAATCGTATCACTGATATCTTTTCACCTTTCACGCCTTACAATCCAGTATCTGATTTCGGAATCTCTGTCTGATCATGATGTAGTGTAACTGAAATCTTCCCGTTTCCCCCCACCATTCCGAAGTATATCTCCTCCTCTTCTGATTTTTTAGCCGAAGTTTATTACAGAACTCAATTTGTCTTTCTCCTCTCTCATTCCCATTTCCAGGCCTATATTTTCCTGTAATTTTTTCTTCTGCTCCTCCTTCTACAATGATGTTCTCCCCGGTTACTATTAAATTTTCATCTCCCTTTGTGTACTGTATTATCCTTCCAATGTCCTCATATACTTTTTCTCTCTCTCTCTCTGTCTTCGTCGTCAGTTTGCGACGTCGGCATGTATACGTGAAGTAACGCTGTCCGTCTCGGTTTGCTGTCGACTCTGATAACAACAGGTCTATCACTGAACGTTTCACATTAATATACTCTCTGCCTACCTTCCTATTCATAACGAATCCAGTTCCCGTTATAACAGTTCAATCCCGTCTCCGGCCATCCTGATTTAGATTTTCCGTGATTTCCCTAAATCGCTTCAGGCAAATGCCGGGATGGTTCCTTTGAAAGGGCACGGCCGACTTCCTTCCCCATCCTTCCCTCACCCGAGCTTGCTCTCCATCTCTAATGACCTCGTTGTCGACGGGACGTTAAACACTAATCTCCTCCTCCTCCTCCCGTTATAACATTTTCTGCTGTTGTTAATATTACCCTATACTCATCTGACCACAAATCCTTGTCTTCTTTCCATTTCATTTCACTGACCCCCCCTATATCTAGATTTAACCTTTGCATTTTCCTTTTCAGATTTTCTACCTTTCCTTTGACAAGGCCGATGGCAGTTTTAAAATTAAAAATCGAGAACTACAGCAAAGATAACTGTAGAGCAATTGCTATGGCAGTGTTCAATTTCTCCAATATAAGAACAAATTAATTAATTACAATGCCTCCTTTAACATTTGTGAAACAATTAATAATATTGGAAAAGCCATACACTTCTCAGGGGTTTCTGTCGACACAATATTGTACATAATACTAGAAGGGTATCAGAGAGATTATATAATGATGAGATTTAGGATCCAGGTTTTAAATTGTAAGACATTTCCAGTGGCAGATGTGGACTCTGACCACAATTTATTGGTTATGAACTGTAGATTAAAACTGAGGAAACTGCAAAAAGGTGGGAATTTAAGGAGATGGGACCTGGATAAACTGACTAAACCAGAGGCTGTACAGAGTTTCAGGGAGAGCACAAGGGAACAATTGACAAGAATGGGGGAAAGAAATACAGTAGAAGAAGAATGGGTAGCTTTGAGGGATTAAGTACCGAAGGCAGCAGAGGATCAAGTAGGTAAAAAGACGAGGGCTAGTAGAAATCTTTGAGTAACAGAAGATATATTGAATTTAATTGATCAAGGGAAAAAATATAAAAATTCAGTAAATGAAGCAGGCAAAAAGGAATATAAACGTCTAAAAAATGAGATCGACAGGAAGTGCAAAATGGCTAAGCAGGGTTGGCTAGAGGACAAATGTAAGGATGTAGCGGCTTATCTCACTAAGGGTAAGATAGATATTGCCTGTAAGAAAATTAAAGAGACTTTTGGAGAAAAGAGAACCACTTGCATGAATATCAAGAGCTCAGATGGAAGCCCAGTTCTAAGCAAAGAAGGGAAAGCAGAAAGGTGGAGGAGTATATAGAGGGTCTATACTAGGCCGATGTACTTGAGAACAATATTATGGAAATGGAAGAGGATTTAGATGAAGATGAAATGGGAGATATCAAATTGCGTGAAGAGTTTGACACAGCACTGAAACACCTAAGTCGAAACAAGGCCACAGGAGTAGACAACATTCAATTAGAACTACTGACAGCCTTGAGAGTTCCAGTCCTGACAAAACTCTACCATCTGGTGAGGAAAATGTATGAGACAGGCGAAATACCCTCAGACTTCAAGAACAATATAATAATTCCAATCCCAAAGGAAGCAGGGGTTGACACATGTGAAAATTACCGAACTATCAGTTTAATAAGTCACAGCTGCAAAATACTAACGCGAATTCTTTACAGTAGTAGTAGTAGTAGAGGGGTTTTGGGGGCGCACGACAGCAAGGTCTTCAGCGCCCGTGCAGTATCATAGTGAGACGGGTGTCAAGAAAAAAAAAAACCTCAGAACATTGACATAAAATGGAACATAAAACACGGGGAACAATCAGTGAAAAAATGTGCTCACCCTCACCGAAGCGTGGGATGAAGCAGGGCGTCAGCAGTAAAACATGGACAACACAGGAAGAAAATGGTAGAGGGAGCTAAAACAATGTAGCAGATGGAAGTGGCTGGCTGACCACAAGGAAAAAAGGGGAGGAGTCAGCCACTCTGCAACACACTAAAACCTCCAGCCTAAAAGTTTAGGCCAAAGTCCAGACACATCACAGAACTTAAAAACCCTAGACACACACGTCTCATCGTCAGCTAAAACACAAGGCAGATCCCCATCAACTTGTGCTTCTGCCCTTGCATCACGGTATAAAATGCAGTCTGTTAAAATGTGCCGGACAGAGATGTGCACACCACAAGCGTCACAAAACGGAGGATCCTCCCGCCGTAATAAATAGCTATGCGTCACAGGGCAGTGCCCAATCCGCAGACGTGTGAGGGCCACCTCTTCCCGCCTGAGCAACCGGCAGGAGGAACGCCACGGCCGAGTGGTGGACTTTACCGACCGCAGTTTATTGGCCGACACCACCAGCCATTCGTCCTCCCACAACTCCATGCACTTCCTGTGGAGTGCAGCGATGTCTGACTGCAAGGGGATAGGACACTGGACCACATCATGCTCTCTGCAGGCCTCCTTGGTAGCCCGATCAGCCTGTTCATTGCCCCATATGCCGACATGACCAGGCACCCAGCAGAAGGATACCTCTTTACCCCGCTGTTGGAGCAAGTACAGTTGGCAATGTATCAGCTGGACCATCTCTTCAGTCGGGTACAGGTTCTGCAGCGATTGTAAGGCACTAAGAGAATCGGAGCAGAGAAGAAATCGATCGCCCCGAACACGATGCATCTGCTCCAGTGCCTTCAGGATCGCGTGGAGCTCCGCTGCGAAAACGGTATATTCAGCAGGGAGGCGAATCCGGGTAACATGGTCAGGGAACACCACAGAACAGCCAAGGAAATTCTCCTGTTTGGAGCCATCAGTGTAAACCACAGTGAAACCGTGATGCACATCTAAAATGTTAAAAAAAAGTGAGTGGAATGTAAAATCTGGCGTGCCATCCTTCTTAAAACGAGTCAAATCTAAAATAAGTTTGGGTCTCCGGAGGAGCCAAGGTGGAGATCTGCTCCAACCGCGACGTAAAACACGAAGACCAGCCATGGACATTGCAGCGAGGCAATCCTGTGCGCGAATCCCATAGGGCTGCGTCGCACGTTGCCGGTTATGAAATAACCGTGCCAGAGGAGGCTGAGCAACGGTATGGTATGCAGGTGTGTAGGGTGTGGACAAAGTTTTATACGCCTGGCGTACCGTAAGTAGCCGTCGCCGCATATGAAGTGGCGGTTCACCAGCCTCTGCACAGAGGCTTGGTATGGGGCTAGTTCGGAATGCCCCAGTGGCCAACCGCAGCCCTTCATGGTGGACAACGTCCAAAATCTTTAAGTACGAAGGCCTCGCAGACCCATACACCGTGCACCCATAATCGAGCCGAGATCGCACAAACGCCCTGTAAAACTGGAGCAGACAAGTCCTGTCAGCTCCCCATGTACTGTGGCTAAGACATTTTAAAATGCTTAAAGCCTGAAGCGGCGGCCGTTTCAGGTCTTTAAGATGAGGTAACCACGTGAGCCTCGAGTCAAAAATGAGCCCCAGAAATCTCACCGTGTCTTTAAAACAAAGAATAGTGTCCCTCAAGCGCAACTCAGGAAAGGTGAAAATCGAACGAGAACGGTTAAAAAGAACACATACAGACTTCTCGGTGGAAAACTTAAATCCACTCTTCAGCGCCCAGTCATCCAAACGCCTAATCGTAAGTTGCAACTGACGAGTTGTCGTTGCAAGGCTTGAAGAAGAGCAGAACAAAGAGAAATCATCCACAAACAAAGAACACTGGACAGGACTTTTCACCATGGACGTAATGCGATTAATAGCGATGGCAAACAGAGTCACACTTAAAACGCTACCCTGAGGGACACCATTCTCCTGCTCAAAGAAATCAGACAGGACGTCACCAATTCGGTATCTAAAATATCGTGGCGAGAGGAAAGACTGAATAAAAAGAGGAAGACAACCACGAAAACCCCATTCGTGAAGCTGCTCCAGGATGAGACGCCGCCAAGTGGTATCGTAGGCCTTCTCGATGTCGAAAAATACACCTATAAGGTGATGACGGCGTAGGAAAGCCTGTTGGATAGCCGCCTCCAGGAGGGCAGGGTTATCGAAGGTGGAACGAAACCTCCTGAACCCACACTGATAGCGACTAAGTAGCTGCCGGGATTCTAACATCCAGACAAGGCGGCGGTTGACCATCCGCTCCAAGGTCTTCCCTATGCAACTAGTGAGGGCAATACTACGGTAGCTACTTGGGCTCGAGCGGTCTTTCCCAGGTTTTAAAAAAGGGATTAAAACTGCCTCACGCCACGCGTCAGGAAAGTGACCTGACGCCCAAATGGCATTAAAAAGTGCGAGGAGGATTTCTTTGTTGCGCATTGTGAGGTGCCATAGCATACTGTAATGGATCCTGTCGTGACCAGGGGAAGTGTCACGAGCTCCAGACAATGCAGAATCCAGCTCCCACATAGAAAAAGGGCAGTTGTAAACTTCATGAGAGGTGGGCTGGAAGTTCAGACTACACCTCTCAGCAACCGCTCTATGGCGCTGGAAACCTGGATCCTGACTGGTTGTGGCAGTAACTGTCGCAAAATATGCTGCCATAGTCTGGGCAATGTCTCGCTGATCTGTGTGGAGAGTGCCGTTATTCATTACAGCAGCTATGGGGCACCTCCCTCCTCTGCCAGAAATTCTCCTAATGGTCTCCCACACAATGGAACTTTTGGTGGAACGATTAATGGTGTTCAGGAACTTTTGCCACGACCTCTTCTTGCTCTCACGAATAATGCGGCGACATCTCGCCCTCGCCACCCGAAAGGCTGCAAGATTCTCAGCAGTCGGCCGACACTTGAACCGCCGCAGAGCCGCACGCCTGGTCCTGATTGCAGAGCGGCATTCGTCACTCCACCAAGGCACAGGTTGCCTTTTCCGGTGGCCTGTGGACTGTGGAATGGATGCCGCAGCGGCATGGTGGACCGTTATGGTAATATGATCCACCCACACCTCAACATTCGCACAGTGTTCGAATTGGGCCAACTTGCTATAAAGTGTCAAGTCAGCTCCACTGAGTACCCATCGTGGTGGTCTCCTTTCGGGGCTCATGCCATCTGGCAGGTGAATCCAGATTGGGAAATGATCACTGCCGTGCAAGTCAGCGACCACTTCCCAGTGAGCACTAGCGGCAAGAGCTGGAGAGCAAAGCGAGAGATCAATGGCAGAGAACGACCCAGTCGCCGTGCAGAAATGAGTACTCTGTCCTCCATTGAGCAAGTAGGCACAGGATGACAGGAGAAGCCTCTCAATTGCTCTACCCCTGGGACAGGTAATTGCAGAGCCCCAAAGCACATTGTGGGCATTAAAATCACCACAAATAATGAATGGCTGGGGGAGCTGTGTAAGAAGGTCGGTGAGGGCCGCTTCATCAAGAGCATTATGTGGGGGCAAGTAAAGTGAACATACAGTCAATGGATGACGCACGTGCACGGACACAGCGACGGCCTGTAGAGTCGTCGTAAGTGAGAGAGGCGAGGAATGGTAGTCCGTCCTGACGAAAATACCTACGCCTCCTCTAGCTCTCTCTCCACGCAGGTCGTCCTTTTTGTGGAGTGCATAGCCTCGTATCTCAGGGGAGTATGATGGATGGAAATACGTCTCCTGGAGACAGAGACACAATGGTCGACCCTGAGAAAGTAGACGAAGTTCCTCCACATGCGTCCTGAACCCTTGCAAGTTCCACTGGAGTATGGGAGCCATCTATGTTGGGGGTAGCACCTTCATCCTGTCTCTCCGACGGGGTGGGGAGACCGCAGCAGGTGGAGGGGCAGGCGTGGGACGAGATGATTGCCCCACACATACATCGTACTCCATCAACTCTGGGGAAGAGTCAGATGAAGCCTCACGTAAAACAACATCCGCATGGTCAGATGGTTTACCACGGGATTTGACCCGCTGTTGCTGCTGCACAGTAGCTTTCTGTGGCTTGGTGGACTTTGGGGGAGCGGATGTGGGAGTGGTAATTGGCGCACTGGGCTTGGGGACAACCTCAGCTGTTGGAGGCGCGAGGGGCTGGACCAAGTCCGCCACTGTACTTTTGTCTGCCGTTCGAGTAGAGGCTACTGGCTCTGGAACACTGGCTGCGTTGCAAGTGCACTGACAGCTACAGGTGTTAGTGCCAACACTCACCACCTCAGTCTGCGTTGAGGCATCGACTTTTGGAGTAGGCTTCTGTACCAGGGATGCAAAAGATGTAGCAAATGTGGGAGGTTGCATCGACTTATAAATCTTCTTGGCCTCACCATAGGGGATACGCTTGGTTGTTTTTAGTTCCTGGACCTTGCGTTCCTCTAAAAATATGCGGCAGTCCCTACTCCAAACAGGGTGGTTCCCAGAGCAATTAATACATTTAGCCGGAGACGAGCAACCAACTCCTTCATGAGCACCCTGACCACAGTTTCCACAAGTCGCTTCGCCTTTACAGCCTAAGGTGGTATGCCCAAAACGCTGGCATTTGAAACAGCGCATTGGGGCCGGGAAATAAGGCCGCACACCAAGGCGAAGGAAGCCAGCTTTAACATGTTCAGGAAGTGTTGTGCTACTGAAGGTCAGAATAAAGGAGTCGGATTTGACAAGAGTGCCATCAACCCTCTTCATGATGTGTTGGACGTCAACGATACCTTCTGGAGCCCACTCACGTTGCAGTTCTTCCTTGGGAATATCAGCTAGATCCCGGCATGTCACAACACCTTTGCTGTAGTTCAAGGTGCTGTGCAGTTCAGTGTCTATGGCATACTCTCCAAGGCATTTAGCAGATTGGAGGTTAGTTGCTTGCTGGGAAGTGGAAGTTTCCACTAGCAAGGTCCCATTACGTAAGCGCTTCACCGATTTTAAGGAGCCACAGATTCCCTCCAATCCCTTTTGTATATAGAAGGGCGAAACCTTCTCGAAACTACCCTCCTGCCGTTTCACAATGAGAAACACATTCGGATTACCAGAATGCATTCTGTTACCTAAGGCTGGACTTTTCAAAGAAGCGCCGGAGTCAGGGGGACTGACTGCACGGGCCCTCTTAAGAGACTGGGTGTTAGAACCTTCCAGCGGCCCACCCTTTCCGCTGGGAGGAAGAAAAGAGAATTTCGAATGATCCATCTCGGTCCCACGAGCAGCTAGGGAACTAGAAGTCCACCTAGACAGAGCCCCGCGTGCCTAGGTAAGCCTTATACAACTG
Source organism: Schistocerca serialis cubense (assembly GCF_023864345.2). Classification (NCBI taxonomy): domain Eukaryota; kingdom Metazoa; phylum Arthropoda; class Insecta; order Orthoptera; family Acrididae; genus Schistocerca; species Schistocerca serialis. The sequence goes on along the minus strand of NC_064641.1, from coordinate 570,487,443 downwards.
AGGTGCGGCAGGTTCCCCAGAGGTTGCCCGCTATCGACTGTTCCACCTCAACAGCCATGCATCTCATCAGCGCGCAGCACACCTTGAGATTGAGTTTTTTTTTATAGAGGTTGATTCCATCCTCGCGATCAGGGCGGTCAAGCCAAGATCCCCATTCCCTGAGACACACAACATTCCACCGCCGCGCCGCACGGTGGTCGTTGAAGTATGCTTAGAGGTTACGGTGACAGGGGACTGGCGGCGCTTACCAGTCCCCAGCTCAGGAACCCCGGGGTCGCCAAGCCCGTACCCAGCAAACGAATGCTGAGCCCCTGGGGGCGAATTCTTTACAGGCGAATGGAAAAACTGGTAGAAGCCAACCTCGGGGAAGATCAGTTTGGATTCCGTAGAAACACTGGAACACGTGAGGCAATACTGACCTTACGACTTATTTTAGAAGCTAGATTAAGAAATATCAAACGTACGGTTCTAGAATTTGTAGACTTACAGAAAGCTTTTGACATTGTTGACTAGAATACTCTCTTTCAAATTCTGAAAGTGGCAGGGGTAAAATACAGGGAGCGAAAGGCTATTTACAGTTTGTACAGAAGCCAGATGGCAGTTATAAGAGTCGAGGGACATGAAAGGGAATCAGTGGTTGGGAAGGGAGTGAGACATAGTTGTAGACTCTCCCCGATGTTATTCAATCTGTATATTGAGCAAGCAGTCAAGGAAACAAAAGAAAAATTCGGAGTAGGATTAAAATCCATGCAGAAGAAATAAAACTTTAAGGTTCGCCGATGACATTGTAATTCTGTCAGAGACAGCAAAGTACTTGGAAGAGCAGTTGAACGGAATGGACGGTGTCTTGAAAGGAGTATATAAGCTGAACATCAAGAAAAGCAAACTGAAGATAATGTAATGTAGTCGAATTAAGTCGGATGATGTTGAGGGAATTAGATTAGGAAATGAGACACTTAAAGTAGTAAAGGAGTTTTGCTGTTTGGGAGCAAAATAACTGATGATGGTCGAAGTAGAGAGGATATAAAACATAGACTAGCAATGGCAAGGAAAGTGTTTCTGAAGAAGAGAAATTTGTTAACATCGAGTATAGATTTAAGTATCAGGAAGTCGTTTCTGATAGTATTTGTATGGAGTGTAGCCATGTATGGAAATGAAACATGGACGATAAATAGATTGAAAAAGAATAGAATAGAAGCTTTCGAAATGTGGTGCTACAGAAGAATGCTGAAGATTAGATGGGTAGATTACATAACTAAAGAGGAGGTATTGAATAGAATTGGGGAGAAGAGGAGTTTGTGGCCCAACTTGACTAGAAGAAGGGATCGGTAGGTAGGACATGTTCTGAGGCATCAAGGGGTCACCAATTTAGTATTGGAGGGCAGCGTGGAGGGTAAAAACGGTACGCTGCAGTACGTACTCGGAGATGAAGCAGCTTGCACAGGATAGAGTAGCATGGAGAGCTGCATCAAACCAGTCTCAGGACTGAAGACCATAACACAGTGGTTACAGAATTGCTTTTTATTAAATGTGAAATTATTTTCATGGCATGAGTTCGCGATGTCATCCAGAAGAGTACAAAACAATTAAAGAGAATAGAATTCCCGCACTAAGAAACTTGTTTAAACAGAAATTTACGCAATCCTAATTATCCTCCAAACGATTTAAATAAACAATTGCCACCCCATCTGCCCATAGTCGACAGTAAACCCAAGAAAACAGCAACAGTGTCTTCAGACGTTCACCTTACAATTATAAAAAGCATTTTTACTGTAGTAATTTGAACTTATATTATATGTTTTACAAAGCAGTTGTTTAAGAATTGAAGTTTCGGAATGACTCGAGATATATGCACACGTTTATCTTTTTATATATTGCCATAGATATTAGATTGGTATCAGTAAACAGTGATGATCAGAAAACTGTCTCAGTAAACAGTCATGATAAGAAAGTTTTGGTTTTGTTTCTCCAATATTGAATGGTATGGATTATTAGAGGCTGTATTAGTGATTGGTTGAAGGTTGCGGTAGATGATGACCAGGCATAATGGACTCAAGGATGATGTTCAGATGACGTCGTTGGTTGAGGTAGGATCCATCTACATCATCAGGTTCGCGACAGCAAGTAGTAGGAGAGGGATACCAACCAAATCTTCTTTGTTTCTCTAGGATACTTCAAACTGTACAGCATGCCCAGATTGCATGAAACAGTTGTACAACGTGAAAGTTATCTAAATAAAAATATGACTGGAACTTCTGTTTCTGGTTGTAAGTTCTGAGCTGTAATAATACATGAATTGTCGTGAATACGAACCTGCACTCTAATAACAATTGATTGTCAGAACGAAAAGGGAAGTCTTTCATACTGTAAAAGTTAGCAATCTGACTGGAGAAATTTTGAACAGTATAACCTGCCTGAATTATGAACTTTGACACGAAACCTAGAGCAACTGGTTTTGCAAATCTGATCACAAAAACTGTCTCTGAATAACATAAGTTAGCCCATATTGAATAAGAAAACAAAAAAAAAATTTCAAAATATTTTGCCCTTACCTCTTTTCTGCGCAAATATGGGTAACGCGTTGCAGTACTCCTTTATTTTAAGCGCTGCTATGCTAAAGCTGGAAACTGGAAATTACTGTATCTACCAGAGACACTCGAGAGTTCTCTATTAATTGCAAATCGAACTGTTTTTCGAACACACGTGGTTGCACGATCCATTAAAAATCGTAAGATACAGGTTGGTAAGAAAATGAAATGTGCATGTAAATGACAATACTACGCTTTTTTTTACATACTGAGAAAAAGTGCTGAAGGCAGATTTTATATTTAATGAACCTCTTAACATCCAAACAAGAGACTTTACTATCTTTCAAATCTAGTAACCCTCAGCAAAACAACCAAGTTAGTCCGATGACGCAGCAAAAGTGAAGAAAAAAATAACATCATTATAACATTTACCTGATATTCCATTAAACGTCATCCTTAAAAAAATTTTTTTTCATAAATTGAGACTGTACATTTCAGATATAATACTGCCATTACTTCTTCACTCTAACACAGTTTAACATTATCTACTTTATTCTAACACAGCTTAACCTTGTCTGCTCCACTGTAATACAGCTAAACTTTGGCTGACTTACTGCGCCTTCGCGCAGATCAGAGGTACTAGCTTAACTTCGTCGATACACATTACAACATCGCTGCTCGCTCACAATAGATTCAGATTCAGAAATTACACATGCCACCTATCAAACAGAATTACTGCTGTATGGAGTATGACCTATACAGGCTATCCCAAAAGGAAATTTTTCAATATGATATAAGTAAAGTTTTTCTTTATATAATCAACAACGTAATTCTTTAATATATTGAAGTGATGCATTTTTAGTGAGGGGGTACCATTTCACTTTCTGTTTATGAACCCTCACTCATGGTTACATATACAGTGCCTCAAACCACTGAAGTTGATGTTGAACGAGTTCATAGAATCAGAGCCACTTCTGTAATTAATGTCCACAATATGCGCTTTTTAGTGTCTCTGTCGGGCATGTTCTTTTTGTTCTCAAACACATAGTGCCGGTACACTGAGCTTAGTAACAACAGTCGGGACTGCTGCGTCCCACTGACAGTTGGAGCGTGCCTGCAGCTGACTAGCTCTTGAGCGTCTAAACAGTGCGTCATTTAGTTTGAGTGTTTACGAAGCGTGCGGACGGACGCTGCATTTCACTTTTGGATTACGTCATCATTGAACTACACCACAGCAGCAGTAGACGGCAATTTGGGAGTTCATTCCTGATAAGTGCTAATTTTCGTCGTGAGGCGTGCGCTGGTAGTTTAGTTTTGCAATTCACACCACATGCCCCAACACTGGGCCACGTTCATCACTGTCTATTCTCGGCAGGCAGCCACTAATGTAGAAGTCTTGTCCTTAGAAACCGGATTCACACTATCACAGTTCATAAGTCTAGTGTTTACATTTCATGCTATAGTGTCTTCACCATTGGATCCCCAGTATTCATATTAAAATATATTTAATCGACACATTTACAAAATAACTGTTATATCTTTGTATTCATTTATTTGTTTATTTTATAAATACATATATCTTTGTATAGGAATCATATCGCCGTAAATTATAACAAAAGATGGCGTGCGATCATATGTTCGTTCTTACACATGACTCTCTCCTGACCTCATGTGCTCCTGCTTTGTATAAGGATCACATTTCGTATAGATTGAGACAACATTATCTATTTACGAAACACAATCTAACCGTAGGACAAGAGCTAAATCGAATCAACGTATGGGAGTTCGACAAGCAAATAGGCGCAGAAAAGAAACTTACACTCAAAGCTGAGCAAAACGCATATGTAAAATCACGAGAAGTAAGGATCATTGTACTCATTCAAAACTGCAGTTAATATTTACATTGTTTTATAGAAATGTTTTTCTTAAGGCTATCTTATAACAAATATGAATATGTGCAAAGGTTTGTATTTAAAGCACTCTTCTCTTGTGCTGATTCCAAGAAGTACAGTGAGATTACATATAATTATAAGCCAAGCATCACAAGTAATAAATACTGCAACTCTCACAATAAATTGCTCACGTTCTAAAGAGTCAATTTGGTGACTGTACTGAGGTCTTGGCTTTTTATAAGGTGTGCTTGCTCAGTGAATGAGATTCAAACTATTGATGAAGGTTTCTCGGGTCTCCAGCCGGGTGGTAGCGTTGATATCTCGCGACGTTTGGGGAAGTGTTATACTACTCATCTTCTGGGGAGACCCGTGAAACCTTCATCAATAGTTTACGCCGGGGAAGCCTACAGAGATTTAAACTTTTCTTATCATTTCTTCCCAGGAATGTTCTTCTTTGCATGGTGCTAGAAGAGAATATATACATTCATTATCTTCCTTCACCATAATTATGAGTTCAGTTTGTGTGAAATGTGTATCGCACAGTTGAAAATTGTTCACCACCTGTTGTAAAAGTTCTAAATATTATATACATTTGGCTTGATTAGAGTGTGTATAGGTTCTAATGACCCTGTTAAATTCTCGAAACACACATTCACTCTGGTTTTCCAGAGGATGCAAGCGTGACATGAGTGGCTGTTCTAATGGTATATTCTAGTAAAAATGTTTTCCGTGTTTGGCAAGTGAAGTTTAAAGCGTTTCCTGAGAGCAGGGCGACAGGCTTGCCAACAGCTAGTGAATAACTGTTTACTATTCTTTTGATAACTGGACACACTGCAGTATACATTGTAGTATACAATTTAATGTACTTGTTGACAGTGTAGTCTACTGGCACCACGTACTTAACTCTGCCTCCAGCCGATGGTACAGGACCTGTGACATCAATTGTGATGATTTCCAGTGGTTTTGTTGGGTGTAACTCTGTATAACAGAATTTATTTGTGGACTTTGCTTTTCGACATTTAAGGCTTGTTTTTAAGAACTGTTGTATGTGTCTTCTCATGTTAGGAAAATTGCACTATAAATTGGTTTTAATGGTACACTTAGCTGCACCATATTGACAGTACATGTGTGTACCAGATTAAGGCATCTTCACATGCAGTTCGAATATATACACTCCACCTATCAGATCGGATATCACATTGATAAAATAGGACATCATTCTGGAATTTGTAATATTGTTTTATCTATAGGGTTTAGTATAAATAACGTCTTAAAACTGTACCAACTACGGTAAGTATTCTGTAGATCTGCCACGTTTCTGCACATATCTGAGCAACACTGATGGTAATTGTTAAACCTCATGAGTAAAACACGGTAATCATTGGATTACTCTGTAAGTGCAGTCCACTCTAACAGGCTCTGTGATAGTAACGTCAGAGTATCTGCCATGTTGTACAAAAAAAGCCCATTGCTATAAGTGCGGATGAAGTAATTTGCTACATTACAAAAAGCTCCTAATCCTAGATTATCATATGGACTTAAATGTCCTTTACATAAATATTATAACTAAAGCTTTCAAACGCCCATGCTACTGCTAGTGCTTCCAATGCGTACATGAGTACGCATGTTTACTCTCTGACAATGTACGGATTCGAAAACTAATAATTCATACATTCTGATTTCCATCCTCCTCAGTTACTTCAAACAGAAAAGCTCCTACACCAGAAATTGATGCAGTACTCAACGGACAATAATCTTTCGACGTGTCTGGGTAGTGTAAAATATTTGAGTTAACGGTGGCATCTGTTATGACATCAAACTCTCTTTTGAGGTCTTTTGTACATTTCTATTGTGCATTCTTCTTCAATAGAAGTAATAGAATGGTACTATTTAAGATTTGATTTGGCATAAATCTCTGAAAAAACTAACATAAACTGAAGAAAGCTTGAAGGCGTTTTTTCAGTTTGGGCTAAGCGAAATGTTTAGTTGCACTGATTTTTTCTGGCATGGTATGATTACTGAAGACGATATTACGTGACCAAGAAACTTAGTTTTGTCCCTCAAAAATTTCGAGTTTTTCAAGTTTTCGATCACCACTGCTTCACGAAATTTCTATAGAGTCCTTTCCAGCATATCTGCATTATTCTTCCCAGTGGTAAGGGCTACTGATACGTCATCAACGAATATTGTAACTCTTTCGAGTAGTTCATGCCCTAATTCAGTATCTAAGATACACCCCTCACCTCACATTGAGACCAAATAGTAGTACACAGTATTGATAACTTCTTACTCCAATGATAGTGGCAGTATACTTACTAGATTCTTAGTGAGACTCGCCTGCTTTTAGGAACTTCTTAAATCAGTGCTAGTAAGATGATTCCATGAAATTGCTACAACTGTTTACCCAAGTTTCCAGGTCGGGTTCTTATAGAAGAAATTATGTTATACACGGCAGTCACGTCCAAAACCAGACGAACGCTTCCATCAAGGTGGGTCACAGCTAGCTGTCGACGACAATAACCCGACCAGAAATGTTCAGTTAGTTTTACATCCAGGCATTTGTCTTATCTTCGAAGTGACGGCTGGCGTCTTGGCCCAATGGGCAAAACCTATGAGAGGCAATGACGGATGCGGGATTTCCAATGAAACTTGTCTTTGAAAAATGTCCAAAAAACCATGTGGGGGTGAACTTCCATTCTATACTCGTGTGTTTTATAGTACCAGTATTACTCGTCAATATATGTTCATACTATAATAATCAATTTTAATTAATTTATTAATTCCGGTTGCTGCAGGGCACCAGCAGGAGGGGAATCAGGTAACTTAGCTATCACAAAATTTTCAATATCTTCAGTGTGTTTACAGTGTGAGGCTGTGCTGTTAGTGTTGGCTGTTTTTGTATGAAGGAATCTTACCGTTAAAACATGGAAGAATTTACCATGCTGTAATTTTGTTTTTTGTTAAATCTATGACAATCTTCTGGTTATCTATGTTTAAAAAAGATTTACCTGCTAATAAGACAATTATTGCCTCTTTCTCTGATAGAAAATAAGATTCTAGTATTAATCTACTTATAATTAGGAATGAAAATTTTATCACGTTATTTTCTGTTATAACCTCTATCTAAGTTTACATCTTGACATTATGTGATTCGACACCAACAGCTCTGCTGAACCAACAGCTTTGCATTGGATACGTGGGACCTTTAGGAACCTCATTGACTGTAATGAATAAGTTAGACATTATAACGCTCGCCATAACACCCATGTCGATTACAACTGTAGCCTGTATCTGTCCTACTGCTACCTGTATGACAGTTTGCACAATATTTATTTTTAACACAGCATTTGTGACGGTCTGTTTGTAGTTCTTCTCAGATCTTTGTGTTACCATTATGATGTTATAGGTCTACTGTATTGTCCTCATTGCCGACCCCACATCCCTCAGCTAACACTGAAGGGCACAATGTGGTGGACTTAATTTTTTTTCTAGGTTTTTTTTTGTGTCATCGGTATTCTGACTGGATTGATGGGGCCTGCCATAAATTCCTCTCTTGTACCAATCTCCTCATGCCACATCCAACACACATCCTCAGTTATTTGCTGGCTGTATTCCAGTCTCTGGTTTCTTCTAAAGTTTTTACTCTCTACAGCTCCCTCTAGAACACTGGAAGTATTTCCATAATGTCATTACAGATGTGCTATCATCGTATCCGTTCTTCTTGTCAGTGTTTTCCACATATTCTGTTCCTCTCCAATTCTGCGTAGAACCTTCTCGTTCCTTACCTCTGTAACACCATATGTCAAGTGCTTCGATTCTCTTCTGTTCCAGTTTTCCCACACTACCACACAATGCCATGCTCAAAACGTAGATTCTCAGAAATTTCTTCCTCAAATAAGGGGGTGTGTTTGGTACTAGTAGACTTCTCTTGGCCAAAATGCTCTTTCCGCAACTGCTAGTTTGCTTTTTATGTCCTCCTTGTTTCGTCCATAGTTGGTTATTTTGCTGCCTAGGTAGCAGAATGCGTTAACTTCAGCTGCTTCGTGATCATCAATCCCGATGTTAATTTTTCGCTGTTCTCATTTCTGCTACTTCTGATTACTTTCCTTTCTCTTCGGTTTGCTCACAATCCATATTCTGTACTCATTGAACTGTTCATTCCATTAAGCAGATCACGTAATTCTTCTTCACTTTCAGTAAGCATCATCTTACCGTATCACTGACATCCTTTCACGTTGAATTTTAATTCCACTTTTTAACCTATCTTTTATTTCCATCATTGCTTCTTCTACGTATAGACTGAAAAGTAGTGGCAGAAGACTACACCCCTGTGTTACACCGTTTTTAACCCGAGCACTTCGTTCTTGGTCTTCATCTCTTATTAGTCAGTCTTGGCTCTTGTACACATTGTATACTACGCTTCTCTTCTTGTTGCTTGTCCCTGTTATCCCCAGAATTTCGAACGTTTTGCACCGTTTGACATTGTGGAATACTTTTTACAGGTCGTATTACAGGCCGTATTATCGTTATTGCCTCTTCCGCCACCTAGACGATGCTCATAGTTTGGTGCAGTGTCTGACAATCATCTTCAGTGGTGCAGTTTCATGCAGAAACCACCTGAATATCATTATCGTTATTATTGGACACAAATGTTTGGTTGTGACCTGTTGTTGTTGTAGTGGTTACTACGGCTCAGCCAATGCCCGTTACTGTCACCACAATATCCTGGATGGTGGCGTTTCTGTGCATTGCGCTTTGGAGGCGGTCCCAGCTGCGCCATTAAATTCACTCGATTCTCTCTTGTCCCACTATGATAATACGAATGGGTGTATGGCGGAGAGGATTACTCTGGATGGTTATTGTTATTACCATGCAATTTAGCAGCCTCTTGTATGACGTCAAGAGAGTCGACACAAACATAAAATGTTCAGGGTGGTTTTCTGATATATATGGACCAGCAATTCTCCGAGATCAGACAGTTTAGCCTGTGATATTCTGGGAAGTTTCCGATTAGTTATAGGCTCGTCCCAAAGGCACGTTTCATTTACGTGTTTTTCAAAGTATTTGTAGAGTCTACGCTGTCTGCTATTGTTCTCCTATTAAAGGGCTCCGGATTAGGGACTCTGAATCTTTCCTAAACGCGCTGAGACCAATATAGAGCTAATAACGCTTGCTTGAATTGCTCATGGTCTTGATCATTGGCCCAAAGGGACACCACGTCCTATGTGAAGCTGGTGAGGATATTTGTCGGTCGGTTCAAGGGCATAAAAGGCAATGAAAGATTTTATGAATCAATGGGTGGAGACTTTTCTTGTGCAGTGTGAACACTTGATATACTCTATGTTTAGACAGACTTTCGTCTAGCAAGACTAATAACAATTGAGATGCTGCCCCAATGCTACACAGTGCAGGGCTAGGTGATACAGCTGTGCTATTTAAACCAGTCACGTACACTCTTTGACATAAAACTTGACCGGCGGCCGGCCGCTTCAGAGGCTAAGTCCGCGCCGATCGGACATGGGACAAAAAAACTGGCCAACTCGCTAATTCTCTAAGTCCGGTTATCTGCACAATCCGGCAACACTGTAGACTGCGGCACTTCCTGGAGGAAAACTTGTCCCACGATAGAGAAACTCTAGGCTGATTACGCCTGTGGTCTAGCGGTAGCGTGCGTTGTTTCTGTTCATAATGTCAGTGGATCGAGAGCAGCTGGCATAAAATATTTTTATAGCCTCTTCTGTCTGAATGCTGAAGACGTGAATGTAATGGTAGCGCAGATTCAATCTATTTCGCTTTGTGACACACCGATATCAAAATTTTATCCAGTAACGATTTTGCGGCAGATTTCCTGCAAACTGTCCTCCTCTGGACGCCGTATGCGGCAAAGCTCCGGGATCCATTTGCTGGCTACTGGCAGCGGCCGTGGCGACAGCAGCGGCGCTGCACTCCCCCGTTCTTTATCGAAAGCGCCTGCTGCCGCTCATCGCTTTTGATGATTTAAAACGCTTTATTATTAAATGTTGCTCCACAGAAAATTTCTACAATTTCCATTCACGCTCAAAAGCAACGGAGACAGACGCCCTGATTAGTAGGCGGGTATTATATTACATTAATCGGCAAGAGCTGAGTATGGCCCGAAATTAATTTTATAGACTGGGACGAAATGAAACCAACTCAATACATTCGGTGAATTTATAAATGCTTCATACCTCGTTTTTTTTCCTTTCAAACTCAATTATTTGTGCAACTTTTGGTCAATGTTTGGATGTTTTCGTCAAGCCATAGTGAGCGTCTGTGGTGTAAAGTGTATTACAGTCCTTGTTTCATTCCTTATGGTAAGTCTATGCGATAAACTGTGTGAATACCTTGCAATGCATGCTCTGTAGCAGTGCAGGAACACTGCACATTTGGAGTTCATGAAGTATTTATTGTTGATCGGAAGTGATAGTTAAGGTCATCAGATTTAAACCAGAAAAATTTGTCGTTTTGAAGGTTTCAGAGAACGGAAAGGACATGTGCACTTCATAAACAACCTTCTGACATGTTAGACCTATATGACGAACAAAGCTCAAATTTATATCGTTGACAGTCGGTTTGAATCTTTTCAGGGTCTATTTTACAGTGAAGCACCTTGGAATTTGCAAAGCAGAAATCCATGATATTAACTTCATTTTCTAAGTCGAAATCGGACTAAGATTGATGTTTAAAGGCATTCTTCAGATTTAGCATAAGAAATTTTTACTAGCAGTTTGCAACTCCATCAATTAAAATAGAAAATAAAAGGTTGTAGTCAGCGGCTTCTACCGTGATTCGAACTGCTATGTCTTATAGTACAAGCACTGCAACGCACAAGGGAACCTCTGAGCTAACGACACACTGGCTGCCAGAGGTGGAATATAGTCACTGCAATGTTGCCTGAGCCTCAAAACGCAACCTTAAACACACGAACAGAGGAGGTGGAGATTACTGTTTTAACGTCCCGTCGACAACGATGTCATTAGAGACGGAGCACAAGCTCGGATTAGGGAAGGATGGGGAAGGAAATCGGCAGTGCCCTTACTAAGGAACCATCCCGGCATTTGCCTGAAGCAATTTAGGGAAATCATTGAAAACCTAAAACAGGATGACCGGGCGCGGGATTGCACCGTCGTCCTCCCGAATGCACACACAAACAGGTGTTACTTATGTGAAGAACGCCGTTCTTGGAGGCCAGAAATTAAATATACTTTCCATTTGTGTCATCTTGCAGTGGATTATATCGTACGAGTCTTCGATGTGGAAAACGAATGTCAAGTGAATTTAGCGACGTAACGCCGAACTACACCCGGAAGTAAATGCACTACCAGAGTGTTGACAAATACTTGCTACGACGCTGCTATTTCTAGGCTCTCTGACGAGGCAGCTCTTCAGCGAAATGCTTGCCGTGATTCTCCGATACGGTTCTTCAGAGTGGAGACGCGCGCGCACGTTTGGTTTTTATGCGGCGTTCTCCCCTGATGGTTTCTGACGTCGCCTTGTGGGCTATGTATACATATGAGACATTCAATTATCATTAACCCAGAATCATACAAGTTTCAGCTTCCGGCGTGGAAGAAGGCTGTTGACGCCGACATTATATCATTTCAACGTAGGGAAAGCAAAACGGATCATTCAATGTTTCTCATTCAACATAAAGCATGTGAGATAATTTTCCGTAACGTTCATAATCATCTAAAAATACAAACGAAGTAAAAATACACCGGAAGCTTATTCGAATTGAATATAACGCTTTGCACCTCGATGTCCAATTTGTCCACTTGCAATCTTTTGCAGCATACACATAGAATGTCATGATTACCACGAGAATGAAGAAATATGTTGGTCAGGATGGAAGCAAGAAGAGAAGCAAATATTCTATTCCTCATGGCATTCATTTCATTTGACACGTAAAAATAGGTAAAGCGGGAATTTACTTTCGTTAACACGAAAGATATGCCGCACATATTGATAACGAGGAAGTCTGCGTCTTCATACGTTTCCTCCTTGAAATCTGTATGCTCTATTATATACTAAGTAGCCCGATCATTGTTTCAGTAATGTTACCCTCTTGTTTGACCCCGTAACGATGAACAGATTCCAAATGGATGTCTCCCTTCCTGGGTTGTTTTTTGTGTTTTATTGCTTGGAATTCCTGAAGCAGACCACTGTGCCTTCCCCCCTCGTGGGTTAGGTCTCAAAACTAAACCGCTTTGTATCCAATGGCATAATTTATTCAGACAGCATCAGCATAAGACTATCAAACAAAGCCTTCCATTTACAGTTGCAGCACTCTAACCAGCACTGACCAAAGTGTAATCCACGGTCATGGTCCTAAATTACCAGCTGTCTGCTACTGTGGCAAAGTCCGTACTACACTTTCGATTCCGCAGCACCATTTTATCTGGTAACACTGTGTAGTTGCACAGTTGTGCTACCAGGTCTGTCCTCACACTGTCAACTTTATGTATCTCACTTCTCCTGTAGCGTAGATCACGAGGAGCCGAAGTAAACGAGTGTATTCTGCATGACGTAACATTCAGTATTCCCTTCTTTCATAGCCACTCTTCATGTGCATCGATACCAAATAGGAATGCGAAAACTCTTGCGAGTGAGAGAATGACAATAACAATCGTAACAAGAACAAGCAAATAATGAATGATGTTTATTCCAACGCAGAACGAGAATGGCTTTAAATATAAAAATCTGTATCTATATCTATATCCATATCTATTGATGTTTGAGTTGGCACAATGCAAATATATTCTTAGCATTTAGTTACTGAATTTAGTTCTGGATGTTTGCAGAGAAAAGGAAAAGTCGGCACTTCTCGCTAGTGTAATATAATGTGAACCAGCAACTACCCTTTCCTTAGAACACGACTCAAGCAGGTCCTCAAGTAGGTAGCAAGGCACTGCTGCATTCTGTTCCCTGACATTGCTCTGATGACGGTTAATGCAGATAGTTCCGATTATGAAATACAAAACGTATAGCGGGTTAGTTCCTAGGATAGTAACATTAAATTAGCGTTGTAGACGGCACATGTACGTGACGACTATCCATATTACTCATCAATATAAAAAGACAATATTTTGGGAATTTAGCAGGATTACTCAAAATGAATTCTGAAATTGGGTGACTGACTGCACAGGTGCTAAACGTCGTCAAGAGTATACGATGTCTTAATCGCATTAGGAATATGAAGATCGTCTTCGACAGCTCGCAACTTTCACATTGCTATCTCCACCCTACTCCAGACAGCCCTCGGTGGAGTTGCACTACGTTGCCGATGTTATGGAAGGCCTTCAAACCGACAACAGACCACATATTGAAAAATACAAGCGAATTCTCTTGCAGCGTAAGCTTATTGTAACTAATCTAAAAATTATTGGAGAGGAAAATTGTCCTATTCAAAAAAAGTAAAATGTTACACACTGTTGACGTCAAACGGACATTATCTATGTCCTGTCTTGTGTCCTACTCATCTATAATATCAAGCGTACTATGAAAATGATTATATATAATGGATGATAGGGTAATGCATTGATACCAGATGGTGGGGGCCGGCCGGTGTGGCCGTGCGGTTCTAGGCGCTTCAGTCTGGAACCGCGTGACCGCTACGGTCGCAGGTTCGAATCCTGCCTCGGGCATGGATGTGAGTGATGTCCTTAGGTTAGTTAGGTTTAAGTAGTTCTAAGTTCTAGGGAACTGATGACCTTAGAAGTTAAGTCCCATAGTGCTCAGAGCCATTTGAACCATTTGAACTATTTAACACAAAATGACATTAAAAATTAAAGTTATTCACGAGCAGCTAGTTGAGAATATGTATGAACATTAAATGACACGACGAACTGAAACAATATGACGAAGAGTTCAGCGCTCACTGGGAATAGAGCCCCACACATATCGTTATTGACTACACACAAAGAGACGTCAGCTACCGAATTTTTCTCCACCAGCTGCTCAGAATAGCATCTTGAACTTACAGTCATCTCGCAAATAGTTCTGGGTCTCACTGGGAGTTAAAAGCGTCAGATATCGTTAGTGTTGACAACGAATGAAAATACATTAAAAATCAAAATTATTATCCACCAGCAGATAGGTGTTCTCCTGATAGAGCTTGATAATACATAATTAAATCTTTAGTGCCGGGCCAGGATTCGATCCCATTCACGCGTAATATGTGAAGGTGTTGAGGAATCTGCAGTTTTGAACAAACAACAAATTGTAGCCGAGCTGTATTGCCACGAAAGGATCAAATTCCGCGTTAAGGGTGGTCTGAGTTGCATTCCCAGTTTAGAACCAATTTTATCGACATACAGAAGCTCAAATAAAAGATGGAATAAGTGTCCTGTGACCATACATAGCGTTTGTGTCGTCACTTGAAATAAATAACTAGTATAAGAAAGGTTACTGGTGATAGAGTTTCTACATGTCGCCACTGCAGATTTTATTGTGGTTCAACCTACCGTCTACGTGGTAAAGAAGGAATATCATCTTTAATGTGAATTTTCAGACCACGCAGCCATTATATCTCCTTCACTTGGTGTAGCCAGGAGAGAATGGAATCTGTCTCTCCCTATCTAAAATCATTGACGGAAGTGGGAATCGAACCCAGACCATAGGTATAACAACCTACCATCCGTCCAACAGACCACGAAATTCTCTTCTCTGCGAGTCATTTTTCTATCGTAACGCAGTTGCGCCACACTGGATGAGAATTCTGACACACAGGCTCCCTGTAGTAATTTGCAGCATGTTCAGTAAATTCATTTACTTGGTTGACCGAATCACCATGAACTAGCTGCCTCGGCTACACAGTGCATACATTCGACTATTTTGTAATCACAGAAATAAAATCACGTAACTGCCACCTACACACAACTGCCAACAGTGTAGGATGCAGAAGTTTAAATAGGAAGTGTTCCTTTCCACTTGAGCTATTCTATTGCGCTATCTGTTACTAGAAAACGTCGTTCAGTCCAAAAGAAAAGCTGTAACTGTTTGTCTCTCAGAAGTCTAGACCTGGCCATATGCATAATCTCACATTGCTGTGGAATCCAAAAATTCTGGAGGAATAGTTGCCGAGCTCTGGAGCTTATGTAGCTACGTGTCAGCTTGTAGCATAGATAAGATGTCGCGAGTTCGAATACATTCAGTGCTACATTTTTTAAAACGCAATTCTACTCTCTGCTGAAGGTATCGATCTAATGGAACTTTGAACATAATTCCCTTCACTTCTCAACCCAAAGCAGTCGCATGTGGAAAAAGGGCTAAATACTGTGACATTTTGTTCTATTCAGGTTTAATAGACAGCAGGCAGCAGATGCATCTCGAAGATGTGCAGGGAGAGCGCATCGTGCCATAATATGTCAGAAAAGTATTTTCTACATTAGCCGTCGTGTGGTAGTGATATTTTATTCTTCTTCAAACTTTGTTTGACAGCTTTAACTCAGAACAAGTTTTCTACATGCATGTAATCAATAAACTGCATGTGCTTTGTCAGACTGTCATAGGTAACATCAGAGAATTCGCATATATCGTTGATGATTAATTTCTCTCTCATGTTTACTATTGTTTTAACAACACTAAAGGAAACCTTACGAAAATTGTGCACTGTATTATAAGAAATGAAATAAAACTAACCATGATAACCTTACGACGAAAGTATCTGTACACAAGCATGCCTCTATCGACACGAATTAGTAAAATACTACTCACTTAGATTTTGATTGGGTCTGTGTTTAATTGGTATGCTGTGTCATACTCAAGAGGTATGCAAATGTGACAATTCATAAATATAGTTACGTATTCCTAGAAACCCAAAATTCGCTTGGCAGCAGCGGAAAGAGGCCTTACCTGTTGTGCAGCATTGTAAGTATTTTCAACATTGCACTATGAGCTGAAAGCATTTTCTTGCGATTTCCTTATTGATGTTTGATCTGACTGCTTGTAGCTCTTTCACAGAAGGGATAAAAACGTTACAGTCAGTGAGCCTGGAACTGCGAACCGTAACAGACGCTTTTTCACAGGTCAGCACGTTACCACAGAGCTGGCGAGGAGGTATGGGTCTGAGCTTCCTATTACGAGGGCAATAGGAACTCTAATTCGTAAACCGCTATTTGAAGGTCGAGATTAGTTGCGGTTTCCACCTGCAACGACTTTCCTGGGCTGAAAACCGTTAATTTTCAATCTTTTGTTACCCTTCAAGCGATAATAACTCAGATTATTCAATGGAAATGACAGGTAAAATCAAGTGAACTTTGAGGCTTAATTCCGTGCACACCAGGAAGTAACTCGTCGATCACAGAGTTGCCAAACATACGTTGCCTTGTTGCCAAATCTCAGTTACAGTACCAGCAGGAAGAAGACGAACCGATGTGATCCTACAGCGGTCTGGGAAGTGACCATAGCTGGTGTCTCCAAGTCGCGGCTGCTACGGCCTGGAATACGTAATGCGTCTGATTCGCTTTCTGTAACTAGGTTTAGGGACTGGAGCGTAGTTACTAATAATGCTCAGAACTGACTGCAAACTGAGCATCATAAATCAGTAACTCTCATTGTTCTTTTTATATTTCTTTCGTAAGTGTACTCAAAACTAAGAAAGTCATTCACAGGCGTTTTCGTGCCTCGCCGATAGTCGAGCACAACATACAAATAAAAATAAAAAAGAATGTGTGTGTGTGTGTGTGTGTGTGTGTGTGTGTGTGTGTTTGTGTGAGAGAGAGAGAGATAGAGAGAGAGAGAGAGAGAGATAAATAAAAAGCAATGAGAGAGAGTGTAAAAAATTGTTGCAAAGAAATTGAATCATGGTATTTAAAGAAATCTTTCATTAAAATGACACGTTCCACATCATTACGAAATGTCGTATTCATGATCTATGGAACAAGAGTTAATCTGATCTAATCTAATCACATCATATTGATGATTAGCCATGAAGAGTCATGAATTACCGAAATTTTGGCCCATACCAGTAACCAAATCTAAACTTGAAAATAAAAGACGACAGTTTTTGCAATAAACCGTGACTCCTATCAAGACCCTTTCGTCCCTGTTATCTAACCACGAAAGATGTCTGATATACTTCCATTCTGAAGTAACAAAGTGTGCATGCATTTAAAGATGAAGTGCATGATGTGAAGTTCTGTGACGGAGACACGAACCCAACACGTAATCCGATTGTTAACTAAGAAAAATCAAATGTTACGTATCGGTTTTTCTTACGAGCCGCTAGGTGTCTGAATCTAAAATAAGGATAAAAACTTTTGTGCCTAAGCGACAATCGAACTGCACACCTACCGTGCATCCACGAATATAGCTTAAGTATCAGTTGCTTACTCATGAACAGTAAGATGTGTGTGTGTTTGACCAGAAATAACGACACCTGTTGCGATTGTTGGAAACACATGAACAGACATTGAAATTGCGCGTTAATTTTCACTAGCAGGTGGGTGTGCACTTGATAAAGCTAGAAATGAAATTATGAATATTTTTGTACTGGATCAGGTTTCAGACCCACATACTTACCTTTGGAGGAGACCTAGAGAAGATTGCAGTCTTGGGAAAAGGAACGAAATGACTGAACTATACTGTTCCGAGAGATTCAGATCCTCGAAAGAGGAGATACGAGTTCGAATCACAGTCCAGCACCAAATTTTTAAACGTCTCTAGTTCAATCAAGTACAAGTAAAATAAGAGCCCTGTCCCTTTAAATGGCTATCGGTTCATCAAATAAAATAAAATTTTCTAATGTAAGTAAGCTTACTGGCGACTGTATTTCTGTTTACCATGACTTCCGCTGTGTCATTTCCCAACGTAAACCGGCTCTGCCCAGTTGGTAATGAAGGAACATGATGTTTAATGCGGATTCTGGATTATAACGTCTTTCTCTTGAGGGTACTACAGGTAAAATAAATCTGTTTGTGCCTCTTAAAAGTAAATGCCTGAACCCACGCATTGCACCTGTGATAGCTCGTTCATTGTGGCCACATTACCCAGCCCCAAGAGTGTGCTGTAACGGATGATGTGCTTAGCTTACAAAATTAGTCACGGTGGAAAAAATGCGAGTCTATTAAATGGTCAAGTAGAAGCAAGCTTCTGACGCAGAGATTATGCTATTCTCATGTCAGCAGGATGTAAAGACTCTTCTAGGCATCGTAGGCTGGATGTGAAGCCATTTTGATTTTTCACAAATTCAGCAAATTTCTTAGTTTCCAGAAAATCCACTGTGAAGTGTGAAGTTGCCGGATAATTCGATTATTACTGTTATTATTAATATCATTTTATTCATACCGCTGCTGGAACACGACCGTAGTCTTCAGGTAAAACGCGAGACCAGCTAATATGACGTCTGGCGACCGAAAGCACATATCGACAAAATTTTTATCGCCCCTTTCCTCTCGGTGCTGAAGCTATGAGTGTAATTCAAGCGAATCTACAATATCATATTAGCTGGTCTCGCGTTTTACCTCAAGACTACGGTCGTAGTCAAGAGTAATGTACTAAGACTGGAGTCAAGACTTCCTCTGGGAAGTGCCGCAGTCTACATGTTGCTAGATCGAGCATATTGCCAGACATAGAATTCTGAGAGGAGCACGACTGTATTGTCCATCTTACGTGAACGACTCGGCGGTCAATTTTTTGGTCTGAGACTGTATCTACAACACATATTGCACGCTGAAGACCCAGAAGAATTTAAAAAAAAAAGTAGTTTATGAGAGCAATGTTAACCATAGCGTTCGAAGTATTCATAGTATTGTATACGTGTGTGTAAACGCCTTCCAATGACCACTCAAGAAAGACAAGGATACACAGTCTAGCTCCAATATTATAAATACGCCTCAGTTTGTGGATGAAGTCAGACTTAGGTTGATAATAATTGTGAAAATTTAGCAGCACTGTACCCATTGGTGTTAAACTCGTTTTCAACCAATGATTCCCACAGCTACAGGGATACTACTTGTGATACCTCTTAGACAAAATACTTAAGCAGTGTTATCAGACGAAAAGATCAACCTGACACAAACTGTGGGAAGTTTGTTTTACAACCTTCGTACCTGGATATTCAGCTTTTTCCTATTTGAGATATCAGTGAACGTTGCTGCTTAAGACGTTTTAAGCAGAAACTAAATTCCCTCAGCTTCGACAATGTTTAAAGAAATCGTCTTATTGGCACTAAATCGTGGTTTGTGAATTGTTTACCGGCCGTACTCTGCCGTATTTTGCCGGTTGGAAGGCAAAAGCTTACTGACAAATTTCACACAGAAATTACTGTTACAGTGTACTTACGGAGCCAAATGAGTGAATTGCGTATTTTCCGGTGAGAAAGAGAACTGGCAAACAGTCTTCGCTACATTAAGTTATTTAAACTGGTGTCACTCTGAGCTAGAATTTATGGTCAGCGACTAAGTGTAAGGTCAACGTTTCGGATGCGAGTTTTGCGACTGTGAAATACTTTCCTACATTACAGAAGCGAACATTAAATTTGAACTAATATTGCGAAAATTTTGTACTTGGACAGCTTAGAATGAAAATACTTCTGTTTATTTCAAAGGGAAACAATAGATTTTCTAAAACACTGTCTGTCATACACAACTTGAAACAGGTCATGTCGACCAAATCATGTGGAAGAACTAACAGCAACGTATATCGGAAGGCAGTAAGATCTCTTGCCTTTTGGTTTGTCAGTACTCGATAGCCATTTCTAGGCAAAAGTAAATGAAGAAAGGCAGTGCGTTTTTGTTACCAAGTAACGTCTTCGTCAATTACTTTAGTTTTAAAGTAATCTACGAGTAATTGACGAAGACGTTACTTGGTAACAAAAACGCACTGCCTTTCTTCATTTACTTTTGCCTAGAAATGGCTATCGAGTACTGACAAACCAAAAGGCAAGAGATCTTACTGCCTTCCGATATACGTTGCTGTTAGTTCTTCCACATGATTTGGTCGACATGACCTGTTTCAAGTTGTGTATGACAGACAGTGTTTTAGAAAATCTATTGTTTCCCTTTGAAATAAACAGAAGTATTTTCATTCTAAGCTGTCCAAGTACAAAATTTTCGCAATATTAGTTCAAATTTAATGTTCGCTTCTGTAATGTAGGAAAGTATTTCACAGTCGCAAAACTCGCATCCGAAACGTTGACCTTACACTTAGTCGCTGACCATAAATTCTAGCTCAGAGTGACACCAGTTTAAATAACTTAATGTAGCGAAGACTGTTTGCCAGTTCTCTTTCTCACCGGAAAATACGCAATTCACTCATTTGGCTCCGTAAGTACACTGTAACAGTAATTTCTGTGTGAAATTTGTCAGTAAGCTTTTGCCTTCCAACCGGCAAAATACGGCAGAGTACGGCCGGTAAACAATTCACAAACCACGATTTAGTGCCAATAAGACGATTTCTTTAAACATTGTCGAAGCTGAGGGAATTTAGTTTCTGCTTAAAACGTCTTAAGCAGCAACGTTCACTGATATCTCAAATAGGAAAAAGCTGAATATCCAGGTACGAAGGTTGCAAAACAAACTTCCTACAGTTTGTGTCAGGTTGATCTTTTCGTCTGATAACACTGCTTAAGTATTTTGTCTAAGAGGTATCACAAGTAGTATCCCTGTAGCTGTGGGAATCATTGGTTGAAAACGAGTTTAACACCAATGGGTACAGTGCTGCTAAATTTTCACAATTATTATCAACCTAAGTCTGACTTCATCCACAAACTGAGGCGTATTTATAATATTGGAGCTAGACTGTGTATCCTTGTCTTTCTTGAGTGGTCATTGGAAGGCGTTTACACACACGTATACAATACTATGAATACTTCGAACGCTATGGTTAACGTTGCTCTCATAAACTACTTTTTTTTTTAAATTCTTCTGGGTCTTCAGCGTGCAATATGTGTTGTAGATACAGTCTCAGACCAAAAAATTGACCGCCGAGTCGTTCACGTAAGATGGACAATACAGTCGTGCTCCTCTCAGAATTCTATGTCTGGCAATATGCTCGATCTAGCAACATGTAGACTGCGGCACTTCCCAGAGGAAGTCTTGACTCCAGTCTTAGTACATTACTCTTGACTACGACCGTAGTCTTGAGGTAAAACGCGAGACCAGCTAATATGATATTGTAGATTCGCTTGAATTACACTCATAGCTTCAGCACCGAGAGGAAAGGGGCGATAAAAATTTTGTCGATATGTGCTTTCGGTCGCCAGACGTCATATTAGCTGGTCTCGCGTTTTACCTGAAGACTACGGTCGTGTTCCAGCAGCGGTATGAATAAAATGATATTAATAATAACAGTAATAATCGAATTATCCGGCAACTTCACACTTCACAGTGGATTTTCTGGAAACTAAGAAATTTGCTGAATTTGTGAAAAATCAAAATGGCTTCACATCCAGCCTATGATGCCTAGAAGAGTCTTTACATCCTGCTGACATGAGAATAGCATAATCTCTGCGTCAGAAGCTTGCTTCTACTTGACCATTTAATAGACTCGCATTTTTTCCACCGTGACTAATTTTGTAAGCTAAGCACATCATCCGTTACAGCACACTCTTGGGGCTGGGTAATGTGGCCACAATGAACGAGCTATCACAGGTGCAATGCGTGGGTTCAGGCATTTACTTTTAAGAGGCACAAACAGATTTATTTTACCTGTAGTACCCTCAAGAGAAAGACGTTATAATCCAGAATCCGCATTAAACATCATGTTCCTTCATTACCAACTGGGCAGAGCCGGTTTACGTTGGGAAATGACACAGCGGAAGTCATGGTAAACAGAAATACAGTCGCCAGTAAGCTTACTTACATTAGAAAATTTTATTTTATTTGATGAACCGATAGCCATTTAAAGGGACAGGGCTCTTATTTTACTTGTACTTGATTGAACTAGAGACGTTTAAAAATTTGGTGCTGGACTGTGATTCGAACTCGTATCTCCTCTTTCGAGGATCTGAATCTCTCGGAACAGTATAGTTCAGTCATTTCGTTCCTTTTCCCAAGACTGCAATCTTCTTTAGGTCTCCTCCAAAGGTAAGTATGTGGGTCTGAAACCTGATCCAGTACAAAAATATTCATAATTTCATTTCTAGCTTTATCAAGTGCACACCCACCTGCTAGTGAAAATTAACGCGCAATTTCAATGTCTGTTCATGTGTTTCCAACAATCGCAACAGGTGTCGTTATTTCTGGTCAAACACGCACACATCTTACTGTTCATGAGTAAGCAACTGATACTTAAGCTATATTCGTGGATGCACGGTAGGTGTGCAGTTCGATTGTCGCTTAGGCACAAAAGTTTTTATCCTTATTTTAGATTCAGACACCTAGCGGCTCGTAAGAAAATCCGATACGTAACATTTGATTTTTCTTAGTTAACAATCGGATTACGTGTTGGGTTCGTGTCTCCGTCACAGAACTTCACATCATGCACTTCATCTTTAAATGCATGCACACTTTGTTACTTCAGAATGGAAGTATATCAGACATCTTTCGTGGTTAGATAACAGGGACGAAAGGGTCTTGATAGGAGTCACGGTTTATTACAAAAACTGTCGTCTTTTATTTTCAAATTTAGATTTGGTTACTGGTATGGGCCAAAATTTCGGTAATTCATGACTCTTCATGGCTAATCATCAATATGATGTGATTAGATTAGATTAGATTAACTCTTGTTCCATAGATCATGAATACGACATTTCGTAATGATGTGGAACGTGTCATTTTAATGAAAGATTTCTTTAAATACCTTGATTCAATTTCTTTACAACAATTTTTTACACTCTCTCTCATTGCTTTTTATTTATCTCTCTCTCTCTCTCTCTCTCTATCTCTCTCTCTCTCTCTCACAAACACACACACACACACACACACACACACACACACACACA
Source organism: Schistocerca serialis cubense (assembly GCF_023864345.2). Lineage (NCBI taxonomy): Eukaryota > Metazoa > Arthropoda > Insecta > Orthoptera > Acrididae > Schistocerca > Schistocerca serialis. Next base: position 570,464,119 of record NC_064641.1, on the reverse strand, counting down.
CACACATTCTTTTTTATTTTTATTTGTATGTTGTGCTCGACTATCGGCGAGGCACGAAAACGCCTGTGAATGACTTTCTTAGTTTTGAGTACACTTACGAAAGAAATATAAAAAGAACAATGAGAGTTACTGATTTATGATGCTCAGTTTGCAGTCAGTTCTGAGTATTATTAGTAACTACGCTCCAGTCCCTAAACCTAGTTACAGAAAGCGAATCAGACGCATTACGTATTCCAGGCCGTAGCAGCCGCGACTTGGAGACACCAGCTATGGTCACTTCCCAGACCGCTGTAGGATCACATCGGTTCGTCTTCTTCCTGCTGGTACTGTAACTGAGATTTGGCAACAAGGCAACGTATGTTTGGCAACTCTGTAATCGACGAGTTACTTCCTGGTGTGCACGGAATTAAGCCTCAAAGTTCACTTGATTTTACCTGTCATTTCCTTTGAATAATCTGAGTTATTATCGCTTGAAGGGTAACAAAAGATTGAAAATTAACGGTTTTCAGCCCAGGAAAGTCGTTGCAGGTGGAAACCGCAACTAATCTCGACCTTCAAATAGCGGTTTACGAATTCGAGTTCCTATTGCCCTCGTAATAGGAAACTCAGACCCATACCTCCTCGCCAGCTCTGTGGTAACGTGCTGACCTGTGAAAAAGCGTCTGTTACGGTTCGCAGTTCCAGGCTCACTGACTGTAACGTTTTTATCCCTTCTGTGAAAGAGCTACAAGCAGTCAGATCAAACATCAATAAGGAAATCGCAAGAAAATGCTTTCAGCTCATAGTGCAATGTTGAAAATACTTACAATGCTGCACAGCAGGTAAGGCCTCTTTCCGCTGCTGCCAAGCGAATTTTGGGTTTCTAGGAATACGTAACTATATTTATGAATTGCCACATTTGCATACCTCTTGAGTATGACACAGCATACCAATTAAACACAGACCCAATCAAAATCTAAGTGAGTAGTATTTTACTAATTCGTGTCGATAGAGGCATGCTTGTGTACAGATACTTTCGTCGTAAGGTTATCATGGTTAGTTTTATTTCATTTCTTATAATACAGTGCACAATTTTCGTAAGGTTTCCTTTAGTGTTGTTAAAACAATAGTAAACATGAGAGAGAAATTAATCATCAACGATATATGCGAATTCTCTGATGTTACCTATGACAGTCTGACAAAGCACATGCAGTTTATTGATTACATGCATGTAGAAAACTTGTTCTGAGTTAAAGCTGTCAAACAAAGTTTGAAGAAGAATAAAATATCACTACCACACGACGGCTAATGTAGAAAATACTTTTCTGACATATTATGGCACGATGCGCTCTCCCTGCACATCTTCGAGATGCATCTGCTGCCTGCTGTCTATTAAACCTGAATAGAACAAAATGTCACAGTATTTAGCCCTTTTTCCACATGCGACTGCTTTGGGTTGAGAAGTGAAGGGAATTATGTTCAAAGTTCCATTAGATCGATACCTTCAGCAGAGAGTAGAATTGCGTTTTAAAAAATGTAGCACTGAATGTATTCGAACTCGCGACATCTTATCTATGCTACAAGCTGACACGTAGCTACATAAGCTCCAGAGATCGGCCACTATTCCTTCAGAATTTTTGGATTCCACAGCACTGTGAGATTATGCATATGGCCAGGTCTAGACTTCTGAGAGACAAACAGTTACAGCTTTTCTTTTGGACTGAACGACGTTTTCTAGTAACAGATAGCGCAATAGAATAGCTCAAGTGGAAAGGAACACTTCCTATTTAAACTTCTGCACCCTACACTGTTGGCAGTTGTGTGTAGGTGGCAGTTACGTGATTTTATTTCTGTGATTACAAAATAGTCGAATGTATGCACTGTGTAGCCGAGGCAGCTAGTTCATGGTGATTCGGTCAACCAAGTAAATGAATTTACTGAACATGCTGCAAATTACTACAGGGAGCCTGTGTGTCAGAATTCTCATCCAGTGTGGCGCAACTGCGTTACGATAGGAAAATGACTCGCAGAGAAGAGAATTTCGTGGTCTGTTGGACGGATGGTAGGTTGTTATACCTATGGTCTGGGTTCGATTCCCACTTCCGTCAATAATTTTAGATAGGGAGAGACAGATTCCATTCTCTCCTGGCTACACCAAGTGAAGGAGATATAATGGCTGCGTGGTCTGAAAATTCACATTAAAGATGATATTCCTTCTTTACCACGTAGACGGTAGGTTGAACCACAATAAAATCTGCAGTGGCGACATGTAGAAACTCTATCACCAGTAACCTTTCTTATACTAGTTATTTATTTCAAGTGACGACACAAACGCTATGTATGGTCACAGGACACTTATTCCATCTTTTATTTGAGCTTCTGTATGTCGATAAAATTGGTTCTAAACTGGGAATGCAACTCAGACCACCCTTAACGCGGAATTTGATCCTTTCGTGGCAATACAGCTCGGCTACAATTTGTTGTTTGTTCAAAACTGCAGATTCCTCAACACCTTCACATATTACGCGTGAATGGGATCGAATCCTGGCCCGGCACTAAAGATTTAATTATGTATTATCAAGCTCTATCAGGAGAACACCTATCTGCTGGTGGATAATAATTTTGATTTTTAATGTATTTTCATTCGTTGTCAACACTAACGATATCTGACGCTTTTAACTCCCAGTGAGACCCAGAAATATTTGCGAGATGACTGTAAGTTCAAGATGCTATTCTGAGCAGCTGGTGGAGAAAAATTCGGTAGCTGACGTCTCTTTGTGTGTAGTCAATAACGATATGTGTGGGGCTCTATTCCCAGTGAGCGCTGAACTCTTCGTCATATTGTTTCAGTTCGTCGTGTCATTTAATGTTCATACATATTCTCAACTAGCTGCTCGTGAATAACTTTAATTTTTAATGTCATTTTGTGTTAAATAGTTCAAATGGTTCAAATGGCTCTGAGCACTATGGGACTTAACTTCTAAGGTCATCAGTTCCCTAGAACTTAGAACTACTTAAACCTAACTAACCTAAGGACATCACTCACATCCATGACCGAGGCAGGATTCGAACCTGCGACCGTAGCGGTCACGCGGTTCCAGACTGAAGCGCCTAGAACCGCACGGCCACACCGGCCGGCCCTCACCATCTGGTATCAATGCATTACCCTATCATCCATTATATATAATCATTTTCATAGTACGCTTGATATTATAGATGAGTAGGACACAAGACAGGACATAGATAATGTCCGTTTGACGTCAACAGTGTGTAACATTTTACTTTTTTTGAATAGGACAATTTTCCTCTCCAATAATTTTTAGATTAGTTACAATAAGCTTACGCTGCAAGAGAATTCGCTTGTATTTTTCAATATGTGGTCTGTTGTCGGTTTGAAGGCCTTCCATAACATCGGCAACGTAGTGCAACTCCACCGAGGGCTGTCTGGAGTAGGGTGGAGATAGCAATGTGAAAGTTGCGAGCTGTCGAAGACGATCTTCATATTCCTAATGCGATTAAGACATCGTATACGCTTGACGACGTTTAGCACCTGTGCAGTCAGTCACCCAATTTCAGAATTCATTTTGAGTAATCCTGCTAAATTCCCAAAATATTGTCTTTTTATATTGATGAGTAATATGGATAGTCGTCACGTTCATGTGCCGTCTACAACGCAAATTTAATGTTACTATCCTAGGAACTAACCCGCAATACGTTTTGTATTTCATAATCGGAACTATCTGCATTAACCATCATCAGAGCAATGTCAGGGAACAGAATGCAGCAGTGCCTTGCTACCTACTTGAGGACCTGCTTGAGTCGTGTTCTAAGGAAAGGGTAGTTGCTGGTTCACATTATATTACACTAGCGAGAAGTACCGACTTTTCCTTTTCTCTGCAAACATCCAGAACTAAATTCAGTAACTAAATGCTAAGAATATATTTGCATTGTGCCAACTCAAAGATCAATAGATATGGATATAGATATAGATACAGATTTTTATATTTAAAGCCATTCTCGTTCTGCGTTGGAATAAACATCATTCATTATTTGCTTGTTCTTGTTACGATTGTTATTGTCATTCTCTCACTCGCAAGAGTTTTCGCATTCCTATTTGGTATCGATGCACATGAAGAGTGGCTATGAAAGAAGGGAATACTGAATGTTACGTCATGCAGAATACACTCGTTTACTTCGGCTCCTCGTGATCTACGCTACAGGAGAAGTGAGATACATAAAGTTGACAGTGTGAGGACAGACCTGGTAGCACAACTGTGCAACTACACAGTGTTACCAGATAAAATGGTGCTGCGGAATCGAAAGTGTAGTACGGACTTTGCCACAGTAGCAGACAGCTGGTAATTTAGGACCATGACCGTGGATTACACTTTGGTCAGTGCTGGTTAGAGTGCTGCAACTGTAAATGGAAGGCTTTGTGTGATAGTCTTATGCTGATGCTGTCTGAATAAATTATGCCATTGGATACAAAGCGGTTTAGTTTTGAGACCTAACCCACGAGGGGGGAAGGCACAGTGGTCTGCTTCAGGAATTCCAAGCAATAAAACACAAAAAACAACCCAGGAAGGGAGACATCCATTTGGAATCTGTTCATCGTTACGGGGTCAAACAAGAGGGTAACATTACTGAAACAATGATCGGGCTACTTAGTATATAATAGAGCATACAGATTTCAAGGAGGAAACGTATGAAGACGCAGACTTCCTCGTTATCAATATGTGCGGCATATCTTTCGTGTTAACGAAAGTAAATTCCCGCTTTACCTATTTTTACGTGTCAAATGAAATGAATGCCATGAGGAATAGAATATTTGCTTCTCTTCTTGCTTCCATCCTGACCAACATATTTCTTCATTCTCGTGGTAATCATGACATTCTATGTGTATGCTGCAAAAGATTGCAAGTGGACAAATTGGACATCGAGGTGCAAAGCGTTATATTCAATTCGAATAAGCTTCCGGTGTATTTTTACTTCGTTTGTATTTTTAGATGATTATGAACGTTACGGAAAATTATCTCACATGCTTTATGTTGAATGAGAAACATTGAATGATCCGTTTTGCTTTCCCTACGTTGAAATGATATAATGTCGGCGTCAACAGCCTTCTTCCACGCCGGAAGCTGAAACTTGTATGATTCTGGGTTAATGATAATTGAATGTCTCATATGTATACATAGCCCACAAGGCGACGTCAGAAACCATCAGGGGAGAACGCCGCATAAAAACCAAACGTGCGCGCGCGTCTCCACTCTGAAGAACCGTATCGGAGAATCACGGCAAGCATTTCGCTGAAGAGCTGCCTCGTCAGAGAGCCTAGAAATAGCAGCGTCGTAGCAAGTATTTGTCAACACTCTGGTAGTGCATTTACTTCCGGGTGTAGTTCGGCGTTACGTCGCTAAATTCACTTGACATTCGTTTTCCACATCGAAGACTCGTACGATATAATCCACTGCAAGATGACACAAATGGAAAGTATATTTAATTTCTGGCCTCCAAGAACGGCGTTCTTCACATAAGTAACACCTGTTTGTGTGTGCATTCGGGAGGACGACGGTGCAATCCCGCGCCCGGTCATCCTGTTTTAGGTTTTCAATGATTTCCCTAAATTGCTTCAGGCAAATGCCGGGATGGTTCCTTAGTAAGGGCACTGCCGATTTCCTTCCCCATCCTTCCCTAATCCGAGCTTGTGCTCCGTCTCTAATGACATCGTTGTCGACGGGACGTTAAAACAGTAATCTCCACCTGCTCTGTTCGTGTGTTTAAGGTTGCGTTTTGAGGCTCAGGCAACATTGCAGTGACTATATTCCGCCTCTGGCAGCCAGTGTGTCGTTAGCTCAGAGGTTCCCTTGTGCGTTGCAGTGCTTGTACTATAAGACATAGCAGTTCGAATCACGGTAGAAGCCGCTGACTACAACCTTTTATTTTCCATTTTAATTAATGGAGTTGCAAACTGCTAGTAAAAATTTCTTATGCTAAATCTGAAGAATGCCTTTAAACATCAATCTTAGTCCGATTTCGACTTAGTAAATGAAGTTAATATCATGGATTTCTGCTTTGCAAATTCCAAGGTGCTTCACTGTAAAATAGACCCTGAAAAGATTCAAACCGACTGTCAACGATATAAATTTGAGCTTTGTTCGTCGTATAGGTCTAACATGTCAGAAGGTTGTTTATGAAGTGCACACGTCCTTTCCGTTCTCTGAAACCTTCAAAACGACAAATTTTTCTGGTTTAAATCTGATGACCTTAACTATCACTTCCGATCAACAATAAATACTTCATGAACTCCAAATGTGCAGTGTTCCTGCACTGCTACAGAGCATGCATTGCAAGGTATTCACACAGTTTATCGCATAGACTTACCATAAGGAATGAAACAAGGACTGTAATACACTTTACACCACAGACGCTCACTATGGCTTGACGAAAACATCCAAACATTGACCAAAAGTTGCACAAATAATTGAGTTTGAAAGGAAAAAAACGAGGTATGAAGCATTTATAAATTCATCGAATGTAGTGAGGTGGTTTCATTTCGTCCCAGTCTATAAAATTAATTTCGGGCCATACTCAGCTCTTGCCGATTAATGTGATATAATACCCGCCTACTAATCAGGGCGTCTGTCTCCGTTGCTTTTGAGCGTGAATGGAAATTGTAGAAATTTTCTGTGGAGCAACATTTAATAATAAAGCGTTTTAAATCATCAAAAGCGATGAGCGGCAGCAGGCGCTTTCGATAAAGAACGGGGGAGTGCAGCGCCGCTGCTGTCGCCACGGCCGCTGCCAGTAGCCAGCAAATGGATCCCGGAGCTTTGCCGCATACGGCGTCCAGAGGAGGACAGTCTGCAGGAAATCTGCCGCAAAATCGTTACTGGATAAAATTTTGATATCGGTGTGTCACAAAGCGAAATAGATTGAATCTGCGCTATCATTACATTCACGTCTTCAGAATTCAGACAGAAGAGGCTATAAAAATATTTTATGCCAGCTGCTCTCGATCCACTGACATTATGAACAGAAAAGACGCACGCTACCGCTAGACCACAGGCGTAATCAGCCTAGAGTTTCTCTATCGTGGGACAAGTTTTCCTCCAGGAAGTGCCGCAGTCTACAGTGTTGCCAGATTGTGCAGATAACCGGACTTAGAGAATTAGCGAGTTGGCCAGTTTTTTTGTCCCATGTCGCGATCGGCGCGGACTTAGCCTCTGAAGCGGCCGGCCGCCGGTCAAGTTTTATGTCAAAGAGTGTACCTTTCTCCATACTCCGTCTACTAACGTGATTATCGTCTATCCTAGCAACACATGGCGATGAGTCAATTACTTCCTGTTTGGTGATATTTGTTCCTGCTGAATGCTATTAATTTACAAACTGACATTTTCTCGCCACTTCAGCACATTTTTGTCACTGCTGTTTGAGTTCGGCGTAACTCCAAGTTAATTATTTCTCCCTTTCCTCTGGTAATACCTAGTTAACTGTGTGTTTAACACAAAGCTGCTATTCTGAATTCAACCTTTCATTGATATGGGCTTTACTGTTTGGGGTGCAAACCTGCACTTTGTGTGTCCCATTGACCTCATGCTCTGCACTGAAATTCTATACCTTTAAATCTAGCTAGCAGACAGACTGGTTTTATTTGCTATTGTTCCTCAGACAATGTTTGCATTGTGTCAGGGAGGCTCTTGTATACATCGTTCAATGTGGTGACTTCGGTAGTATGTTGTATAATAAACACTTAGATTTACATAAGTGTTATGATTATTGTTTCAAATATTTTAACAAAAATAAAAGAACATCATTACATTTTGACGGATAGAACAAGACAGACAAGATAGGAGACAATTAACGGCTGAGTTATTTTTAATGTTGGAAGCCGAAAACCACAGCAACAATGGCTGTAGAATAATTGCAGTGGCCATGTACAATTTAATCTTTACAATGTAAGAACGAATTATTTAACTAATGTTTTTACATCTGTAGCCTACCCATCCAGTTCAGGTCTCTACCAATCCACCCTCCGACCTGTAGAATGTCAGTTTTGCTTCTCCTGATTACATACTCCTGGACGTCATCCTACATCCAGAACATTAAATTCAATAAGATCCCGTCATATTTTAACCATGTAGCAGAGCTGAGTGGTATCTTTAAAAGAAACGGCTATATTTCCTCTTGATTTCAGTAGTCAGCCCATTGTAGTCAATCAGCCAAACTGTTGCCCCTGCAACTACTGCAAAGGCTGCTGTCTCTCTTCGGAAACATAGTTTAGCCTGGCCTCTTTTGGGGTTGCATCGACGGTGCGGCTATCTGTATCATTGGGGCACGCAAGAAATAGCACCTAAGGCCTAAGAGGAACCACTTCCTTGTGGATCATCAGAAGGTTATAGAGAGTGGTCAGAAACAGTCTAAAAACCTTGTAAGGTTGTTGCAGAGTAGAGCTGAGAAATAATTGTTAAGCAAGAAACTCCGTACGTTGCAACGTTTCCAATTGATTAGCACTGAATTTGGGCAATCAGTCCGTTTCTGGCGCCAATTCACGCGGCCCGCCAGATGCAGTTAGTGTCAGTTGTTCTGCCCACGAGACTGATCCTCCCTTGGCTCGTGTTTGATCCTTACTACCACTCTTGTCCACTTATTATATCGCTCTCTTGTTTGGTTTTTTAAATCCAAAGGAAGAACACATCTGGCGACACCGTCTCTTGCGGGCCGCTTGAGTTTGCGCTCACCGTGGCCTGATTGGCTAACTTCAGTAACAATTAACTTGGAAGTGACATAACGTATCGATTTTCTTTTTCATAACAATTAATTCTCAGCACAGCCTACTCTGTAAAACCCTTGCACGCTTCTCAGGCTGTTTATGACCACCCGGTATAATCTACAGGGGGGCAGGGCAGCAAGTGTTAAGACTCTTGACAGACTCTCGCGACGAGGAATTTTTCTTCAGGAGATTATTAATGTTCTTCTAAACCATATTCGTCGGATCAGCACTAAGTCTGCGATACGTTAGATTAGATAGTAATCACTGCAACTTTTGAATATATTTTCTGTTTGTGGAACAGTGATATTGCGCTTGACGATGGGTATGATAACAATATCGGGATCTACTCTGGACGCAAACCAGCACGCCCAGCTGGTGTAATATTACTCTTGGGCGAACGTGCCGCAGTTAACACACGACATGCTTGCTGTTGTGGACTGGCAAGACAGCCAATCCACAGTGACGGGTAACCGAAAGGCACGCGCTTAAACTCACGCACGCTGGCGTGAGGTCTGAAACAGGATACGTAATGAATGCTATAAAGAAAAGTACGTAGCTGCTGGAATACTTAACTTTAATCCACAATTGGTGAACATTAGATACATAGCAAAGGATAAATGGCGCCTTGGTAGGTCGTAGCAATTGACTTAGCTGAAGGCTATGCCAACTATCGTCTCGGCAAATGAGAGCGTAATTCTCAGTGAACCTTTCCTAGCAAAGTCGGCTGTACAACTGGGCGAGTGCTAGTAAATCTCTCTAGACCTGCCGTGTGGCGGCGCTCGATCTGCAATTACTGACAGTGGCGACACGCGGGTCCGTCGTATACTAGCGGACCGCGGTCGATTTAAAAGGCTACCACCTAGCAAGTGTGGTGTCTGGCGGTGACACCACGCTTGCTTTCCTCCTAGCCTCCTCGGCTACATGATACACAGTGTATCCCACGAGGAATGGTCATTATTCAAGGATGTGATACGTACGATCATTTTAAGCAAACAAGTTCAATAAAAATGCGTACCTTAAAAGCTATGAGCACTTCTTCTTCTTCGATACTGTGAAACAAATCTCTTTTACACCATGTTCTTTGCTTTTCGTATTTTGAGAGGAGCCAAAACCAGAAAAAGTCGTCTAGAAAAGTTGGACACTAATACGCGTACCTCAGGGCTATGAGCATTCATTCAGTAGAAGAGATGTTTCACAGCAGCGAAGATCAACAAGTGTTTATAGTTCATAAGGTATGCACTTTAGGGCCCATGTCTGCTGAGCACATTTTTCTTGTTTTGGTCCACACTACCATCTCTCAAAATACGGAAAGCAAACAGCTTGCTGTAGAAGAGATTTGTTTCACAGTATCGAAAGTGAAGAAGTGCTCATAGCTCTTAAGATATGCATTTTAGAGCTCATATTTGCTACGCTATGAGCATTCATTCAGTAGAAGAGATGTTTCACAGCAGCGAAGATCAACAAGTGCTTATAGTTCATAAGGTATGTACTTTAGGGCCCATGTCTGCTGAGCACATTTTTCTTGTTTTGGTCCACACTACCATCTCTCAAAATACGGAAAGCAAAAATTACCGAACTATCAGATTAATAAGTCACAGCTGCAAAATACTAACGCGAATTCTTTACAGACGAATGGAAAAACTGGTAGAAGCCGACCTCGGGGAAGATCAGTTTGGATTCCGTAGAAATGTTGGAACACGTGAGTCAATACTGACCTTACGACTTATCTTAGAAGAAAGATTAAGAAAAGGCAAACCTACGTTTCTTGCATTTGTAGACTTAGAGAAAGCTTTTGACAATGTTAACTGGAATACTCTCTTTCAAATTCTGAAGGTGGCAGGGGTAAAATACAGGGAGCGAAAGGCTATTTACAATTTGTACAGAAACCAGATGGCAGTTATAAGAGTCGAGGGGCATGAAAGGGAAGCAGTGGCTGGGAAAGGAGTGAGACAGGGTTGTAGCCTTTCCCCGATGTTATTCAATCTGTATATTGAGCAAGCAGTAAAGGAAACAAATGAAAAATTCGGAGTAGGTATTAAAATTCATGGAGAAGAAGTAAAAACTTTGAGGTTCGCCGATGACATTCTGTCAGAGACAGCAAAGGACTTGGAAGAGCAGTTGAACGGAATGGACAGTGTCTTGAAAGGAGGATATAAGATGAACATCAACAAAAGCAAAACGAGGATAATGGAATGTAGTCTAATTAAGTCGGGTGATGCTGAGGGAATTAGATTAGGAAATGAGACACTTAAAGTAGTAAAGGAGTTTTGCTATTTAGAGAGTAAAATAACCGATGATGGTCGAAGCAGAGAGAATATAAAATGTAGACTGGCAATGGCAAGGAAAGCGTTTCTCAAGAAGAGAAACTTGTTAACATCGAGTATAGATTTAAGTGTCAGGAAGTCGTTTCTGAAAGTATTTGTATGGAGTGTAGCCATGTATGGAAGTGAAACATGGACGATAACTAGTATGGACAAGAAGAGAATAGAAGCTTTCGAAATGTGGTGCTACAGAAGAATGCTGAAGATAAGGTGGGTAGATCACGTAACTAATGAGGAGGTATTGAATAGGATTGGGGAGAAGAGGAGTTTGTGGCACAACTTGACTAGAAGAAGGGATCGGTTGCTAGGACATGTTTTGAGGCATCGAGGGATCTCAAATTTAGCATTGGAGGGCACCGTGGAGGGTAAAAATCGTAGAGGGAGACCAAGAGATCAATACACTAAGCAGATTCAGAAGGATGTAGGTTGCAGTAGGTACTGGGAGATGAAGAAGCTTGCACAGGATAGAGTAGCATGGAGATCTGCATCAAACCAGTCTCAATACTGAAGACCACAACAACAACATCATTTGCTACGCTTTTTGTTACGAATGATGCTTCCTTTCGTGTCCCTGAATATTAACAATTCCTCCAGCGGTCCCATGTATATGCTGAGAGAAACACAAGTTTCACATTTTACCTCTAAGCGGAGCAAACGTATTGTTGCTTGCGGAAGTTGGATAAACTTCGCAGTACAAGAGTGAGATTGCAATGCACTTACATTTTTGTTACGGAGTCGAGTTTAAAATGTATGAGTTCAGAATGTACGTTTGGAGCATAGCATTATACGAAACTGAATTATTGACAAGACCGGAAAAAAACAGAATCGGTGACGTAAGGAAAGAGGATGGAACATATAAAAGGGGCATCGTCCATTGCTTGACATAGGCCCACAGGAATTTACATACGCGATAAATAGTATCCGGACACCTCCAAAAACATACGTTATTCATATGTGCATTGTGCTGCCATCTACTGCCAGGTACTCCATATCAGCGACCTCAGTAGTCACATCGTGAGAGAGCGGAATGGGGTGCTCCTCTGAACTCACATACTTCTAACGTGGTCAGATGATTGGGTGTCACTTGTGTCATACGTCTGTACGCGAGATTTCCACAGTCCTAAACATCCCTAGGTCCACTGTTTCCGATGTGATAGTGAAGTGGAAACGTGAACGGACACGTACAGCACAAAAGCGTACAGGCCGATCTCGTCTGTTGACTGACGGAGACCGCTGACACCTGAAGAGGGTAGTAATGTGTAATAGGCAGACATCTATCCAGACCATCACACAGGAATTCCAAACTGCATCAGGATTCACTGCAAGTAATATGACAGTTAGGCGGGAGGTAAGAAAACTTGGATTTCATGTTCGAGCGGCTGCTCATAAGCCACCCGTCATGCCGGTAAATGCTAAACAACGCCTCGCTTGGTGTAACGAGCGTAAACATTGGATGATTGAAAAGTGGAAGAACGTTGTGTGTAGTGAAGAATCGCGGTACACAGTGCGGCGATCCGATGGCAGGGAGTGGGTATGGCGAATGCCCGGTCAACGTCATCTGCCAGCGTATGTAGTGCCAACAGTAAAATTCGGAGGCGGTGGTGTAGTGACGTGGGTTGTTTTTCATGGATGGGTTTGCACCACTTGCTGTTTTGCGTGGCACTATCACGGCACAGGCCTACATTGATGTTTCAAGCATCTTCTCGCTTACCACTGTTGAAGAGCAATTCGGTGCTTGCGACTGCATCTTTCGACACGATCGAGCAGCTGTTCATAATGCACGGTCTGTGGCGGAGTGGTTACACGACAATAACATCCCTGTAATGTACTGGCCTACACAGAGTCCTGACATGAATTCTATAGAACGCCTTTGGGATGTTTTGGAACGCCGACTTCGTGTCAGGCCTCACCGATCGTCATGGATACCTCTCCTCAGCGCAGCACTCCGTGAATAATGGGCTGCCATTCCCCAAGAAACCTTCCAGGACCTGACTAAACGTATGCCTGCGAGAGTGGAAGCTGTCATCAAGGCTAAGGGTGGGCCAGGTCCATACTGAATTACAGCATTATTGATGGAGGGCGCCACGAACTTGTAAGTCATTTTCAGCCAGGTTCCCCAATACTTTTGATCACATAGTGTATTTTAATCGATAAAATGATGTCAAATTATCGTTAACTGAACACAGACTGGACATTCATCACTGATGATGGTTTTTACCAATTCAAGGCTGAGAAATTTGCCTAGCCACACCAACAGTTGCTCTGCGGCATTCTATAATAGCTCCCTGTACTATGAGACGTAGCGTTGTATACACCAGAAGGTAAGGCTTGAATTTGCGAGACCGGCTGCGTGAATCTGTAATCGGCTTCAAAAAGCACAGCAATTTCGTATTGTTGGACTTCTCTCCCAGTTTTAACACCTGTATGTGAACACCTTTGTTATTCTGCATGGATGGTCAGTCATTTGCGCGGAGGATAAGGATGTTAACAACTAAGAATACAGATGAGAAATTAGAAGGTCCTCTGTACAGTCGACGAGGAAACGTAATTGTGAGAACGCTGAATAGAGGAAAGCAGAGAATGGTAGAACAAGGTTTAAAATATCAGGCAATACTTTCTACGATACTAGAGGGAACCTTAAAGGGCAAAAACCGTACGGTAAGACATATTAGAGCATTCCCAGAAGGTAAATAGTTATTTGTGCATTAGAAGTGAGTGCTGCTCAACGATAGTGAGGCTGTTGAGGGCTTTGTCAAACACGTTCGAAGATTTGAAGCCCACCACCCCCACCCTTTCTAAAAATGTTCATCCTATAACGCGTGTCACAATTTTTCTCTAATTCTTCTTTCAACAAGGAGTAGGCCTTAGTGACCTGTTCCGGCTTCACTGGATTTATTCCCATCTGTACTTTGGTCTGTCCAAATTTCTTCTTCCGATTAGATTGTATCTGCTCACTATTTTTTGTAGTCTTCCACTCATGTGTTCTAGACGTTCTTCCAGTTTTATGTACTACTTTATCATTTAGGTTATCTTTTCTGATCTCTCCATTTCTAAACGAGTCTCGTTTAGAACATCTTTTCACAGGCCTTAGAAATTTCGTTTCTGATGTTTTCACGCGTCTTATATATATATATATATATATATATATATATATATATATATATATATATATATATAATCCTCTCCCCCCCTCTTTCTCTCTCACTCCCTCCCCCTCTCTCCCTCTCCCTCGTTATCCATGACTCACTTCCACAAAGCAGCGTAGGCGCAGCTGTTTAGAATTTGAGCTGGGTGACAAACTGATTTCCTTACATTCTTCTTATGGAGGTGCACATAACAACTTATTTAATATATGTGTCTCTGTTGTCGACAAAAGTTGTACATTGCTGTTTGTAATAACTTTCGCATGGTGTGTCACTGACAAGTAACATGGCTCAATGAAACTTGAATCATACATACATAGAACTGTTACAGCACAGTACAGAAAATGACTGAAATAAATACGCAATGAAGCGAACAGAGATGACATTTTTGTTGAAAGATAATAACTGTGCTAAAATTACAACGATTTGTGACGGTCCCCTGCTCTTTAAAAACGGCGGGAGACGGTTCTTTGTAGGGTGTGTGATCACCACGCGTAACGTAGTAAACTATCTCGAATCCTTACATCTTCCAGTGAAGTAAGCGATCTCATATTGTGTTTTGCCTGGTGACCGGGAGATGAACTGCATTTTTTTTTTTTTTTTTTTTTTTTTTTTTTTTTTTTTTTTTTTTTTTTTTTTTTTTTGTACTCACAGCAGAAAAGCTGCCGCTGGCCGCTGGGGCAGCGTGAGGTAGCGGGGCGTGCATCCGGTCTGTTAGGCAACATAAATAAATGCTATTACATTTTATTTGTTTTCACAATTCATATATAAAGACTTATATTGATGCTACAACAGTAGTGGAAAAAATCTCATTTCATTACTTTCAGAGATATAAAATTTTACCTAAACGACATGACAGTTGTGATAATAAAAAACGGAGCTAAGAATTGTAAGGAATTCATTTATACCAGCAGGAAAGAAACAAAACATAGAAATTGGTTTTCCTTTTTTTTTTCGTTACAGTATATTGCTGACGGAAAAGCATTTCAAAATTATTATTTCGTTCTGTATTGCCGTTAGAATCTTGTGGAGAGACTCAGAGGGTATATGGAAGACGTACAAAGAGTGTGGATATTTTATTTTATTAAAAATATGTAGAATGTATGTGTGGGAAAATGCTTGTGCAGTCATGAATCATGTGACGTACATACAATGTGGATAATATTGTATAAAAGCACGCAGAAGAAGTTTTTGGGTGATAAATCAATTAGTATTTAGTTTCTGTGGAAAATTTTCTCTTTGTTTCCTTTAAATTAAATTTGTTTTAGTGAATTCTGAGTTTAGTGAATTCAGAGTTTCTTTTAAAAATGACTTAGGAGTTATCGGGAATATCTGAGTGCTGAAGAGTTCTGATTGGCTGCCTAAACCATCAGCGAATAGGGATGAAGCAATGATTGTGCTTCGTGTAGTTTTCTATGCTACTGCTCAATGACTCTAGGACTCGCTGGGAACATTAATGTTAGACCGTGCTAACACAAATTCGTACTAAAATGAAAAACATCTTACATTTTGTCGCTTTTCATTCCGTAATTAGAAAGCGACTACAGAATTAAACATTTTACTGAAAGTTTGGACGTTAAAGCTGATTTGTCTGACAGCTGTTTGCGTGTGAACTTTCTTGTCATACTTCAGCCTCCATGTGGCGTGTTCCGTGAACATATCGGGATATCTCACAGGGCTTCCTTCTAAGAAGCCCACTGAACGAACTGATGCAAACTCGTGAATAGCTGGTGGGTCACAGACTGTTTAGGAAATAGAAATTCTTTGGGTCGAACTGGATAACTTCTATTTTCGTGTGGAAAGGTTGTAGTCAAAAAACCGAAATCAACTTGTACCAATAATATTTCAACATTAAATACTGACTTGATAGCCATTTATCACCTATTTTGGAGGCAATAAAACCTGATTATTTCAATAAATGTCAAGCAAAATTTTACGAACTTAGAGATTCTGCTTCTAATTTTAATTTATACGGCCTTTGTTTGGTAGATGTTTATTCAGTGTTTATTCTATGCTCTTTTCGTCGACTGACTATCTACCAACGCACTGTACACACAAGAAGACGATTGTCGTGGTAGGTGAACTGAACTATTGTCGCAGGAGACGAGAAGTCATAAACTACCCTCCGCACACGGGCCGCAGAACAAAGTGCTTCGACGATGGCCACAAGGTTGGTAAAGAGTCCTTGTGGTAGGGCGTCCCATTCCTCCACCAGCGCGTATGTCAACTGCTGGATGGTCGTCGGTACATGTGGACGTGCTGCAGTATGTGTCTCCAGCACTTCCCACACTTATTCGATGGGGTTTAAGTTGGCACAACTGGTAGTCCAGTCCATTCGTCGGATATATTTTCGTTCCAACAGCTCCTCCACCTGCGCTGTTCGAAGCGATCGCGCATTGTCATCCATGAAAATGAAGTCAGGGCAGAGTTCTCCATTGAAGAGATGCATTTGGGGAAGGAGGTAGGCGACGTCCTTTACTCTAAATACTGTTTAGAAAATTTACAGAAGGTATTTTAAGCAGTCTGCAGAAGGCTTTTTCTGCCGCCGACTTACATTTCGCTTGTGGACCCCGAAGATAAGATAAAAGAGTGCTCCGTAATCCATCATATGGTGAGTTCCAGAGTACTTATGTAGCTGTAGACTAGGCCTATAGTGCCACAAAAACGTTGACTAGTGAATGTAGCACTTTTAAAGACTTATAGGCCATTATGCCATGCAACATTATGCCTCCCCCCCCCCCACACACACATGATAACACCTACTAAAAAAGTGCCGGCCGGTGTTGCCGTGCGGTTCTAGGCGCTTCAGTCTGGAACCGCGTGACCGCTACGGTCGCAGGTTCGAATCCTGCCTCGGGCATGGATGTGTGTGATGTCCTTAGGTTAGTTAGGTTTAATTAGTTCTAAGTTCTAGGCGACTGATGACCTCGGAAGTTAAGTCGCATAGTGCTCAGAGCCATTTTGAACCTACTAAAACAAAAATCATGTTCGACAATGTTCCTGGGTTCATTACGTATCCCCATAAGGCGAGAGACTGGGGCACATTATTACATCTGTCCTGATATATTGCCGCTTTATCTCGTAGAATACTTAAATATAGAAATAAGCCGACATTTCAGCCGAGTTGCAGCAATGTACTTTAGGGCAAGGAAGTCTCATTTTATGAGGGTCCAAGCAGGTGCTATTCGCAAGTATGTAAGGGGTCCTTTCGATGTTACAGCCAAGACGTTTGGCTGAGTGACCAGGTAGATAGTCAGACACTAGTTAGCTCAGAATTATGCAAGTCACTGACATACAATATCGCCCTGCCTCTTGCTGTTTCTTGGCCCTCGAAGTTCCTTACGGATGGAAAATAAGCTCACTTAATAAGCTCTCCCATTTTAAAGACTTCAGTGGTCACTTTGGAGAGCTGTAAATGCTGGAGAACTTGTAACTGGTGGTGTGTGTGTGAAATCTTGTGGGACTTAACTGCTAAGGTCAACAGTCCCTAAGCTTACACACTATTTAACCTAAACTATCCTAAGGTCCTCCGCCGGGATCAGCCGCACAGTCCATGACTAGACCGCTCGGCTAATCCCGCGCGGCGTAACAGGTGGTCACGTGACGGTTAAATTACTGACGTAATATATATGTGCCAGTCAGATGTGTAAAATCATCACAGTAATATGGGACGACGTGGAGAAAAAATGGTTCAAATGGCTCTGAGCACTATGGGACTTAACATCTATGGTCATCAGTCCCTACTTAAACCTAACTAACCTAAGGACATCACACAACACCCAGCCATCACGAGGCAGAGAAAATCCCCGACCCCGCCGGGAATCGAAGCCGGGAACGCGGGCGGGGGAAGCGAGAACGCTACCGCACGACCACGAGATGCGGGCGACGTGCAGAAATTAATGGGTGGCAGGAAGAAGCTGTCGTGTTTTGGTGTGCACTTGACCACACCGAGATTGTAATAGCGCGGTCTGTTGGTGTATCAGTACGGACTGTCCAACGTGTCTTCAAGAATTCTGTACCTTCAAGAATTGTGTACCACCCACAGCCATGAAACAGATAAGTAGTGTAAAAAAAGATCTAACCCAACCGATTGAAGATATTTGTCAAGGTTTGTCAAACGCGATTGGTTTCAAGCCCGACAGAAATTTCTGCCGTCAGCGAATGCAGGCTCATACCAAACTGTTTCGGAGCAAAGGTTTATACATTTTGAGTCGCTTACTACGCAAGAAACCACTGCTCACAGTGGCTTATACACTGGGGTGACAAAAATCAGCGGGCGGCGATCTGCAATATAGAGATGGCGATAGTATCGGGTACACAAGGTATGAAAGGGCAGTGCATTGGGGGGAGCTGTCATTTGTATTCAGGTGAATCATGCGAAAAGGTTTCCGACGGGACTGTGACCGCACCACGGAAGTTACAGCCTTTGAACGCGGAATAGCAGTTTGGGCTAACCGCATGGGACATTCCACTTCGGAAATCGTTAGCTAATTCAATATTCCGAGAACCAGAGCGTCAAGAGTGTGCCGAGAATACCAAATTTAAGGCATTACCTCTCACCATGGTCAACGCAATGGCCGACGGCCTTCACTTATCGACTAAGAGCAGAAGCGTTTACGTCTAGACAGGACAATACGGAGAAATTTGACGCTAAGTGGGCTGTGGTAGAAGAAGACCGACGTGAGTGCTTTTTCTAATAGCACAGCATCGTCTACTGCGTCTCTCCTGGGCTCGTGACTATATGGGTTGGATTCTATACGACTGGTAAAACATGGCCTCGTCAGATGAGTCCCGATTTCAAATGGTAAGACCTTATAGTAGGGTTCGAGTGTGGCACAGACCCCACGAAGCTATGGACCCAAATAGTCAACAAGGCAGTGTGCAAGTTGGTGGTGGCTACATAATGCTGTTGGCTGTACTGACATGGAATTAACTACATGCTTCGGACCATCTGAACCGAGCCTTGACTGGAAATGGTTATGTTCACCTACTTGGTGACCATTTGCAGCCAACAACGATGGAATTTTTGTGGATGACAAGGCACCATGTCACCGGGCACAGTTGTCCGCGATTGTTTGAAGAACTTTCTGGACAATTCATGCGAATGATTTGGGCACTAGATCGCCCGACTTGAACCCCATCGAACATTTATGGGACATAATCGAGAGGTTAGTTCGTGCACAGAATCCTGCAATAGCAACACCTACGCATTTATGACGATTATAGGGGCAGCATGGCTAAATATTTCTGCAGGGGACTTCCAGCGACTTGTTGAGTCCACGCCACTCCATGCTGCTGCACTACGCCTAACGAAAGGAGATTCGACACGATATTAGAAGTTACCTCACTACTTTAGTCTCCTCGTAAGTCTCTATTGGGCCAAACAATACAGAGACTGGACAGAAGATGCTTGTAGAGTGGTCTAACGAGTCGTTATTTTGCCCCTGTCCTAATGATTTAAGGCGTTGAGTGCACCGATGCGTTGAACCCGCATTGTGTGGAGAGTGTCGTTCAGGTCTTAGGTATTCGCGTGGTGTTTTGAGGGTGTTTTTCGTTCTTGCGCCAAGTCATTTACTCATTCACGTTGCAGTGGAAATTAACCAGGAATTTTACTACAGAATTTTCGGTGATCAATTATTGTCCTTTCTTCCAAAGACTAAGACTCACGATGAGGGCACTTTGGACACTCCCACCTTCCAAGAGGACAACAACCGTTTTCACAGGGATGCACGCGTTTTTCCTGTTTGACTACCACTTTGGCACCGTATCGCGCCTCGGTTGACCCGCTAAATCAATCGATTACAATCTCATACAAAAGTTTGGATTTATAACACCTCCGCCATTCGATAGTTCATTTACTTCAGCCGGATCTGGAATACTTGGGACGAAGGCCAGAGTCGTGATGTATACTTGAGGTGGCTAATTGTCTTCATCTTGCCACATATCTAATTACTGACACTGAGTCACTGCCGTTTTTGATAGCTGCTTATCTGCGTTTTTCGCTTCATTGAGAAGGACTGACGCCGCATGTAGAAAAGCTAAATGTTAAATGCATAGGAGAAAGCAGACAGATGGAAAGAGTACTTCGAAGGCCTCTATGAGGGAGAAAATTTGTCTGATGACATAGAAGAGCAAACAGGAGTGGGCATGACAGATATAGGGGATCCAGTATTGTAATTATAATTTAAAAGAGTTTTGGAAGACTTAAAATCGAATAAGGCAGAAAGTATTGATAACATTCCCTCGGAATTTCTAAAATCACTGGAGGAAGTGTCAACAAAACGACTATCCACGTTAGAATATAGAGTGTACTAGTTTGGTGATATTTCGTCTGACTTTCGGAAAAAAACACCTTTCACACAATCCCGAATATTGATAGAGCCGACAACTCCGAGAATTATCTCACGAATGGCTTATCACCTTACACATCCAAGTTGCTGACAGTAATAATATACAGAAGAATGGAGAAAGAAACTGAGGACGTATTGGGTGTCGATCAGTCTGAAATTTAGAAAAGATGTTGGAAACACTGAGAAAAATATGGCTAAGCTATAGG
Organism: Schistocerca serialis cubense; assembly: GCF_023864345.2. NCBI lineage: Eukaryota > Metazoa > Arthropoda > Insecta > Orthoptera > Acrididae > Schistocerca > Schistocerca serialis. The sequence goes on along the minus strand of NC_064641.1, from coordinate 570,443,350 downwards.
GAATGACAATACGTAATATGCAAAAGAGCCAAATTGGAACAGTAAGATTTGAAGACCAAGCACGTAGTGCTGGGATCAAATAGGGTGTAAGGCACGTTTTCTTTCTCCCTTGCTGTTCAATCTATACGTCGAAGTATACGTCAAAGAAACAATGACGGAAACATAACAAAACTTCAAGAGGGGAATTAAAATTCAAGGGAAAAGGATATCAATAACAAGATTGTTTGATGATGCTGCTGTCCTCAGTGAAATGAAGAAGATTTATATAATCTGCGTAATGGAATGAACAATCTAGTGGGTACCGAATACGGATTGAGAGTAAATTGAAGAAAGATGAAAGTAAGGAGAAGTAGCAAAAGTGGGAAGAGCGAGAAATAAACGCCAGGATTGGTGAACACGAAGTAGATGAAGTTAAGTAATTCTGTCACCTAGGAAACAAAATAACCCATGACGGACGGAGCAAGGAGGGCATAAAATCAGACTAGCCCTGGCAAAAAGGGCGTGCGTGGCCATGAGAAGTCTACTACTATCAAACAGAGACTTTAATTTGAGGAAGAAATTTCTGTGAATGTACGTTTGGGGCACAACATTGTATGGTAGTGAAACTGGACTGGGAAAACAGGAGCAAAACAGAATCGAAGTGTTCGAGATGTGGGGCTACAGAAGAGAGTTGAAAATTAGGTGGACTGATATGGTAAGAAACGAGGAGGTTCTGCTCAGAATCGGCGAGGGAAGGAATATATGGAGAACATTGAGAAGAAGAAGGAGCAGGATGATAGGACATCTCTTGAGACATCACAGAATGACTTCCATGGTACTAGTGAGAGCTGTAAAGGGTAAAAACTGTAAAGGAAGAGAGATACTGGAATACATCAAGCAAATAATTGAGGAAGATAGCTGAGTGGGCGTGTTAGCAGCTCACTCCCAGCGAACAGGCAGGCACGCGTGGCAGCTCCGTCGGAGCGAACATAACAGAGCCGCGTGCCATGCCTGGGTGATCGATGTGGCAGGCTAGCCGAGCTGAGATGGTGGCTGGTGGCTGTTGCCGCCTCCGCCGCCCGATAGTAAACTTGTTGCGCAAGGCAGCCGAAGGACGAAAGGATCCAATTCAGCAGTTTAACGCCTTATTCCCGCGCACGCCCACTTAACGCCTTACTCCCGCGAACGCCCAGTTAAGCACTTGCGAAGTGATACAGCTATGACAAACATAATTCATAATCGGGTAAAGGCAATTTCATACGACGAGCGAAGTAGTTACGCAGGCGGGAACTTTGTAGACTGAACGGGAGACAATTTACTGCTAAGAAGCTGAGGGACAGGTGTTAAAAATAGGAGAGCGTATAGAAGGAGTCCAAGGGTGTGTTGAGGAAATACGTGGATTAGTAAGTGTATCTTTATTTGGAGTGGCAAATATGCACTGAATAACAAAAATATAGCGACCACTACCCACCGAAAGACGCGGTTCTCGGCAAGAAAAGTATGTAATGTTCAGTGACATTAATCTGACCACCGGTCAAATGCCTGAACAACCATATTTTGCAGCGTGGACCGCGACTACACGTTCAGGAAGAAAATCCGTGGCGTTCTGGAAAGCACCGACGGGTGAGTGGAGCCATGTCAACTACAGTTCTGTGGCCAGCTTCGCTAGGTTTCTCGGTTGAGGATCCACGCCGATTTAGTTTTAATCTGGGGAACTTGGTAGCCAGGGCAGTACGGTAAATTCGTCCTGGTGATCTTCGAACCACATTCATACACTGCGAACCACGTAACCCGTTGCATTTTCCTGCTGATCGATGTCATCGGGACAAGGAAAAGCCAATTGCTTGTGGGGGTGGACATGGTCCCCAAGGGTCCCAAAGCTTACATGTGTTGTTCCATTGTGCCTTCCAGATTAAGGAGAAAGCTTAGAGAATGCCACGAAAACTTTCTCCAGACCATAAGGCTTCGTCCCCTGCCTGGTCCCTTCCGACAATTATAGTAGGCCGTTTCGCGTTGTATACGCCTACGGCCATCTGTCCTTTGGAGCACAAAACGTGAAAATAACGTCCACCTGCTTAGCTGGATGGTAACGTGCTTGCCTCCCGTGCAGCGTACCCGGGTTCGATTCCCGGCCGGGTTCGAGATTTTCTCTTGGACCGGTTGCTGTGTTGTCCTCATCATCATTTCACCCTCATCACCGGCTCGCAAGTGGCCCAATGTGTCGTCGACTGAAATAAGACCTAGGCTACACTTGGCGGCTGAACTTCCCCGGAAGGGACCTGCCGGCCAACAATGCCATACACTCATCTCCATTATTTTTATCTGAAAATAATGTCCACCGCCACTCAGTGGACGTCCAGTGGCGGCATTGACGTGTAAATTCCAGCCTTCGTTGCCGATGAAATGCAGTCTGCAAGTGCGCCTGAACCACGCACCTGTTGCGGAGGCCCATACGCAGACCTTCCGTAAACGATCGTTGAGAAGATCTTGGGCGGTCTGTTGCTCACCAATTGTATGGCTATTCGTCCATACACATTTCCGCAAATGACATTCAAACTCGTCATCTACTGACGTGGCGTAGCACAGTTGTCTCGGCGCCGGTTTTGGACATCTCCATTTTGCCATGCCCGGTGTACATTAACCACGGTGGCACGTGAACATTTACAAACTTAGTCGCATCGGAAATGCTTCCACCCTTGCCCTGAAAGCCAATAAATGATCACGCCCTTTTGAAAGTCAGATAAATAACTCCGTTTCCGCATTACAACAACGACTGCATTGTTGTGCGCTTTCAGCAAATGTGCTTTATGTACCCTCCGCTGCTAGTCCTGGTATATGCTGTTTGTCGTTATTGTACGTTGTCGTCCAACGCACGCCGTGCGGGATTAGCCGAGCGGTCTTAGGCGCTGCAGTCATGGAGTTTGCGGCTGGTCCCGGCGGAGGTTGAAGTCCTCCCTCGGGCATGGGTGTGTGTGTGTTTGTCCTTAGGATAATTTAGATTAAGTAGTGTGTAAGCTTAGGGACTGATGATCTTAAAAGTTAAGTCCCATAAGATTTTATACACGTTTGAACATCCAACGTACGCGCTAGTCACATTAATGTGACTGGAGCCTCTATGAATGGAGGAGACCGGAATGGGGAATTGATCTAGCGAATACGGGGCATGAAGGGGGAAACCCACTCTAATAATCGATTTTGACCGAGGGTAGGTTGTTTTGGTCCGGCGACGCTTGGGAACTAGCATCTCGGAAACGGCGAAGCTGCTCAGCTGTTTGCGAGCAGCTATCGTGTGCAATTGTGGGAAGTGATTGAAGAACTGTAAATCACAAGTAGTCGACAAGGTTTGGTCTTCGGAGCCTTATAATGGAACGTGGCGTTCAGTTAATTGCCCGCTTTGCAAAGCAGGATAGGTAGTGTTCTTTGGCGTATTTGACGTCGGAGTACAGTGCTAAAGCAGGCAGAAGAGTTTCGGAGCAACCCTTCAGGGCACATTTTTGAACACGGAGCTCTGCAGCGAAAACTGCTATGCGTTCCCAGATTGACCTAACCACATTTTCAGTTACTATTGTACTGTTGGCATGACCGTCGAGATCTCACAGTGAATCAAGGGAAATGTGCTACCTGGTCGGAACAGTCACGTTAGCTGTTGCAACAGACAGTTGGTCGTATCCGTATACGCCGTCATACAGAGAACGGGCACACCAATACCGAGGGAGGTGGCGCAGTGTTAGTACCGTGGACTCGCATTCGGGAGAATTATGGTTCAAACCCACGTCCGGCCGTCCTGATTTAGATTTTCCGTGATTTCCCTACATAGCTTCAGGTAAATGCCGGGATTGTTCCTTTGAAAGGGCACGGCTGATTTCCTTCCTCATCGTTCCCTAACCCGATGGAATCAATGACCTCGCTGCCTGGTCTCCTCCCCCAAATCAACCAACCAACCAACCAACCAGTGGCTACTTGAAACACATCCTGCGCAACGGATGCAGGCTGGCAGCAACAGTATTATGCCTTGGGGCTCACCCGGACTTTATGGGAGTCTGGTGGTAAGTGAAGGCACCATGACAACCATGGACCACGTGAAAGTAATTGGGGACCGTCCGCTTCGCTTCACGGGTGATGACTTCCGCCATAGCGATGGCATCTTAAAGCAGGATAGCTGTCTGTGTCGTAGAATCATGCTACAGTAGCTGGAGGAGAATCATAGTATAGTTGCGTTGATGTCTCTCCCACCAAATTCGCCTGATGTTCCGCGATGGAACGTATTTGGGACGCTATCGGGCTGCAGCGCCTTGTTACAGCCCACAGGCCAGTAATCAGCGAGAACTGCGTGACCTTTTCTTGGAAAACTGGGGTCATATTCGTCCGGAATGCTACGATGGTATTGTCGAATCTATTCCATGCAGATCAGGTGCTGTAAAGGTCGATCAAAAAGACACACATCATGTGGCTGCTGCCAATGGGCAACACTGTGGGGGGTCGGACGCGGGGGTGCGAGGGACGTCGAGCACGTCCCACGTGCCACCCGATCGGTCCACTGCTGTGGCCGGTCCGAGGTACTGCCTGCACTGAGGTTGACCCCTCATCAGCGGTCGAGTAAGAGATCATTCCTGAGTCTGGTAGGCAGCGAAGAGCTTTCCGAGGGGCCGGTCGTAGGGCCTTACCGGTTCGTTTGACGAACAGGTTTCGGGAGTTATCTGTGGCTGACGATGTCTCTGAGCCGGATGCAGTCGTCCACCCTGTTCCAGACGAAGCTTCTTGGCCCACAAGGTCTGCTCATTCACAGAAAGTGAATTTGCTGGTAGTTGGGAGTTCCAACGTTAGGCTTGTAATGGGGCCCCTTAGGAACATGGCTGCCACGGAGGGGAAGAAAGCCATTGTGCACTCAGTGTGCATGCCGGGAGGGACGAAAGGGTGCTTCCGGATGCCACGAAGAGTACATGGAGCAGCCAGCTGCAGGTGGTTACTCATGTCGGTACCAATGACGTGTGTCGCTTTGGATCGGAGTAGATTCTATCTGGTTTCGGGCGGTTAGCGTAAATGCTAAAGACTGCCGGTCTTGCTTGCGAGATTAATTCGGAGCTCACCATCTGCAGCATCGTCGATAGAACCGACTGTGGTTCTTTGGTGCAGAGCCGAGTGGAGGGTCTGAATCAGAGGCTCAAGTGGTTCTGTGACCGTGTAGGCAGCAGATTCCTTGACATACGCCATCGGTTGGTGGTTTCCGAGTTCCGCTTAATAGTTCAGGAGTCCACTACACAGGTAGCCGGAGCTGTGCGGAAGGGACTGGGTGGTTTTTTTAGGTTAGAATGTCTAAGGCAACCACAGAATGGACGTCCGTCTAAAAGGGGGCAGGTAAAACACAGTAAGGCAGCTGTAAAACGATTGGTATTGTAGTTGTAAATTGTCGTAGCTGTGTTGGGAAAGAACCAGAGCTCCAGGCCCTAATTCAAAACACTGAAGCTCAAATAGTTATAGGTACAGAAAGCTGTCTAAAGCCGTAAATACGTTCAGATGAACTTTTTTCAAGCGATCTAACAGTGTTCAGAAAGGATAGATTAGGTACAGTTGGTGACGGAGTATTTATTGCTGTCAGACGTAGTTTGTGTTGTAGTGAAATTGAAGTAGATAATTCCTGCGAAATAGTATGGGTAGAGGTTATACTTGGAAATGGGACTGAACTATTAATTGGATCGTTTTACAAACCCCCTCCCCCTGCTCAAAAGATACAGTTGCTGAACAGTTCAAAGATATTTGAGTGTAATTTCAAATAGATACTCCACTCATACAGTTATAGTCGGTGGTGACTTCAATCTACCATCGATATGCTGGAAAAATTATACGTTTAAAGCCGGCGGCAGGCATAATACGTCATCCGAAATTGTACTGAATTCTTTCGTTGAAAATTGTTTTGAACGATTAGTTCATGAGCCCACTCGAAGCGTAACTTGTTGCGAAAGCATACTTGACCTCTTAGCAATAAATAATCCTGGACGAAGAGTGAGTATTGTGACGAATACAGGGATTAGCGACCACAAAGCAGTTGCTGCTAGGCTGAATGCTGTAACACCTACAACGATCCAAAATAAACGCCAAGTATATCTACTTAAAAAAAAGCTCATAAAAATTTTCTTAACGCCGTTTTAAGAGACAGTCTTCACTCCTTCCGATCTTGTCATGTAAGTGCAGAAAAGTTGTGAAATGTTTTCAAAGAGATAATATCAATAGAAATTGAGAGATATATACCACATACATTAATATGTGATGGTACTGATCCCCCATTGCACACAAAACGAGTCAGATCACTGCTGCAGAAGCGGCAAAAAAGGAATGCCAAATTTAAAAGAACGCAAAATCCTTAAGACTGGCAAAGTTTGACAGAAGTTCGAAATATAGCTCTTACTTCAATGCGAGATGCTTTTAATAATTTCCATAAAGAAACGCTGTCTCGAAATCTGGCAGAAAACCCAAAGAGATTCTGGTCATACAGAAACGATACCAGTGGCAAGACCCAATCAGTACCTTCACTGCGCGATAACAACGGTAAAGTCACTGATGACAGGGCCACTAAAGCAGAGTTGTTAAACACGGATTTCCGAAACTCCTTCACCAAAGAAGACGAAGTAAATATTCCTGAATTCGAATGAAGAACAACTGCCAAAGTGAGAAACATAGAAGTAGATGTCCTCGGTGTCGCAAAGCAGCTTAAATCACTTAATGAAGGCAAGGCTTCTGCTCCAGATTGTATAGCAGTCGGGATCCTCTCAGAGTATACTGATAAAATAGTTCCATATTTAGTAGTTTTATACAACAGCTCGCTCACAGAAAGATCCGTACCTATAAACTGGAAAATTGATCAGATCACACCAATATCCAAGAAGGGAAGTAGGAGTAATCCGTTGAATTACAGGCTCATATCGCTAACTTATATTTGCAATATGGTTTTGGAACATATAATCTATACGAACATTATGAAGTACCTCGAAGAAAACGATTTATTGACACATAGTCAGCAAGGATTTAGAAAATACCGTTCTTGCGAAGCACAACTAGCTCTTTATTTTCATGAAGTAACGAGTGCTATCGTCAGGGGATGTCAAGTTGATTCGGTGTTTCTAAATTTCCAGAAGGCTTCTGACGCCGTTCCTCGCAAGCGTCTTCTAACAAAACTGCGTGCCTATGGAATTTCGCCTTAGTTGTGCGACTGGATTCGTGGTTTCCTGTCGGAAAGGTCACAGTTCGTAGTGATAGAGAGAAAGTCATGGAGTAAAACAGAAGTAATATCAGGCGTTTCCCAGGAAAGAGTTATAGGCCATCTAGTGTTCCTGATCTATATTAACGATATTGGAGACAATAGTAGTAGCCGTCTTAGATTGTTTGTAGATGATGCTGTCATTTACTGTCTTGTAAAGTCATCAGATGACCAAAACGAATTACGGAATGATTTAGATAATGTCTCTGTATGATGCGAAAAGTGACATTTGACCCTGAATAAAGGAAAGTGTGAAGTTGTTCATATGAGTCGTAAAAGAAATCCTTTAAATTTTGATAACGCGGTAAGTTACACAAATGTGAAGGTCGAAAATTCAACTAAATACTTAAGTATAACAATTACAGATAACCTAACTATAACGATCACATTGATAATGTAGTGGGAACAGCAAACCAAACACTGCGATTCATTGGCAGAATACTTAGAAGGTGCAACAGGTCAACTAAAGAAACTGCTTACACCATGTTTGTCCGCCATATTCTGGAGTATTGCTGTGCGGTGTGGGATCCGCATCAGGTGGGACAGACGGATGACATCGGAAATGTACAAAGAAGGGTGGCTCGTTTTGTATTATCGCGAAATAGGGGAGATAGTGTCACAGACCTGATACGTGAATTGGAGTGGCAATCTTGAAAACAAAGGTGTTTTTCGCTGCGATGGGATCTTCCCATGAAATTTCAATCACCAGTTTTCTCCTCCGATTGCGAAAACTTTCTGTTGGCAGCCGTACATAGGGAGAAATGATCATCACGATAAAATAAGAGAAATCAGGGCTCGCACAGAAAAATTTAAGTGCTCTTTTTTTCCGCGCGCCTTTCGAGAATGGAATGGTAGAGAGACAGCTTAAAGCTGGTTCACTGAATCCGCTGCCAGGTACTTTATTGTGAATAGCAGAGGAATCATCTTGATGCAGATGTAGATGAGGGCGTTGCTGTAGCCTACATGCAACGTAGCGCGACTACAATGCTGGTATATAAGGATCGACATGTGGGCGAGGCATTAGTGTGGCATTCGTGCCTTTCCGATGTGCGTGCGGTAAATGCGGAAACGTGAACTATGGCGACATCATCACCAAATGCGCCCAAACAGGGCCAAAATACTGTTAGGCTTTTCTGGGCTGCAGAAGGATAAACACAGGTAGACATCCGTCAGAGAAAGAAGAATTTGCATGAAAATCACCGTTGTGGAATGGTGTGCGAAGGGTTGCTACTGCTTCGTCCCCATATCGCTAACATCTTACCCTAGAAGTTATGCCAGCTCAAGTGGGAAAATCTCGTGCAGCCCCCTTACAGCCGGTGATCTCTCATCATGCGATTATCACACTTTGAAGGGCCCATGATTCCTGCCGGACGACGATGTGCGGCAGGCATTTACGGATCTCTTTGCGGAGTAGCACACAGTGTTTTACCAAACGGGAATCTTCAGCCTGTGCGTTGGTGGGACGATTTCATGAATGATCACAGCGATTTATCCTGGTTGGTATACTGATTCTGGACTGTACGGCTTTCGAATGGAAACTCTTTGATCGTAAGCAGTTGATCATAATGCTTTCGCTCATCAGTTAATTTTTACTTATGTAACTTTAACATCATTAACGGTTATGTCGTTTATTATGCAAATTCATCTGAGTTTCTAACAAAATATTTTTGTTTGTATTACTGCCAAAATCTGGCTTTGTGCATTTATGGTTCGCTATAAATTATTTCCTATTACATTCACCCCTTCAACCATATATCTTGCCACGATGGTGTGGATTGTGCGACATAATGTTGCAAATAGCGTAACTATAGTGGCAAATACAGCTGTTTCGTATGCGACGAGAGGCCAGACAAAAATACGATTCCCGAAAAGGAGCTGCTGCATCACCAATAGTTGCAAATGCATCAGTCTAGATGACTTTCTTTTATTCACCAGTCTTGCTATTGTCTAGGCGCGGTCCGCCGACAGTTCGTCTCTTGTGCTAAACTCTTCATCTCCGAGTAGCACTCGCATCTTACGACATCAGTTATTTGTTGGATGTATTCCATTCTGTGTCTTCGCATACAGATTTTACCGTCTACGGCTCTCTGTAGTACGTAGAAGCTATTCCCTGATGTCTGAACACATCTCCTATCGTCTTGTCTCTTCCTCGTGTCAGTGTTTCCTTTATGTATCTTTCTTCGCCGATTCCGCAGAAAACTTCACATCCTTTAAGCTTGCTCATTTTCAGCATACTTCTATAGAAAGAAATCTCAAACGCTTTGGATATCTTCTTTCTCCGTTTTCCTGCAGTCAGAGATTCACTACCGTACAATGCTTGCACCGCGAGTACAGTTTCAGAAATTTCTTCCTCAAAATAAGCCAGCGCTACAAACTACCACTCTCTAGGGCAAGAATGTTCTCTTTAACTGTGCTAGTCTGCTTTTTATGTCGTCTTTGATTCGTGTGTCAGGTGTTACTTTGGCTTCAAAGTAGCAGCATTCGTTCACTTCTTTTAATTTGTGGTCCCCAATTTTGACGATATTAAGTTCATTGTTAAACTTACTTCTCCTACTCCTTTTTACTGTTCCCTTGCTTCGTTTTAATCTCATCCCATACTCCGTTCTGATTAGATTTTTCGTTCCATTTAACAGGTCTTGTAATTCTTCTTCACTTTCATTAAGCACAGTACTGTCATCAGCGGATCTTGTCATTGATATCTTCTCACCCCGAATTTCAGTCCCACTCTTGAATCATTGTTTCCGTTACTGTTTTTTGGATTTGTGAATTTATATCTTCTCACCCCGAATTTCAGTCCGACTCTTGAATCATTGTTTCCGTTACTGTTTTTAGGATGTGTGAATTGACAGTAGGGGCGAAGGAGTTCACTCGTTTTTTACTCCCTTCTTAATCCGAGCAATTCTTTCTTGGTCATCTAGTGTTATTCTTCCGATTTGGTTATTCTGTGTATATTATCCGGATGTCCATGTAGTTTACTGCCAGCCGTTGTGGCCGAGCGGTTCTAGGCGCTTCAGTCCGGAACCGCGCTGCTGCTCCTGTCGCAGGTTCGAATCCTGCCTCGGGCATGGATGTGTGTGATGTCCTTAGGTTAGTTATGTTCAAGTCTAGGGGACTGATGACCTCAGATGTTAAGTCCCATAGTGCCCAGAGCCATTTGAACCATTTGTACCTTGCTATTGTGTTTCTCAGACTTTCGATCTTGCACGACCTTACATTCTCGAACTCTTATTCCAGGTCGACTAATCTTGTAAAATCCTGTAACATATATTTAATAGTCTGGTGTTATGTCTCCAGCCCAGATATCCTACAAATCAATTTGAGTAGTTGTTTGGCTTTCCCGTCCGCAGTGATCTCAAAATTCAGAAGGAATGTTGTGTATCTATTGAGCCCTTCCTGCCGTAAGTTTTCAAAAGTCCTGTTTTTTCCCTATGCCTTTCAGATTAACTAGCATATCGTCTTCTATCACGTCATCAGGCAATACATCCGCTGAAATGAGGCCTCCAGTTTCCTCTTGCCTTCTGCTCTTCTCTACTTTAAACAGTGTACATTTCGCAGTCTTCATGTTTCCGCGCTTGCTTTTAATTTCAATGAAGGTTGTTTTGATCTACCTATAGGCTGTATCGGTCGTTCCAAAGACCATTTCTTTTTGGATAGACTTACATATTACGTGCAGCCATTTCGCCTTGGCTTTGCTGAATTTCCCGTTTATTTTATTCCTAAAGCCGTCCTCTCACCGGACGTCAAAACGCACATGGACAAGGGTCTGTTGACGCGTGCAATTCGCGGCCTACGATAAATAGTGTCCTCGCAACGAACTTGTGAAGCCACACAAATTGGCATGTTCGCCACATTTCACGAACGCTCGGCTCCTTGCAGGGCCCTTGGGAAATCAATACGTAATTGAAAAGGTACCTACCAGAGGTCTTAACTTCGTGTGTGCTATCTAGAGCCTGCATGAATTTTAACGCGCAGTCGAGAATTACTTAACTCGTCTGAAATGCTTACTACTTCCCAGCCAGAGACGGCTGGCATTTGTAAGACCTGCAACGTCACGTGCTGTGACGCACGCACCACGGCCTGTCCTTCGCGTGGGGCTTGGGGTATCCGAGTTTCCACTGCACTGCGAAGTGTGAAATTAAGTAACTGCCATGTCAGGTTTTTGGCTCCTGGAGAGGAACGCGGCCAGCGAGATATGACATCGTTGTACATCACATGCAGGACATGTCGACAGCTATAATGTATGGAGTTAAACATCGTGTTTTCTGAGTTTCCTTCCCCGAAGAGTGCGTAGAACGAATATCGGCTGTTTCACAGCACCAGCAAATACAGAATTTCCCGAAAACAGATCGTTTTATCTACGATTTGCTATATATCAAAATGACAGGAAATTACATATCGCGTGGTAAAAACTCCTTCAGAAGCGTAACGCATGGTAAAAGCTCCTTCTGAAGGTGAAGAGAATAGAAACTTTCGAACTGTGGTGCTACAGAAGAATACGGAAGATTAGATGGGTAGATCACATAACTAATGAGGACGTATTGAGTAGAATTGGGGAGAAGAGGGGTTTGTGGCATAACTTCACAAGAAGAAGGGATCGGTTGGTAGGACATGTTCTGAGGCATCAAGGGATCACCAATTTAGTATTGGAGGGCAGCGTGGAGGGTAAAAATCGTAGAGGGAGACCATGAGATGAATACACTAAGCAATTCAGAAGGATGTAGGTTGCAGTAGGTACTGGGAGATGAAGAAGCTTGCACAGGATAGAGTAGCATGGAGAGCTGCATCAAACCAGTCTCAGGACTGAAGACCACAACAACAACATTGTAAAAGCTTCGCGTAATTGACGTTTTAATGCTGTAACGAAAGTATAGCATTTCAGTGCTTCAGCAAAATGATGATCTATCAAAAGCGCATCTTTTTGGTACAGTTTGCATATCGAATATCGAAAAATGACATTAATGCATAAGGTCTTTAGATTCTGGAGAATACCATCACCGACGGCCAGTTTTGTCGAAACTGGGGCGAAAAATGTCTAGTTCCGCCTTGCGCGTCAAGCGAGCAGGTTGTTCCCATTTCTGTTGTACAGCAGCGCCGCGTTTGTCGAACTTGTGCGTAACTTGTCCGCACCGACTGTACTCAGTCTTGTATGTGTATCGTCCGGTGTTGCATCGTTCTTGCCTAGCGCAATTTGTTTTGCTTTGTTCTCTGACGGCTGCATTTTCCGCTTGCACCATGATGTCTGCCAAGTCTCACGAGCATATTCCTCGACGGCGTACCGGTAGTTTCAGTTCTGACAAGAGTGTGCGTCGTCTTCAACCGGGAATTGTATATATTCACGATTGGTTTGTGGGTTGACACGATCCGAGTTACTTCTGATCAGGTAGATACAGCTTATTTTGATCCTCATTTCTATGCTTTTTTGTAAAGTTTCAATATCGCTTGCAAGTAGATCGGCTTCTCTTTCCGGCTGGTTCTCAGGTGGTGTTTACCCATTGTGGTGGTTAGTACAGTCCTTCTTGCAAATGCAGCGCTCGAGTAAATTCCGATTAGAGTTTACAAACTTCCACTTGAAGAGGACCATTCATTTCTTAAGGCGGCGTTGCTTCCTTATGGTGTCGCTCGGTATATCCGGTGGGAACGCTGGTTTGCTCTACATCGCTTGTTACAAGTGGTATCCGAATATTAGAAATGTGTATTCAAAAGAATATTCCTTCACACCTGAATGTTTGTGGTTACCGGATTCACGTTACACATCCAGGGCAGGAAGAAACCTGCTCCCTTTGTAATGAACGTGGCTATCTCAGATCCAATTGTACGCGCTGTGTTCTTCTTTGAAAGTCGTCCTATGAAAAAACATTGTCAGCTGACATTAGCTGAATTAGTGTCTTCGAAATCTGCTCTCAGTACTTCTCCAGCTTTACAGGACGTCCGAGGGACATTGCTCCCCCCCCCCCCCCCGCCCCCCTCCACCACCCACTCCGCGCCGCTGTCTTCAATGACAACACTGAAGCCTTTATACTTCTCGAGCACACACAGCTCTGCTGCATGTATTAGGTTGGGGGGCTTCGGACTGAGGACCGAAACAACCTGTTGTGATACGTCTGTCATCGCTCTTCAGCAGTCGAGCGTCTCATGAGTACACTCACCTACACGGACTTCTTATTACACCAACTGTAGTCGAAGGATGCTACTGATCTTCTACTATTTAATACACACAAAGGAGAGTCAGTTCTTTTAGCAGATGACAGGAGTATTGTAATAAATCCCGACTGACATACAGCAACGGAGGAATTTGCAAGTGTGTTTATACAGATTATTGGCTCAATTAGTGCAAATGTTCTCTCCCTTAACTGTAAGAAGATGCAGCCGATTTACTTCTGCACATCAAAGGGTAGGAAACCACTAAAATCTGTACATTTAAAGCAGGGATAGGAACTAGTAACTTAGGCAGAATACTAAATATATTTATGGGTGTATTATTTTAATGAGTAATTAACTATAAAACAGAACAGCTTTCATGGTTTCCTACGATATTTATTTCGTCCAATCCTGCACTCATGTTACTGCAAGCCTAGGAGAGAGACAAGTCAATAATCTAACACACATTTTTTTTTTTTCATTGAGTAATGTTACCAGTGTTCTGGGGTAACTCATCTCTAAGAAAGCGTACTATAGTAAAAGACTTTGTTGCTCTTCCTCGATCATCTTGCGGGTAATTGTTTTACGGGTTACGTATATTAACCAGGGCATCACAGTACACATGGTATTTTCTAAAATACGTATGTTGTAAATAACCGATTAGAGTTCAAAAGGAGTGGCGACACGCTTGGTTGCAATTTATTCTTAGTTAAAATTGTGTTTAGGTAATAAAGGCTTGCGAATAGTGACGTCACCCTTTGCTCATTTAACCGTTGCTCTGCATCTACATGTTTGCCACGTAAGTCACCTTACGGTGTACGCCGGAGGGTACTTCGCGTATCACTGTCGCTTCCCATTTGTCCTCTTCAAGCAGCGTTATGTTTCGCGGGAAGAGCAATTGGTGGTGAGCCGCCGTGTTGGCGAGAATCTCTCTGATTTTATCTTCATGATATAAAAGATAAACGTAGGAAGAAGCAATATAGTGGTTGCATATTTAACACTATACCATACCGTGACACAGAAATAGGTAAGGGATAGCAAAGCTAGCTTTTAAACTAAAGTTATTTCTGAACATCTCCTTATATTCTTTAGAAGAGTACTTGTTAACAGTCTTGCAGCTTATTCATCGAAAAAAGTTATCTGAATTAATCTGTAAATGAACAAGATGTGAAATATTTTAATTCCGATGAAGTCGATATTCTGTAAACTGACTCGTTCATTGCTTTAAGATATATGGCACAGAGTAACAGAAGGAACCTGTAACTAATAGAATATTAACGAACTAAAACTCTAGGTAAACCTCTTAATGGCCTACGACGAACATTATCTCTCGTTCGCCAAAGCCGTTAAAGATTCACTTTCTTGGCTGTTAGAACCAGGTCTGTTTGTAACCTGCATGGAGTGTAGCTTTCGAAACAAGGTACCAGTGGCCCCTCTGCTGACATAACCTAGTACCATGCGCTATTACAAGTATGCTGATGGTACCAAACGTGTTTTGAGTAATTTATTATGAAGAAAATCACGCAGTCATTATAATTATAAAAGACGACAAATGAGTGGAATAGTCACTGACTGCAAACACAAAAATTTCCGTGTAAGATCATAGAGTTTTGGCATGGGTAATCATAATAAAATTCAGTCACGGCCGGTGTAGCCGAGCCGTTCTATGCGCTCCAGTCTGGAACCGCGCGACCGCTACGGTCGCAGGTTCGAATCCTGCCTCGGGCATGGATGTGTGTGATGTCCTTAGGTTAGTTAGGTTTAAGTAGTTCTAAGTTCTAGGGGACTGATGACCTCAGATGTTAAGTCCCATAGTGCTCAGAGTCATTTAAACCATTCTTTTTAACTGAAGTAAATAATCCATGTAAAGGAACAGTAATTAATATGCTTCTGTATTTTATTCCTGTAGCTGCAGTTATTATATGCAACAGATGGATTCTCAAAGTGGGGATAAAGTAACTGAGGATAAAGCAATCGAATACTAAGACATATAATCGGCTTCCCATCGTGTAACTGTATTAGATAAGAAACCTGTCGTTGTTGCAGAGTTGTCGTCAGGCTTTACTGATACTTCGCTAATTTTGATTTCGCAGCTGCTTCTGATTACTCCCTGAGTGGTACTAGGTATTGTCTTCGTCGATACAGATGCGTGACCTGCTGCAAGAGCCCCGTGCGACCTGTACGCAGGGCTCGATCTGCGCAAAATCTGGCTGTCACTGTTCTCGCCCCATGTACGCCTGGCAGCTGACGCTTGCAACTGCGTGTTTCATCACAGATGTATGTTAGCAGATCTTCTCTTTAAAGACGTTTGTTTTAGGACACTTAGAACTTTACACTGTTCAATTTTTCGCTGAATGTCGTATTGGTTTTATCTCCTGATGTGACCATTTTCGTCTCAGAAGTATCGCAAAGGACACACAGTGTAGTTTGTAAAGTTCAGGAAGCACTTGTGTGAACGGGATTTTGCAGACACAGACTCTGTAGTAATGGTTAAATCCCGTGTTCGCTTGTGTTGTGTATTGCTGTTTATTTGTAGACAGTGGTTTCCGCGTCACGTAAGAGTCATGACGCGTTCGGCAGCACTCAGGTGCAGCTTACACTCATCCTCCTCAACAACTGGACGCCGCCGTTTCCACTAACAGACGACGAGGAGGCAAACTTCGTAAAATACACAAATGAAGAAGAGAGAAAAAAGTTATACCATTCTCAGTGCTCTTCTAAAGATTTATTGGATGGACTTTCCCCCAATAGGGAGACTTTATCACAAAAATCGACATAGGACGTAGAGCGAACGTGAAGGAGGTCACATATGTTAATGACTAACTGTTACCCGTCGCTGCTTCAGTATATCTGTAGTTTTGTTATGATGAGCGATAGTGACGAAGTACAATATAACATCAGCTGCCACAATGTATCTTCCTGTTTGGGTAGTTCGTGATGTGTACCCCGCTCTGCCCTCTCCCAAGTTGTGCGAACATACGATGCGTTGGCATGCACATCATAGCTGCCGAAAGAGCGTACAGAGGGGCATGAGCAGGAACGTGCATTTGTGCATTGAGCTATTCAAATAGCGGTTACGGCTGAAGAAGGTGCGAAAACAGGAGAGCGAAATTATTCAAATACGAAAAGAACAGCACTGCTCGAGGATATGGAAGTATAAACTCGAGCCAGCCGCTAGGCGTCAACATTACGACGGGGCTTGTGTGACGTCAACACTTATGTGTGCGAGTGCGAGCAAGCTCTGCGAAAAAGGATTAGACGAGCACAGATCATCCTGACTCCGTTACTCTCGTAACATTATGTAAGAAGCGCTAAGGAGAACGCAACATCATCCATTAGGGGTTTGACAAAGCATTTAAGACACAAAAAGCAAATGTAGCAAAAAGAGCTGAACCCGGTTCTGTCATGCCGAATGTCGTCAAAGAGGAGGACCTCTCCTTGAAGTCGATAGGATAGAGTCATCCGATCAATGGGATCGGTGGGGTTCACGTTACTTGAACACGATTCTCCGATCATCGTATTGTAACATCCCGTGTATGAGTTTGTTCCAGTACCAGTCATAATGCTGCACCTTACGAGATGACCATCGGTCCATAACCACGAATATATAATACAGCCTGTACATCATGCAACAAACCGTGTAGAAGTGTAGAAGTATGGATGAAACATAGTGAAGATTGTGTAAATATAGTAATTCATTACTTTGAATCGTAGCATGTAGCACATACCAACCAATAAAAGCATTTTCAGAAATGTGATAAAGATCAGAAGTCGGAGTCTTAATAGATTTCTACCTGATTCGCATGACATTCTTCAAATCAATGAGTATCTTAAACTAAACACTTTCAAAAGTAACCTTTATTTTTTCTCGGTGTTCAAGCTATCTACATATCCATCATTTTGATTTCCAGTTCCTTGTGTTGGCCGTGTTTGCAGTTAATATTGTTGGATGTGAGGTCCGCCAGTTATGCAAAACGTCGTTTTTTCTCAGTACCCAAACATGTTTCGGCACCATTGTGCCATCATCAGTGGGTTCTCGTTTTTATTTATTCTTTACGTATAGTGTGCATGACTTTTCCGGATCTCTTGTGTGTTAATTACTACAGGTAGCTTGTCATGTTTTCGTGTGGCAAGCACTATGTTTTGGTGAAGTGAAAAGTGTTTTACTACGTTATTTGTGGAAAATACTTGCTATAGTCACGTGTGCATCACAACACCTCACCACGATGCGGAGAATGAAAGTGCTTGCCACACGAAAACATGACGAGCTACCTGTAGTAATTAACACACAAGAGATCCGGAAAATTTATGCACACCAAATGTAAAGTATAAATAAAAACGAAAATCCACTGATGATGGCACAGTGGGTCCGAAACATGTTTAGGTACTGAGAAAAAACGACGCTTTGCATAACTGGTGGACCTCACATCCAACAATATCTACATATCAGATTTCATCGAAATATCTTCAGCAGGTTAGTCGTGAACATGTAACAGACACAGTTGCTTTCGCATTTGTAGTATCAATACGGATAAAAATTGTACTCGTAGTTACAATATCTCTTTTTTTCCCTAATCCGATTTTGATAAAATAAAACCTATACATTGCCCTAAAGTAAGTTCAAGTTACCTGCAGAAATGCCGTGAAAATTCGTGTAGTCGTTTTAGAGATTACCGTGTTCAAACACAGAAAGAGACAGAGACGAAAGTTTTAAGCAAAACGTTAAATCACGATATCTTTTTTATTTTTTTTTCTGTGATTCGACTGTCATTAAATAAAGCCTGTCCTGTACCCCAAGTTACGTTCAAATTATCTGTAAAAATGCCAAGAAAGTTCGTCTAGTGGTTTTGAAGATCAGCGTATTCAAACAGACAATTACATCGGTTGTGACATAAAACTTTAAATCACGATGTCATGTCTTACGTGATCCAATTTGGTTGAAGTAAAGCCCATAGTGCCGAAAGCTATGCTCAAGTCACTGCGAAAACTGCATGAAATTTCACCTGATCATTTGGGAGGAGCGTGTTCAAAAATACAAACAAGCAGACACGACAGTCTTACAGATTTGTTATTAGTATAGACAGACAGCTGTCGTGGTATCACCAGGGTTCCTCGCGCCTGCCACCGCTCTGTTATCTTCACCTCCTGCGTTGGTCGGGGCAGAGCGGTGATGTACAACGACATAGACAAGTGCATCAGATAAAATTTTAAGGTCTTCGTACATCCATAGTTGAAATGGAGGGCAGTGGGACGTCATCTGGTATAAATTTATATTAAAAACGAAGAAATTCCTCCAGCTGTATTTAAGGTGTAGATTTTATTTTGGCAATTAGTTTCAACGTTGTAACAACGGCATCTTCAGGCCCAACACTTGTTGACGTCAACTGCTTGCGACTGGTACTAGAAGACAGTGGTGAGATGTGGACGTCACAGCTTCAACATCACACTTGAACTGATGTCGTAGTCCACGAAACACATCAGGACCACCCATCAGTAGTTGCTTATTAAACTGTCCAGCGAAATCAATATCAGTCGCCCTCA
This sequence comes from Schistocerca serialis cubense, assembly GCF_023864345.2. Classification (NCBI taxonomy): domain Eukaryota; kingdom Metazoa; phylum Arthropoda; class Insecta; order Orthoptera; family Acrididae; genus Schistocerca; species Schistocerca serialis. The sequence goes on along the minus strand of NC_064641.1, from coordinate 570,424,440 downwards.
ATGTCTTATAAATAGGAACACTGCGCTGCCAGCTACGACGATATCCGCGTCGCAGAGGCATTGCTGAGGTACGTTAACACACAGTGATCGTAGCAAGCGTCGCAGTATGTTAACGTGCCTCAGCAATGCCTCTGCGACGCGGATATCGTCGTAGCTGGCGGCGCAGTGTTCCTATTTATAAGACATTGAGGGCGACTGATATTGATCTCGCTGGACAGTTTAATAAGCAACTACTGATGGATGGTCCTAACGTTTTCCGTGGACTACAGTTCATGTGTGATGTTGAAGTTGTATTTGGAGGCAGTACATGGCTTACCTTGGCTGTTGTGTGGGGCAATCACGCAGACTATGGTGGCGTTGAAGTTTTTCCAGACGCTAGCATCTTGGCTTGGAAGACATGGAGTATAGCAGAGAATACAGGACTTCTTGCTAAGGTTCGTTATTGGACTTCGGTGCCAGGCAAGCCGTTTACTCGGTCTACAAGAAGAAGGAAGAGGCTCAATGCAGACAAGTATCTGTTCATATGCGCCAAAGTAGGCAATAGTAATTGTAAAATAAAATTCACTGGTAACTGTATGTTCTCCTATAGACAATAAATTTCCTTATCTCTCCTTTCCTTATCTATCCCGTGAAAAGTTTTGTTTTTGAAACGCAGTGCTTCTAGTATCAGCAGCATGCAGTTGACATCATCAAGTGTGGGGCCTTAAGATGACGTTGTTACAACGTTGAAACTAGCTGCCAAAATAAAATCGACACCTTAAGTACAGCTGGAGGAATTTCTTAATTTTTAATACATAAAGGAGCGAACTAATCGGGCACCACCACTACAGTATCTGCACTCGTTCTTGGCGCACTCCTCCACTGTAATTAACCACTCGAGACAAAAAATAGTCGTCCCCAGGAGAGCACGCTAAATCCATGTAACATCACCTCGATAATCTTCTCAGAGAGGAAGGGTCCATAAGTACTTTCAGATATGGCATATACAGTTCGAACCACTCTTTGATAGTTAGATCAGGAAGAACTAGGAAATTGCTGCGATGCTGATTGCTACATGTCACTGCTTTTCTAAAAAGACTAGACAATGTCGCTGGGATAAAGACTGGGGATTTAGCGGGCCAGTCGAAATGAGATTGGGTACCTGAGTGCTCGTCAAAGCGTAACGAATGCATGCAGCTTGAACACAGCTGTTACGTTGGAACCCAGGAGTATCTACAGGGTGTTGAAGAGTAGTTTACAGTCCGTGTCGGTTACTTGCCTTTTACGTCCACTGTCCTTACGCCGGGGGCACACGGACCGTGCATTCCAATGTCAACGTTGAGCATGCCAGGTTTGTGACGCCATGCATGGAAAAAGCGCGTTCGAGAGCCTTCAAGGCAACGGCACTTTGAGGATCCTTCAAAAACTCATTGTTATTGGTACCATTTGTTACTATTCATTGTAGTAGGTAACATAGCTACATATTGGAAAATTTCAGGAGATGGTCAGTCCGCATCGATTCATAAATACATCGAGCAACTTCATTCACGTTATGGTCATGGCCCCGGCCGGGGTGGCCGAGCGGTTCTAGGCCCTACAGTCTGGAACCGCGCGACCGCTACGGCGCAGGTTCGAATCCTGCCTCGGGCATGGATGTGTGTGATGTCCTTAGGTTAGTTAGGGTTAAGTAGTTCTTAGTTCTAGGGGAATGATGACCTCAGAAGTTAAGTCCCATAGTGCTCAGAGCCATTTGAACCTTCTTTTTTTTTGTGGTCATGGCCATGCACAATCAGGACGCCTAGTTTCTGTCGTTCAGTTACGTCTTCATGTAAATCCACCTTTTTGCATTGATTAAATAGAACCAATTGGGATCCACACATCACCTCACTCCCATGACTTACGGCATCGGCGGAGGATCACGGTAGACGTACGGAAGAAATTACGCGAGCACTAAATATGGTTTCGATAACAATTATTGCACGAAGTGTTACGTTATTTTAATAAACGACAAAGTCTCCTCTCGGATTACACATATGGAATATTTAAACATGGATGATACGAAGGCTAGGTTCAAATGGCTCTGAGCACTATGGGACTTAACAGCTATGGTCATCAGTCCCCTAGAACTTAGAACTACTTAAACCTAACTAACCTAAGGACAGCACACAACACCCAGCCATCACGAGGCAGAGAAAATCCCTGACCCCGCGGGGAATCGAACCCGGGAACCCGGGCGTGGGAAACGAGAACGCTACCGCACGACCACGAGATGCGGGCTGGATGATACGAGGACAGGATCTCAAAAGGAACGATTCATTGCTTCATAGTGATCTGTTACTTGAAAATGGCGTGATAGGCCCAAATCGCCGTCGTGGTGAATAAATACATTTAATGGGCGTCCTGACGGAAAATGTTGTGGTTTCTGAAATATTGCAGAACCGTGAACACGCATAAACGGAAAATGATCCTCTCGTATTTTAGTTTCTAGTTCTATTTACTAGCTTGATGGCTATCTTTATGTGCGTAAAATAAGGCTCACTTCTTGTTCAAAAGAGTATAAACGCTGATATAACGTTATCTCCCCATAAGCCTTCCGCACCGCTCTGCCTACATCCTTAGCTGCCTAGAGCATCCAGGTCCTGTGCTCTTAGCTGACTATGAAGCTTCATGACCCTCATGATTCTCTTTATCTCACTTCCTTGTGAGGAACTAGCAATAATGGACTAAAGCACTGCAGTCTCCATCACCAACAGCATCAGGTATCATCACCTTCGGAAGAGATCGTCACAACCACCACCACCGCCACTATCACCACCATCTGTAGGTCACAGAAACAATGTCTGTAGCATGAAGTTAAGTATTAAATCGATTATCATAGCCACAATTTTTGCTTAGCAGGCGCATTTTGTTACTTCCTCAACAATGAAATCTTTTGTATATCAAAGACTGAAGAGTCACGTCGAACTAACGAAAAATGAGATTACAATAAAAAAGATGAAACATTCTGAGATGCTGTATTAATAAGAAATAGGGATAAAAAAGAGGCAGCGAAATTTTAAGTATACCATAGAACAGGCTGAATTTCTAGGGGTCGAAGGACTTCAAAGGCAAACAGTAGTGAGGTAGAAGTAAGACAGGATTCTCGTACATCCCCCATCTTATTCAATACGTACGCTGATCGAGCAGTAAAGAAAATGAAGAATAAATTTAGAAACAGAGTTAATGTTCATAGAGGATAAAAAAAAATTATAAGGTTTGCCGATGTCAGAGACGGTTAGAGGCTTCGAAGATTAGTTGTATGAAATGGGTAGTGTCTTTAAAATAGATTATAAAATAAACATCGAGAAAGTACTACAAGGATATTGGAATGTAGCCTAATGAAACTTGGTGATGCTAACAGAAACAGATAACAGGGGATGCCGAAAGTTGTGGATACGTTTTTCTGGTTGGGTGACAGAATAAATGACGATGGAAATGATGTAGATATAAAGTGAAGGTTGGGAATGAAAGAAATCTTAACTGAAAATTAGAAATAGTTTAAGATCTAATATAAATTTAAGTTTTAGGAAGTCTTTCTGGAAGCGTCTGTTGGAGTGTAATATTCCAGGAAGTGAAACATTGACGGTAAATTAAGTAAATAGAAGTTTTAGAAATGTGATATTACAGAAGAATGCTAAAGATTAAGTGGGTGGATGAGATACTGAGTCGAACTGGTAATAAAAGAAACTAATGCCACTGCAAATTAATTTGATGATGAAGAGAATAATAGAATAGAATAGAAGAGAATAAAAGTTGTCGAGGAAGACCAAGTATTGGTTATAGTAAGTAGGTTCAAATTGAGGAGTAAGTAGGTTCAAATCGGAGTGGTTTGCAGCAGTTATTCAGACACAGGATAGACTAGTACGAAGAGATACATTACACCAATTTTGGAAGTGAAGGCTTCAATGACAGATATCCGAACGTAGTGAGTGTGGAGACCTGTGTCTTAGTGCATCAGAACTAGAAGTTAACTTCAAGTTTTGATTCAAACCGAGAGAAAGTGCAGCGGAAGATCTTGTGATGTTAGTACAAATGTACATAAGATGTGAGAAATATATGTGATTAGTGCTGATTCACACACTTTCTGGGTAGCAAGAAAACTGTTGGTGATCCCCTGAAAGAGAAACAGCTGTGTTGTAGTGCATTGTCTCCTTTATTCGTCATCGAAATGGAAATGTTGTAATTTTCTTTTAAAATGATATCTTTACCATTATGCTGAGTGAATGTTTGATCTGTGGAATGAGTGTTGAACTTGAATTGTCATCTTGCGTGTTCTAAGTGCAAGTGGTGTGCTTACTCTGTGTTAATGTTATCAAAACTTTACGAATCGATTGGGCGATGAAACTCCCAATACCAATAAAGAAAGCCGACCGGGGTGGCTCAGCCGTTCTAGGCGCTTCAGTCTGGAACCGCGCGACCGCTACAGTCACACTTTCGAATCCTGTCTCGGGTATGGATGTGTGATGTCCTTAGGTTAGTTAGGTTTAAGTAGTTCTAAGTTCTAGGGGACTGATGACCTCAGATGTTAAGTCCCATACTGCTCAGAGCCATTTTCAACCAATAAAGAAATACAGTCACTGCTAATTACATTGAGCCTCTTAAGCACATAATCCTAAGGCTGTGTTCGAAACTAATAACTATGGTCCCTGTGTACATAAATTAAACTGTCTTACGTCTAAAGCAGCAATGGTGGAAAGCGATATATTCTGGTCTGTCATAAAAATATATGAATATGCTAAATACAGGCTCAGCAGTGTGCAGGTCTGGCCATAATACTTCAAATGCACATGCAATTCGTATGGCTTATACACGAGAACATTTAAGAACATCCAGCTTCTTTGAAAAATATATGACCTGGACTGGGAGGAGGTACTGATTACGGTGAGTCACTAATACTCAGTTTTTTCTAGCAAAATTATATTGCGTGTTCGTCCTTTCAAAAACATCTGACAATTGAAGTTACATTACTCACAATTGATACACTAACAATGAAATTTAAACAGCAAGTATTATCTAACTTCATTAAACCAACATAAATGCAAATCATCAAATTACATATAGTTCTGTTAACAAATCTTAAAAGCAGTAAAAAAATGAAATATCAAACTAGCCCTATTATCTGAACCGCTTACGTACATTCTGGGGTTACTCAACAATTACAAAGTATCATCTATACTAACGTACTGGCAAAAAAGATAAATGATAATTATTGAACATCGTTACCTCATTTGAATGAAGACTTCTGCTTCCATGTTCAACAATATTGACATACCTACATTAATCTAAATGGTGGCTTCACACAGCACATCCCGAAGACTGCCTACTCCATCGTCTTTCTCTCTCAGACAGCTACCTACAACTGTGTTCCAAGCGCTCTATTACTCCAACACTAGCAGTATCTTTGGCTCTGAGGTTGCGCACAGTCAGCGATCCACATTATCGAGCCTTTCAGAGACGTTAATCGTTTATAGTATACCAGTAACATTTTAATTTATTAATATTCTTATCTAATTCTGGTGCCACATTCAAGTGGGCCCCGGTATACTTGTTTCAATGTGTAATGTGTAATGGAACCCGCTGTCTCTAAGATTTGCTCCTCAGCGTCACAAGCTTTTTTTCCTTGTGGCAGTGCCACGAGAAACTGATAAATGGCGCAAATGTGCTGTAAGAAGGGGAGCACGGTAGCCTACGCACAGAAAATGTGATCATACGAGGAATGTTACGCACGAAACCAGCAGCAAAACGGAGCGTTGCGGCGTAGCGGGCGATGAAAATCTCTGCAAGCTGGTGGTGCTTGGTGTGCTATGCACGGAAGGCTCCGGCTTGCATAAAACCTCGTAGCTGTGGCTGACGTTGTGGTGGAGCACTTTGCCAACCGCGCGCTCGTAAAGCGACGCCTACCGCCAAGGAGACCATGACTGACACTGCCGCACAGGTAACTGTATTTTTTAAATACCTCCCAACGGTAACCACAGCGGGCTGTGTACATGGCTGTAAACACTAGGCGTCATTCCTGACTTTATGACGCCATAACTACTTAAGAGCACTCGACGGTATCTATGTATACTGGGTATCTCTCCTGTGGTTCATCAGGCGCATATTCTCTCTTTTTCGTCAGGCATTTGCTATTTCGTTTTTGTCATGTGTAGTTGGTATCAGAGCAGACAGATCTTGCTCATCATATGTTTTATACGACGCTCAGATCGACAAAATGCTTCGGTTTGTATCCCGTTAGAAACAAAATGATTTTTAAATCGGAATTTTACGTGCCAGTTCAACAGAGAGTGCCGCTAAGAGGTTAGTCTAGTGTGATATTCGCTTTACCGGCATGTATTAAGGGGACCACACCCAGCTTATCTAACCCATGTTAATTTAGGCAAGTATTTGACCCATTTCTGAAAAAAACTATTAGATGCAAGACCTTAATGTTTTTGCTGTATGTTACATGATGGCCGGCCGAAGTGGCCGTGCGGTTAAAGGCGCTGCAGTCTGGACCGCAAGACCACTACGGTCGCAGGTTCGAATCCTGCCTCGGGCATGGATGTTTGTGATGTCCTTAGGTTAGTTAGGTTTAACTAGTTCTAAGTTCTAGGGGACTAATAACCTCAGCAGTTGAGTCCCATAGTGCTCAGAGCCATTTGAACCATTTTTGTTACATGATGTTAACCGAGTCAACTCTACTAAAATCTACTTTATCCACTTTATAGTTTTTAAGAAATACTTTTTTAAATTTATTAACAAAAATATTAAGTTTCTTCTGGAGAAAATATTTTTTGTGAAATTCCTGCTGGGGGAATACTAATGAATGTAGTACCACAGGTGGCTTTTTGTGTTATGCACAGTCTCTGAAAATTTCATTCATTTATCTATTATTGTTTCTCATATAATGGGGCATATGTACTGAACATTTTAGTTTGTGGGAAATTGACTTTAAAGAAAAAAATTCAGAAATTTGTTACTTACAGTTAGTTAAAACTGTCCTGCTGTATATGATGGCCATTATTTGGCCTCTAGCAGGTCTTCCAGCTTCTTTTTCACCTTCCTGGATGTTTGTCTTGCTTTCTTGGCCATTTTAGATGCAGAACTGTCTGAATCGGCTTTCCTCATTTTATCGGAATGTTGCAGCCCAGATCATATTTTCACCAGGATTAATTCCTAGCTTTTTCAATACCTAACACTTTCCAATATTACCACAATTGAATGTAATAACAGCATCATGAACTCCTAGTTTCATTGTATGCATGCCTACAAATACAGTTTTAGGAAGGTGGTTCCAAATTATGCTGTTGAAACATTCATTTGGGTTCTGTGTCTGCCCACGCAGACATTTCCTTAAAAGGTCAGGATGATCCAAGTCTCTGAAAATAGGTTTAATTGTTATAATAACAGCAGTAGGAAGATAATGCTGGTGAGAATAAGGTTCTCCAGTTGCCTGAGCCCTCTTGTATTTGCACCATGAATTTTCTCCTGATGGACACAATCCATGACATGGCTTATCATCAGTAGAGGACGTATAGAAGAATATGGCCCAAACATCTCTCTTCATTGCCTCAAGATTTTCTTTATCTCTCCTGATTGCCTGCCCATAGTATACCTGCAAGTTTTCTGTTTCAGTTTTAGTTAACCGACTCTGTCTGGTCAACAATTTTCCACCTTCTAATTTTTTCCTCTCATGTCAATAGTTAGTTTTCTCAGCCTTGTTCCCAAACGTTTTTGAACATGGCCTACACATTCTATTTTGCTAATAATGGCATCTCCATATGACTTAGCCTTGAAAGTGGGTGGATTGACAGTGGATGACAGAAAAGTGGGCGTGGCACATAAACACACGTGGTAAGAAAATGCTCTTGAAATGCTCGAAAAAAATTTTTTTCGGTAAAATCCTTTTCAGCGTACTTAAATAAAACCTTAATATACCGAAAAATGATGAAAACAGAAAATCGAATTTTCTTTTCGACATGAACCACGCTGTGGTCCCTTTAACAGGAACACTAAAACACGAGGAATAATAATCAGTACCCAAGCAGCGAATGAGCAGCGAATATCTGCAAGGCAGTAGAAGTAAGTGCGGGCCAGGTCGGTGCTGTCGCTGCTGAAATACTCGTTATTCCTCGTGTTTTACTGTTCCTGTTAATACAGGTCGGTAAAAAGAATCTCCCACTGAAATAATTTGAGACTACTCTATAGGATGGACACGTAAAATTCCTCCTCAAAAATCATTTTCTTTGTAGCAGGAAACAAACCTACGGTTTCATCGACGATAAGGGTAGCATGAAAGACGCGATGAACAGTATTTGTTGGAGTGACCCCAGTTACACGTTGCAAAAACAAAGTTGCCAACATCTACTGAAGCATCAGAGAAAATGCGCGTGACGGCTCATGGGTGAGACACACTGTGTAGGAATGGTGGGTCAAGGAAGTGACTGCAATATCCCAGATCATACGAGGAAAAAAGGTAACAATAAACACTCTGTGGAAATAATACAAGAATACAAGTTGCACAGTAATAAGTACTGAGAGTAAGTCTAGCATAATGCTGACAGAAGACCTTTAAAGACCCCACTTCGGTATTCAGCTATTCAATAAGACACCTTGCTTCCAGAAATTTAAGACAGTGACGTTCAAAGGCGTGATGCAATCAAATTAATCAGTAAACACTGCCACCACACTATATGCGTACACTATCTTACCCGCAACCGAGCGAGGTGGCGCAGTGGTTAGCACACTGGACTCGCGTTCGGGAGGACGACGGTTCAATCCCGTCTCCGGCCATCCTGATTTAGGTTTTCCGTGATTTCCCTAAATCGCTTCAGGCAAATGCCGGGATGGTTCCTTTGAAAGGGCAGGGCCGATTTCATTCCCCATTCTTCCCTCACCCGAGCTTGCGCTCCGTCTCTAATGACCTCGTTGTCGACGGGACGTTAAACACTAATCTCCTCCTCCTCCTCCTCCTATCTTACCAGCCAGTCCCTCGACAAATACTTTAAAGTATGCATGGCTCAGTCAGATTCACGTGACGAAATGTGAAGGCGGAGTGATTGTTTCCTACTGAGTGACGAAAATTCTTGAACTAACATTCAGATATGGCTCGCTGATCAAACAGACTCCGTTCACTTTACCTCATTTTCGTCGTCGCCTCTGGGGTGAGAGGTTTCAATCTTCGAAACAAGTACAAATATGCGTGGCTTAATCAAATTCGCTCGACGAAACGCGCAGGTGTTGTGAGTATCTTCTATTGTGTGACAAACATTCCTTTACTAACTCCACTATCCATTCAAATACGGGCCTCTGATGGAACTGCTCTGTTAATTTGAATTTGCTTTCTTCGCAGCCTCTGAGGTGAGAACTTCCAATCTTAGCCGTAATAAGTGTTGTCTTAGGCAATACTTCCTCGTTACTTACTCCTTAAGCGTGTAAAGGCTAATGATGAAATTTGCTTCATAATGCAACCATTAACGTTTCGGTACCTAATAAATCTGATTAGCCACTTCTGAGAAAAGCAAGGGGCTGGAACATGGCTTACACAGCACGCGACATCAGCGAAACTGATACTATGAAATTTACATGCTAATTTAAATGCACTTACAGGAGATTCAAAGAGTTTTGTGACATCCTTGTGGATATAATGAGGTAGTAAGTG